>NC_067472.1:172523219-172832862 GCF_947179515.1 Apodemus sylvaticus | reverse complement strand
TTTGAGATGTACATGTAAACCCAGCACCTGGAAGGGTGAGGAAGGAAGAACACTTAGTAATGAGGGCTAGCCTGGGCCACCTAAAAAAGGAAAGACAAAACAATAAATTTAACCAAAGTTTCATGGTGTTCTTCTTGTAAGTCTGTAAGTCAAAGACTCAATAAGTGTTCTATTTTGGAATTTCCTCACGGCATTACCAGATACAAAATCCATAGCCATGATCAGGACCATTTTATACATGGACAAACCAAAGCTCAGATTTCATCACTGTGTGTGTATGTCTGTGTGTGTGTGTGTGTGTGTGTGTGTGTGTGTGTGTGTGTGTGTGTGTGAAAGAGAGATAGGGAGAAAGAGAGAGATAGAGAAAGAGAGAGAGAGAGAGAGAGAGAGAGAGAGAGAGAGAGAGAGAGAGAGAGAATGAGGGGAACAAAGTTAAAGAGACCTATATGCTTTCTAATCACAAAGCCCAGAATGTGTGGCATGGAGGTACAACTGGATGCCTGTCATGGACTTCCTAGTCACATTATCTGGTGTTCCAATGGCTGACATACAGGGACTGCAGTGCAAGATTGCCTTGGAAAATGAGGTCATTGTGGGCTCCATGTGATTCCAGGTTGGCTTAGGGTTTCCATTGCTATGAACAGACACAACAAAGAAGGCAACTCTTATAAAGGACAATATTTAAATGGGCTGGATTACAAATCCTGAGATTCAGTCCATTAATATCAAGGCACAAACCATGGCAGTGTCCAGGCTGTCAATGTGCTGGAAGAGGTGTGAGTTCTACATCCTAATCCAAAGGAAGCCAGGAGCATACTGATTTCCAGGGAGTTAGAAGAAGGGCATACTCAAAGTGACACACTTCCTCCAACAAGGCCATACTTCTGGACAGTGCTACTCCCTAGGCCAAGCATATTCAAACCACCACACAGATTACCGAATTTCAGAATGAGAGACCTGCTTTTTAAAAAAGGAGAAAATGGATGTCAAGATGCCTCGGTTTATAGAGTTGCTTGCCACTATACCTAATAACCAGAATTTATTACTAGGACTCATATGGTTGAAGAAGAGAACCGAGTTACTACAAGTTGCCTTTTGACCTCCATACAAAACACGTGTGTATCCACACATGTTTACAAAATAAAGAAAATATATTTAAAAATACATTTAATGTAGAATAAAAAAATTACCCACAGAAATCAGAAGCCCAGAGATTTCCAGCAACACCCCCTGGCACAGACGTTTTTCAAGCATAGTCAAGCTGTCTCTACTTGTCTTGGGTGAAAGTCACAGCCACATCTTCAAAGATCAGAGTCACCTTGCAAAGTCAAACAGAGGAATCAGTAGTAGCTTTGGGGGTCAATGAGAAGAGATGGCCCATGCTTTATTGAAAGAGATTAAAAAAAAAAAAAACAAAGACCCAATCTAAATAATATGTCTTCAGGCTCAGGTTTCATTCTGGGATTCAGCATTACTTGGATGACACTAGAGGTGTACAAAGAAAAGTCTCCTGATCAAGCATCACCAGAGTCTGGTAGCTCATGCCTATAGTCACAGAACTTCATCAGTATAGGCTGGTATTATGCTCAAGTTGAAAATAGGGACTTGTGACTCTTATACTTCATTTTCAATATCACTGTGAGTGTTTCAGAGAGATTCAACTGAGGGAAGTCTTTTCCTTGAAGTACCCAATGATAAGAAACTTCTTCAAAAATATCGGAGAAATCAAGAACTCTTTGTTCTGGTTTCCATCTACAACCATAAGGAAAAATTCTTTGAGAGTGTTTAGAGCCCCATCTTTGCCCAGCAGCCATTGTTGCTTGGGGAAAAGTTGGACTGAGCACTTGGTGATTTCTAGATGTCTTATCTCCACTGCACAGCAGAATCATGGGTTAGAACAAGCTTAAGATAATCTATCTGAAGGTTATTTTATGGTGACTCTATATTATTTGATTATCAGAGGTGTAGAGTCATTGTGGTGGCAATGCTAAAGAGATTCAGCTATGGAAGTTTGGTGTCTGTTGTGTGATGTTAGTACCAGTGCCAACAATGGGTGAATGTATTGTGAAGCTTTTGAATGGAAAAGGGGGAGAAGGAGGAGAAGGAAGAGGAGGAAGAGAAAAGAAGAAAGAAGAAGAAAGAAGAAGAAGAAGAAGAAGAAGAAGAAGAAGAAGAAGAAGAAGAAGAAGAAGAAGAAGAAGAAGAAGAAGAAGAAGAGCAAGAAGAAGAAGAAGGAGGAGGAGGAGGAGGAGGAGGAGGAGGAGGAGGAGGAGGAGGAGGAGGAGGAGGAGGATTCTATCACATATGGTTTCAGAGTCTTCTGACAGGAATTATATCATAGTAGTCCTGAACATTGCCATGTGAGAGAAAATGTACCAAACAGCACATATAACAAAGAACTAATTTGACTCATCAGTGAAATAAATCCTGTTTCACATATGAGAAGTTCATAAGAACACAGCAAAATGTGTAGTAGATCACAACAATCTGTACCCCCACACACATTCAACAAAATAGTTGTTTTTTATTTTTGCTCTTCCTCAAATTTCAAGTACCATATTTTCATAAGAAAATATTGAAAAATCAATGAACAGCAACATCAAATTCAAATTGAGGCAAAGATTTACCTAAATACATAAACAGATGGTTCCCATAGTACATTTGCATTCAGAGTTTAGAAAATTAAACACCTTGATCATAAATGTTGTTCAGTGGAAACTACTCCACCCATGCTATCTCCCCTTAATTGTGGTGAAGATCCTCACAAGCTCCCCCTCCCTCAATCCTCTTCTCTATTTCTCTTCCTCTCTCTCTCTCTCTCTCTCTCTCTCTCTCTCTCTCTCTCTCTCACACACACACACACACACACACACACACACACACGCGCACACACACACACACACACACACACTTCCATACTCGAGAGCATAAAGGGGGACCTTATCTATTCTCCAACCATGCCTCTTTCTTCAGTGAATTTCAAGGGTGTTTCCTTGAAGCACTGGGATGTAGTAGGTGTGTGGGCCTCTGATTCATCTGAAGTTCTTTCTGAAATAGCTTCTTCTCAGAGTTCCTGGATTCAATGAGACATGTACAGAAACTAATATATATCAGAATGGGATTCGTTCAGATCTCCTGTGTCTCATTAGAGCAGCCCAATTTTTTTTAAAGCCCAGGACAGCCTGGTAGCCTAAGAGGATCAAGGTCAGCCTGGTTTATGAGAACAAATGATGCTGAACTAGAGCAACAAATGCAGTCAAGCACTTAGAATAGAGGAAAGACACCTTTACCTGCTAATTTTGTCAGAGATGAAAACAAAACTCAGCCCCAGCTCTGCATCTCTAATACAATGTTTGATTGCATAATTCTTCCCTAGAAGGAAATGCTTCCTAGACAAGTACTGAAAGGCATTGTAGTGAAATGGCAGAGTGCCACATTGAAAAGGAATGTAATATTAACATATATCTCCCACGACTTCTGATTTTTTGTTCTCCAAATTGTTCTTTCCAAACTTGTTAAACATTCCTAGTTTCCACAGGGTTGTACATCATATTTGTTTCAGTGAACACTGTCAAAGCCTTGGAAGTGGAATCAGACAGAGGTCAGGAGGAGGCAACCAAGATGTGGCAGTAGCAGTATACAGAAAAGTGAGAGGCTGAATGAATAAATCTCATCTCTGCCAGTAAAGGAGAGCATGATTTAATTTAGGGAAATCATACTTGATGGACATCACTTGAGGACTGTAGTATTAGTAAAAAAATAGGGTAGACTTGGTTGTATCTCTTTGTTTTCCTTCTCTCTCTCTCTCTCTCTCTCTCTCTCTCTCTCTCTCTCTCTCTCTCTCTCTCTCTCTCTCTCTCTCTGTGTGTGTGTGTGTGTCTATGTCTATGAGTCCATGTGTCTGCGTGTGTTGGTTGTTTTAGTAAGGGTTCTCTAGAGTCACATAACTTATGTAATGTCTCTATATATCATGGTGATTTATTGTAATGACTTACAGTCTTTAATTCAACTAACACAACAAGGAGAAGTTGTGAATGGGAAGTCCAAGAATATAGTAGTTTCTCAGTCCCATGAGGGCAGTTATTTCACCTGCTCTTCTGTACTTCCTTTAGACTTAGGTTACAGTAGATATTCTGGCAAGTAAATGCAAGGAGGGAAAGAAGTGTGAGTGTTCCTTCTTCCAATGTCATTTTTCAGGACTCCAGCAGAAGGTTAAGGGTGTATATTACCATGCCTGGATCTAATAATTGTTTTGTCTGATGATGGTCTTGAACTCAGATATGTTTGCCTCAGTCTCCTTGGATTAAAGATGTGTACTACCATGGCTGGGCCTAAGCTTTTCAAAGCCACTATACCACTAGATATCCATGTCAAGATCAGATCTGTGTCATAAGCCTGTGTCTTGCAGACTCAAGATCAGGATCACGAGTGTGCCTGCCATTTCTGAACTGTAGTTCATTCCAGATGAGGCCAATTAACATCAAACTGAAACTTAAAATTTGGGGAAGAGCAAAATAACTCCACATTTTCCAAAAGGGGAACGGATATCATTGCTGTGTTCTTATGATATCATGACAGGACTATCCATCTTGACACAGGACTTCTTGCTATCGACTCACATTTTTTCTACTTCTTTTCAGGAATTTTATTCATTTCCACTTTCCTGCTAGCATGTTTATAGAGGTATAATGAAACATTTACTATCTCGAACCCATAAAACCATCAGTAACACAAATCTCAGTTGGATTTATGTTCCTTTTTCAAAACATTAATTATGTGTTTCTTCTTTCTTAAAATTCAGAGCTTTTACAGTACATCCATCAACTGTCAGCATTGTTTCTAAAGTCACAGAACTGATACTAAACTGCCATAGTTGAATCTTTGTGACCATTTTCACCACAATGGCTTCACAGTTTAGAGGATTCTTTCAGCACAGGACACCAACAAAGGACCTTAAAATAGACAATTTAGAGTTTCTTCCAACTCACAGTTCTGTTGTGCAGTGCACAAAAGGCATCTATAACTCACCAAGTGCTCCACTCAAATTTTCCCCAAACAACAATCAATGTTGGGCAAAGCAGGAGCTACAATGTCTCTGGGAGATGGTTGCAGCCAGAAAAGCAGAGCAAGGAGCAGATGATTTCTCAACTGGTCTTGAAGCAGTTTCTCCTTACTGGGCTCTACAAGGACAAGTTTGCTTTGAAAGAGAAGTGGAAATCCAGTGGCAGAGGCATGAGATGATTCATGGAGAGCCAGACATATGAGTGCTTGAAGACTCCTGTTATGGTAAGTACCTGGGTGTCTTATCTGGATGGAAAGGCAAGATTGTTTAGGTTTGGTGAAGATGAGGTGTTCTCGTTCTGTTTTGTTTTTTCTTGGAATACTTGTGTATGTTGTTTTTTTTAGAAACGAGTTTATAGTTCCAAACAAAAATATACTAAAGAAATATTATCACCTCAAAATATAGCAGAAAGGAGCCAATCAATTAGGTTTGATTGGCATAACTAAATAGAGTTTATTTACATATCAGCAGACAGACTGAAGAATTCACCTGGAGAAGACATTAAGGATGTAGAGGAGATAAATTGTGTTTGGGTCACAGTTTGTTCATGGAAGTACTTACTGTGTATTCATGAGGATTGTGTTTGATTCTGCCACACACACCTTAAAAGTACATTCAGAGCACTAATCTGTGATCCCTGGAAATGTGTGGCAGAAATTTGGGATCAACTTGACTAGATGGATTCCCAAATTGGCCATTATATATCAAATGATTCACTGTCTAGAAAACTGAGTTTTCAGAATGGTATAGATTGAATATTGAAATATGGATGTTACATAAATACAAAAAAATGCCATACCCATGAGAATTCCCTTGATGCATAATGGTGCTTCAGTCCAAAATTCAAATTTGGATAGAATTAATATAGGTTTAATTATGTTGGATGTTTTCTCAAAGCTGTGATTTGCTTAACAGAAATGGTGAAGTACCTGAAAAATTTAAACCACACTGTAGACATATTCCTCCACATAAATTAAAAAATGCGTCCTATTATTTCATATATGTTGTTTGGATTTTTATTGGTGCAGTGATTTGGTTCATTTCTTGGTATCTTGCTTGCCTGTATTTGTGATTTGCAATAAGCTTTACTTATGTAGTCCAACTTGGCCTTGGAATCAGAAGAATTACCCTCCCAATGCTTCTCAAGTCCTCTGATAAATACTTTGACCATACCTTGCAAGTTACTAATTATACTGCATATACCCTTTGAATTTTATTTTACCTTTAAAATTTCATGATTGAAAATACTTACTAAGTACACTACTCCCATAATATCCAGTCATGTTTCCAAGAGCATGCCTTCTGATCCTTTGAGACAAAACACTATAAAAAGTTCAGGTAAAAGTTAGGCCAATCCGAATACACTGATGGCCACGTTAAGGAAGGCTTATCCTCCTTCAATGTGGTGATCAGTTAAAGAATCTATGGTTGGCAGAGCTCACAGTAACATAACTTTGTGTTTCTCTAGGCACAATGACTCAACATTTGAAAGGACAGTATATATAGTAACTTTAGAAATCAGAATTTGTGAGTGCCAGGAAAAGATCATTACACATTGGGTAGAAAAAAAAAACGAGCTAATTTTTAGCCTAGTCTTTCAACGCTAGCAAGTTTTGGGTAGGAGAATGCAATCCACAAACTCATGGATAAGGGGAACCTGGCATTGTTTACAGGTCCATGCCTCCATGCAAGGACAGGAAACTCTCTTTTCTGAAAACATGCCATTAAAAGAAGTCACCAAGCTTTTAAAACTGCAATAATCATCAACAAGGCCAACACCAAAGGTTGCAAGGATGACAGTTGGCATTACACAAGATACATTATTGACAACAGGTTAGTAGGTAAACTGGACAGAAGAGGCATGTTCTGAGGGGATCTGTTTTGGTTTTCTTTTATTTTTGTTTTTTGTTTTTGGATACATTTTCATAGATTGTCATCTCTCCAAAGGACAAGAAAACAGTGAAAGTGAATGTGTTACTTCTTGGAATTGTACTGAACAAAACACTGGCAATAACTGTACTGGAGATGAGATGAACTCCCTTCTTAGTATCCAGAGAGAACAGGATTATGATTATGAAGAGGGGAAGTGTGTTTGGTCAATTTTCTCAGAGTATCAGAAGAACAAGTCAAGGCAACTCCAGTCATCAAGTAATGTTCCTGAGTGCTCCTACTACTGTAGATGTCTCCATGGAGGCACAACCAATGGATTCATCCTGAACAAGCATCTCTGTAGACAGTAAAGATTGGAATAATACTTCCAGGAATGCTAATCAAGTAAATAGTGGTGATAACATTCCCAGGATCAAGATGGACTCCCTATTCATCAACCAGAGAATGTATCATCCTGCGCCTGAGGTGGGAGATGTTTCTCATGAATTTCCTCAGGATTCTACAAGAGCAAGTCAAGGAATATCCACATGCCTACAAGAGTCACTTGAAGAATATTTTCCTGAAGAAGACCCTAGATTGGTAACAGGGTTCCTCTCTAGGCCAGAGCCTCCTACTTCAGATCCTGTCCTTTGTCAGAATCATGAGGCAAACTCAACATGTGAAAGTCATCAAGAAAGTTACCATAGAGATCCCAAACCATACAAGTGTGAAGAATGTCCTAGGAGGTTCAAATATGACTCTCACCTTTCATCCCACCTGAGAACTCACCTGAATAAGAGGGCATTGTCCTGTGGCACCTGTGGGAAAATATTCAAACGAGTCTCTAACCTTTGAATTCATGAGGTCATACACAAGCCAGAGAAGCCTTTCATATGCAGCACATGCGAAAGGTCCTTCAGCCACAAGACGAACCTGAAGGCTCATGAGAAGATTCACACAGGAGAAAAGCCTTATGCCTGTTTTCTGTGTAGCTCTAGCTTCCGCCAATCATCCACATATCACTGTCACATGAGGAATTACCACAAATCTGACTGAACTATGGACCATCCTCACCAGAAGTTGATAGAGCTTCAACCTCAGTATGTCATCTGTGAACAGAAAAGAATGTAGGAACTACATTGTATTCACCCAATGAAGATATAACATGCAACTTATGGATTGCCACTATGTATATGTATATGTATATGTATAGGTATAGGTATAGGTATAGGTATAGGTATAGGTATAGGTATAGGTATAGGTATAGGTATAGGTATGTGTATGTGTATGTGTATGTGTATGTGTATGTGTATGTGTATGTGTATGTGTATGTGTATGTGTATGTGTTTGTGTATGTGTATGTGTATGAGTATGTATATGTGGATGTGGATGTAGATGTAGATGTAGATAGATAGATATAGAGATAGAGATAGAGATAGTGATAGATTAGATATAGAGATAGATATATAGATATAGAGATAGATATAGAGATAGATATAGAGATAGAGATAGATATAGAGATAGATATAGAGATAGATATAGGTAGATATAGATATAGATATAGATATAGATATAGATATAGATATAGATATAGAGAGATAGATAGACATAGATATAGATAGATAGATATAGATATAGATATAGATATAGATATAGATATAGATATAGATATAGAGAGATAGATAGACATAGATATAGATAGATAGATATAGATATAGATATAGATATAGATATAGATATAGATATAGATATAGATATAGATATAGATATAGATATAGATAGATAGATAGATTAGTTTATGTGTGTATGCATGTGTGTGTGTGTTTGTGCTAGAGACAGAGAGACATAGAGAAAGAGACAGAAAGAGATTAATGAGATTTTGGACTCATAAACATTGAAGATTCATGGAAACTAGAGGACAAGTTTGTCTGATCATTTTTGGTCATCGTTGTATTGTAATCAAGGTCATGTTAAAGACCTTGCACATAACAGCATTTCCCACTGGGCTACCTCAATGGTGTTCAAATCATATTAGTTGATACATTACATATGTTAACTGTTGTCTCTTTTTCAGATTGTAAACATATTTTCATCCAAGGATAGTGGAAATATGCACATGTTAAATAATAAATTTTATTGTCAAGTGAAAATGACATACTACTATTTTTTTTCATTTTTAGATTACTGTAGTTTATTCCAAGCACCAAATATTTGTTCCTAACACTTCCTCAGAACTACTAATGAATGGCAGAAATTTCTTTTAGTGAAGAAATAGTATTGTTTCTAAACCTCATTACCTGAGTTCTTTCTCTGGGCATCCTACATTCTTCAAGCTAGCGTTTCTTTTTTTCTGATTATTGCACCTGGTAATTTTGCATATTTATACTAAAACACTAGCATATGCACAGATATTTTTTAAACCCAAATAAGGAGCAGTGAAGGCACTTGCAGCTGATCTTGATTATGGGTTCATCTCTGGAACTCACAAAGAGGAACGAATCAATAAACCCCAGTGAGGTGTCCTCTTAATGCAACATGCATACCACAGTGCAAGTATACACACATTGTAATACATGCAATGCAAGCTTATCAGATACACTCTTACTGACATTTGTGTTCTCTTAGAGTCTACATGAGATCTGCCCAGGATCTTCTAGCTTTCATGGTCTCTGGTGAGAAGTCTGGTGTGATTCTGATAGGTCTTCCTTTATATGTTACTTGGCCTTTTTCTCTTGCTGCCCTTAATATTCTTTCTTTGTTTAGTCAATTTGGGGGTTTGATTATTATGTGACAAGAGGTATTTCTGCTCAGGTCCAGTCTGTTTGGAGTTCTGTAGGCTTCTTGTATATTCATGGGCATCTCTCTCTTTAGGTTAGGGAAGTTTTCTTCCATAATTTTATTGAAGATATTTGCTGGTCCTTTAAGTTGTAAAAATTCACTCTCATCTATGCCTATAATCCTTAGGTTTGGCCTTCTCATTGTGTTCTGGATTTCCTGGATATTTTGGGTTACAAGCTTTTTGCATTTTCCATTTTCTTTGACTGTTGAGTCAATGGTTTCTATGGTATCTTGGGCATCTGAGATTCTTTTCCATCTCTTGTATTCTGTTGTTGATATTTGCATCTATGGCCCCTGATTTCTTCTCAAGGTTTTCTATCTCCAAACTTGTCTCCCTATGTGATTTCTTAGTTGTTTCTACTTCTGATTTTAGATCCTGGATGGTTTTGCTTAGCTCCTTCACTTGCTTGTTTGTGTTTCCCTGTAATTCTTTAAGAGATTTTTGTGTTTCCTCTTTCACGACTTCTGCTGTTTCACTCACTTTCTCTTGCATTTCTTTAAGATTTTTTTTGTGTGTGTGTGTGTTTCTTCTTTATTGGCTTCCATCTCTTGAGCCTTATTCTCCTGAATTTCTTTAAGTGTTTTTTGTGATTTTATTATATGGGTTTCTAGCTTATTCATGTTTCCCATGTTTCTTTAAGATATTCATTTATGTCCTTTTTGTGTTCTTCTAGCAGCATCATGAACAGTGATTTTAAATCCAAATCTTGTTTTTCTGTTGTATTTGTGTAATCAGGACTTGCTGATGTTGGAGAGTTTGGTTCAGATACTGCCATATTGCCTAGGTTTCTGTTAGTAGTGTTCCTGGGTTTGCCCTTTGCCATCTTGTTATTTCTGGCGTTAGTTGGACTTTTCTCTGGTTGGTATTTGTGCCTCCTGTGAGGCTATATGGCTATTTCTGCAACACTGGCTGGCTGGGTTTCCCCTGTTACAGATTGCTAATGTGCTGCCCTTCTCTTGGTTGCCCTTGCAGCTGTAGTGTGCCTTGCTCCAGGTTGTCTGTGTGAACCAGGCAGTGCCCATTTGCTCCTTCAGTGAGTGCTGATGGTCTATGCTGCTGTGGGACCTTTGCTGAGTGCTGGTCTCTCTGCTGGGCAGCCTATCTCCCAACCGGGTTTGTGCACACAAGACTAGCCTAGCTTCTGAGGCCCTGAGTCTAGGCAAAAGTCTGGCAGGCTAAGACCTGAGCAAAGTTTCCCTCAGGCTATGACTGTTAATTGGTTCTGTCAGGTGGCCAAGCATGGCAGCATGCTCGCACTCCCTGAAAGTGCCGGGAGAGTCTGCTAGGCTAACAACCTCCTGGCCGGGTTGGCACACAGATGGCCCACTTAGCAGCCCAGGGCCTGGGGTCAGTCCAAGGCGAGTCTGTCTTAGACCCTTGCTATGTTAGCCTCTGGCTATGACTCTTAGCTGACTTGGCCTGCGAGAACTCTCTGGCGTCCCATAGTCAAAATGGTGGAGTGCGCCCCAGGCCAGGCAAACAACCTCCTGGCCAGGTTTGCACACTGATGGCTCCCCGAACAGCCCTGGGTGCAGGCCAACGCCTGTCGGGCTTAGACCCCCTCGATGTCGGCCTTGGGTTATATTTGCATACCTCAGTCTGTCTGATTTCTGTGGTGCCTGAGATCTAAGATGGCGGAGGGTCTCTCGTAACTGACTGGTGGGAGGCAGAGTTCTGATGTGGCTTCTGTGCAGTGAAAGGCACTGTAAATCTGCCACAGCTTGCAGCCTGGCTGTCCAGTGAAGGTCAGTGGTAGGGGGCACAAGGCCTGCCTGGACCCTGTCACCTTGGTTCTACTGCTGATAGCCCTTCCGCTGGATCAGCTGCCTCTGATGCTGCTGCTGCCACTGCCACCTATCTTACAAATAAATGACACTGAGGATATTGCTAGTTTATTTGACTTTGACAATCATTGAGGGTAAACCCTAACCTATCCTTTTAACTTCTGGGTTGGCTGCCTCTCAGGTGTTGTAAGCCAGTAACTTGCTGTTTCTCCTGATCCCGTGCTTATGGTTCCTCTCCCCTCATAGATGCTTTCTCTCTCATTCTTCTTCCTTCTTCTCCCTCTGATTTCTCTTCCTCCAACCAGGTCACTCTAAACCTACCTACATTTAATCCCTCTAGAAATAGGTTCTAGCCAATTTTATTTAGTCAGTAGTTTTAAATTAGGGAGCATGGTTTGCACAGCAAAAGTTTGTAAACATGAACAGTCACTGGCAGGTTATGCCTTTGGGCATAGAATTTGGTGTTACAGTACATAACTGAAGTCTTGACTGAGCACTTCTGCAATGGTGTGCATGTTGCATTAAGGGAACACTTTACAGTAGTTTATTTTTTTCCTTCTGAGATTCCATATGAACCAATGTCACTATGGATTATCATGCACTTCTGAAGTTGTTTTTGAAGCTAGTCTCTGGGGCCAGCATCAGAAAGGAATGATCAGGTAGGGATCTGGAAGAGCAGGTTCTCTCAGCATCCTCAAGGGTGACCCCTGTCAGGGATGCTTTGCTAGTCCTCAATTCAGCACTCTACAAACCTTCATGCAAAACATAATTCTATAAAGACATTTGAATGAAATATGCCACATGCACAAATCAATTAAACGTGATTTTCTAGTCATCTGTCTGAACAGATGAAAGACATTTACTTTCTTTTAAAGTTACTTTGAATTATTTCACATAATATCAAATTTTATTTATACCATCTAAAAGAATGGCATTAAAAGTCTTGATGATACTGTAGCCAACAAAATATTGCCTATGAAAAGACATGTATTTTAATTTCTTAGCCACTCTGAGAGGTGTTTGCATGTTGCAGGATCAGCACATATGTTGCCTGCTTTGTTCTTGCCCATCTTCCTCTTTTTGTTTGTTGCTAAGATCTTCAGGAGGTCTTCCCTGGTCAAGTCTTATTTTGTAATAACTTGGATGAAAGATATAGATTTCTTTTCTTGTTGGAGCAAATGTAAAATCTTCTGCCCAATATAATATATTTCGTTTCTTCATTTTGAAATTAGGACTTCTTCAGGATGGACCAATTTAGTAGTCCTTTCTAAAATCCAGTCTATCTTAACCCTTGTGCTAACTGTATCAGTAATTTTTTAAAATAGGAAAATTACCAAAACACATTTTAAACTATCTTTTGAGAAACATACAGTAAACAAGTAGCCAAGATCAAACTTGGAGAGTAACTTGAAGCAATCCCACTAAAATCAGATACTAGACAAGGCTTCCCACTCTCTCCCTATCTATTCAAAATAGCACTTCAAGTTCTAGCTAGAGCAAGGAGACAACAAAAGGATGTCAAAGGATACAAATTGGAAAGGATGAAGTCAAAATATCACTATTTGCTTATGATATTATCATACACTTTAGTGACCCCAAACATTCTACCACAGAAATCCTACAGCTGAGAAACAACTTCAGCAATGTATCTAGATTTAAAATTAACTGAAGGAAATCAGAAGCTTTCTTCTACTCAAAGGATTAACAGGTTGAGAAAGAAATTAGGGAGACTACACACTTCACAATAGTCACAAATAGCATTACATAACTTGTTGTGACTCTAACCAAGCAAATAAAAGGTCTGCATGAGAAGAACTTCAAGTCTCTGAAGAAAGAAGTTGACCTAGATCTTATATGGAAGATGGAAAAATCTCCCATGCTCATGGATTGGCTGGATTAATGCAGTAAAAATGGTCGTCTTGCTGAAAGCAATCTACAGATTAAATTCAATCCCCATCAGAATTCCAAATCAATTTTTCATAAAATTAGAAAGAGGAATTTGCAAATTCATTTGGAATAACAAAAAGCACAAGATAGTGAATATGACCCAATGATAAGAGAATTTCTAGGGCCATTTCCATCCCTGAAAAAAAGCTGTATTATTGAGCAATAGGGGTCAAAACTGTATGGTATTGCTACAGGGAAAGTCAGAAAGATTAGTGGAATAGAATTGAAGACCAAGAAATGAACCCACACACATATAGTCTCTTGATTTTTCACAAAGGAGCTAAAACCACCCAGTAGACACCAGACAGCATTTTGATGCTGATTCAACTGAATGTAATTATGTAGAAAAATGCAAATCAACCTATTCCTATCTCCTTGTACAAAGCTCAGTTGGATCAAGGACCTCCACATAACACCAGATACAAAGAAACTAATGAGGAGGAAGTGGGGAAGAGCCTTGAACACACGGGCATGGGAAATTTTCCTGAACAGAACAGCAATGGCTTGTGCTCTAATATCAAGATTTGACAAATGGGACCTCATGAATATATGAACTTCTAGGGGGATCACCATCCCGATAAATGGGATTCAACAAATATAACATTAAACATGTTAACTTTTGCTTTATTTTTTTTTCCTTTTTAAAAATATTACATGTTTAATTATCCCATCACCAGAGGGTGGATTTTCCAGAAACCAAGAAAATAAAAATCAATCAGAATGAATTCCAGAGGGTGGATGGAGAGAAAACTATGAATGGCCAGGCAGGCAGGCCAGCAACCCACCTCCACTTCAGGGCATTCACTGAGATCCCTGCCAACCTCCACAAGGGGAATATCAGGAGGGGACTTTGGAGGGCATTGAAATAACTATGTCTTCATTATGAGAGTGAGAGAGGTGGCAGAAATATGCACCTATATGGATATATATTTATATTATAAATCCATATGTTAATAAAGTAAATAGCAATTCTCTGGAAGGTTTTAATTTTTATGTTTTGTAAGGTTTTTTTTTTCTTTTTAAAAAATGGTTTAACTGTTTGTTTGTTTCTGTTCCTTTCTTTGTGTACTGTTGGTTTTGGTCCTTAAAACATCTGAGATTCATAGGCCATGTGAACCAAGGCCAGGTTGGCAGGGCTGACAGCCCCACCATCCACTCCTGAGGCAGAGAAGGGCTATGGCAGGTCATCTGTTCCTGGTGAACACATAGGGGCTGGGAAGTTGGAGGAGCCACTATAACCTTGTCTTGGGGAGCTGGGTGCTGTCTGCTGGACATCTCAGGGCAGGCAGTTCATGGACAAGTCACTTGGAGCTTTGGCCTGAATGGGAGAGGCTTTGAAGGAGTTTCAGGGGTAGGGGGACCTGGGCTTACAAAGGGATCTTTGGGGCACAGGAGTCTGTTTTCCCCTCCATATAGACTAAGAACCCACAACACGACATATATATTTAGAAGACCAGAAAAGCTGATGACCAAGCTTCCCTCCCCTATAAGATTGAGAAAGAGAAGCCTTCCTAGACCATCCCTGCCAGAATCCTGAGAAGGATCACAAAGAGCTATTTGGATAGATATAGAGTCAGGGTGGGGACAGAGCTCCTCAACACATCTGGTAGGCCAAGGTAGTCTCTGTTCCATGTGTCTGAGGGCCTCACTGGTCACTCATCCTATAGAGGGCTGTGGAGAAGGATTTGTAGTCAAGGGTTCCAGGAGCATCATAAGGACCCTTGTAGGGTGCCATTGGGGTGATGCAGTACTCGGCCTTGTGGGGAGGGCAGCTCTCTCTCTGCAGGTCCTTAGCAGGGATATAGTTCTTGTCCCCTGCCAGGACGTTGAAGGTGGCAATGACCTGATCAGCTGTGGCTGTGGCTGTGTTTTCCCCTGACATGAAATCAGTGAAGTCTTGGAAGGTCAGGAGGCTGTTATGGTTGGGGTCAACCACACTCATGATCCAGTTGAACTCAGTATCACCCTGCTTGTCATTCTGCACTTAATAGACCAGGCTGTTAAGGCAGGCCTTGAATTCCTCAGGCCCCAGTGCCCCACCATGTCAAACTGGTTGAAGGAACCACAGACCTCCTGCATCTGCTCCTGGCTGATACCCTTGCTATTTCCTGTGAGGATTTGGTTTTACACCTTGTTGATGATGCAGGAAGTCCTCCAGCTTCTGCTGCATCTTCTGGATGGTGTTCTGAAGTCTGTGGTGCTCCAAGCAGGGGATAGTGTGTCAGATCCACTCCAGAAGATCACTGGCTGGCATTCATGCTTTTCCATCAGGTGCTCCTTTTCCTGGTTCAGAGACAGAACCTTTCAGATCACGTTGGCAGCAGTCTCAGCTTTCTGCACTCAAGAAAATGCATAGTAGAAGCTGGACACATATGTCATTATGGCCTTCTCTTTGGGTGGACTGTGTTCACAATGTCCTCAGCATCCAACATCTTGGGGATATCAAGGTATTTCTCAGCAACTTCAAATGCATTGTTATGTTGGTGACCTCAATCAGTTCAGGTTTGTGCCAGTGGAAGACTGCACTTAAAGTCAGACCATCCTTTCAGCTGATATGGAAGTTCTGCACATTGACAGTTTTGTATGGGGCTGTCTTTCTCTGTCATCAGAGGAGAAGTTGTTCCTTAACAGAGTTCTCTTCCACAGAGATGTCTTGAATGGCATATCTGAGGATGATGGTCTGGATCATTCCCATCTTTGCATTGCCATTCAAAATCTCTTCTGCCCTGATGTACACAAGCTTGACTCCCTTACTGGGGATGAAGTCTACGGCTTTGGTTACATGATTGATCTTATACACTCACATCTTCCCCCACTCTGGGTTAGTCAATTGCTCCCCAGAAATAACCTCCAGCAGAAGCAAAAATTTGAGACCATGCCTGAAGTCCTTCTCGATCTAAGTGCCAGCCTTCTGCTGATGGGAGTTGCATGAGGCTGTGAAGGTCTTTCTCTTCAGCTTCTCCCAGGCCAGGTCAAAAAACAGGCCCCAGTCCCAGTCATCCTCTTGGGCTATGTAGATGCCCATGATTCTGCTGCTGCCCGCACCGTTGTAGCTACTGCATCTGCAGTACTAGTATGCCTGATTGGTTGCATGGAAGTCCACATTCCTGCTGTCTTTAGCTGTCCTTCCAGCTGGTTTGCTACCACCTCAGGTCCCAACCCCGTGCATGAGGCTCCTACTCCACCACTGATTCAGCTGCTTTCAGTCAGTCCAAGACTGATGCCTGCCTTTTTTTAATTTTATTTTTATTTGTTTATGTTAATCCTCATCCATAAAGTCATTACAATCAGGGTTAGCATTCTTCTTGATGTTTTTTTAATTCAGTTTGCAAGGATGTTATTGAGTATTTTTGGATTTATGTTCATAAGGGAAATTGATTTGTAATACTCTTTTTTTGTTGAGTTTTTATGTATGTTGAGTATGAGGGTTTTGAGTAATGTTCATTCTGTTTCTGTTTTGTAAAATAATTTGAGCAGTAATGACAATAAGTCTTCCTTGAAAGTTTGATTGGAGTCGTCACTAAAACCAACCAGCCCTCGTTTTTTAAATAGGAAGTCTTGTAATGACTTCTATATCACAAGTTGTTATAGGTCTATTTAAATTATTTACTTGATCTTTCTTTAACTTTGGTAAGTGGAACTTATCAAAAAATTACTCGTTTCTTTTAGAATCCCCAATCAGGCACAGGTTTTTAAACTATGTCCTTATGATTCTCTGGATTTCCTCAATGTCTCTTGTTCTAACCCCCTTTGCTTCTGATATTCCTAGTCGGCATATTCTTTCCTTTTTAGTTAGTTTGGACCAAAGTCGCATATTATGTTGATTTTTCACAAAGAATTTACTGTGTGTTTCTCTGTTTGTTATTGTTGTTGTTGTTGCAGCATCTGAAGCTGGTGCAGGAGCTGCTGCAGCAGTAGTAGTAGTAGCAGCAGTAGCCATAGCAGCAGCAGCAGCAGCAGTAGTAACAGCAGCAGTAGTAGTATTTTTCTCTTTTTCACTTTGACCCTGAATTTTATAGTTGCTTAATATCTACTTCTTTAAGATGTGCTTACGTCTTTTGTTCTAGAGCTCTCAGGTGTTCTGTTAAGTTCTTACTAACACAACCCCTGTCCCAACTTTTTTAAATGCATGCACTTACTGCTGTGAACTGTACTGTTGTCACAACTTTCCTTATGTCCCATGAGTTTGCATATGTTGTGTTTTCATTTTCATTGAATTGTAGAAGTGCTTAATTTCTTTATCACTCTCTGACACATATTTCATTCGGTATAAGAGGTTCTTCATTTTCCATGAGGTTGAACATTTATTCATGTAATTTTTTTTGGTTTTACTAATAATGGGAAATTGGTTATTCCTGTGTTTTTGTTTGTAACTAACATCCTTCTTTTGATTTTTTCCTTCTTGCCCCTTCTGTATGGGTATATTTATAGACAGAGAGTGTTCTATATCTTATTTTTTAAATTTATTGTGATTAATGTTTTCTAGTTCTATTAATCAGGGCTGGATTCTGTGTCCAAGCATTTTTGTCTTTAGAGTCTCCTTTAACAAGAAAACTGAACTACTTTAACAAGACAGGGAGATTTCTAGAACACAGAGATATAAGTTATTTGGTTCCTCCCCACAAACACTTCAGTTATTCTCTTTGTTATATATGTTTAGTGTATTGATTACTTCATGACATAGGGACTTTCTTTTGTGATTCAATCTATTTGTATTCTGTATGCTTCTTGACATCTCCTTTATGTTAAAATGTATTTTTTTGGCTTTGTTGAAAATATCTTTTATACATTTGAGCTGGTATCCTTCTGTATTCCTAGTATTCATAGTTTTTGTCTTCTCATAATATCCAAACATTTTGGGATATTTTGTGCTCAAGCATTTTTGTACATAACATTTTCTATGACCAACATAGCCATTTCTTCTATTCTATCTCAAATGTCTATCTCTCTTCCATCTCCATTCTGTGGGTAAACCTTGCCTTTGTAGTTCTTTTTTACAGTCCTAAATAGTTCAGTTCCAAGTTATTCTTCATCTGTGTTTTCTATATTGTTTCTACTTTCAGTTTAAGGTCTTGAACTGTTTTACTTCATCTGATTTTTCTTGGCTTTGTTTAAAGGATCTACTGGTGTCCTCCAATTATTTGTTTTTCTTTCCCTGGCTGTCTGTAATGGATTTGTTGATTTTCTCCAGTTGGTTTATTTTGCTTTGCTGGATGTCTTTTTCTTTTTCTTTTTTTTTAAAAAAAGATTTATTCGTGTATTTTATGTATGAGAGTACACGGTCAGTGTCTTCAAACACATCAGATTATATCCCATTACACATTAGATACCATTAGAGATGGTTGTGTGCCACCATGCGTTTGCTTTACTTTGAACTCAGGACCTCTGGAAGAACAGTCAGTGCCTTTAATTGCTGAGCTATCTCTCGAGCCCCTTGATTTCTTTAAGGGATTTATTCATTGCCTTCTTAAAGACATGTGTCATCTTCATATACTTTGCTTTAAGTTCTTTTTATTCTGACTTATCCTTTCTGGAAATGTTCAGGACCTGTTGTAATAGGATAGCTTGGCTCTGTTACTTACCTAATTACCGGGCTGTTACTGATTATATGCCTGTACTGGTGTCTAAACATCTGGGTTGGGAAGACTCTGCTAGGCATAATACATAAAGGGACACTCTCAGCCAACCATTGAACTGATTGAGCATAGTGTCCCTAATGGAGGAGCTTAAGAAAGGATCTGTGGAACTGAGGGTTGAGAAGCACCATAGGAGGAACAACAATTTGAACCACCCAGTGTCCCCAGAACTCCTAGGGACTGAACTACCAGTCAAAGAGTGCACATGCAGAGACCCAAGGCTTCAGGTGCATTTGCAGCAGAGGATGGTCTTGTTGGACATCAAGGGGAGGAGGAGCCCTTGGTCCTGAGAGGGCTGGATGACCCAGGGTGGGTGAATGTGGTCGGAGATGTGTGGGTGGATTGGTGGGAAGCAGGGGGGTATCAGTTAGGGTATTTTCAGGGGGTGACCCAGGAATGGGGAAGAAGTTTGAAATGTGAATAGGGAATATATCTAATAAAAAACAGCTTCCCAGAGAGGGCATGATCTGAACAGTAGCACAAGGATGAAGTCCCAGCATGGAGACAGTAGAAACAGAAGCACCAGCATTTCATTTGAGGAGCTAGGCAGAAGGCTTTTGTGATATGCCTTCTGGGTTGAGTACAAACCAACCACTCCCTCCAAAAAGAGGTTTTCTTAGTCTTTGTCTAAAATAAGGTCACAGACCTAGGGTCATGGCTTAGACAAAACTATTGTTATTATTACTTGAAATTGTTTTAATTCCAGATAATCTTGCTAAATTGGCCATGTTGGCCTTGAACTGAACTTATCCTGCCTGAGACTCATGAATACTTAAGGTTGTAGGCATGAATCACTAGACTTGACTTCAGAACCATCAAAAACAACACACACACACACACACACACACACACACACACACACACACAGCACAGGGGTTTTGGGGACTGGGTGAGACTGATATCATTTTTTTCTATGTTAAATGTAGACTGGAGTGTGTGTGTGTGTGTGTGTGTGTGTGTGTGTGTGACATTTGCCAAAAATCAGTGCAAATCTAAAGATGATAAACTGACTGTTCTACAGAGAATTCCTGAGTTCTCCACAAATACCATCTCTCCTTATACACCAACATCCTTTAAATTATTGTTTAAATTATTGGTTATTTTGTGTGTGTGTGTGTGTGCGTGTGTGTGTGTGTGTGTGTGTATGAGAACATGGGTGTGCCTCTGTCCATATGCAGAAGCATGGGGACTGGGTTTGCTCTAGAGCACCCTGATGCACGCTGGCCATTCTTTACCGAGTCTGTATGTGGCATATTGGATACAGGAGGATCACTCTATTTCATATATCAGCCAGTCAAGCCAATTTGGTAAGTTTCATGCTCAGTTCAGAGACCTACCTTCCCCAAAAATTAGATGGAAAGCAATAGAGGGAGCCACCTGATATAGGCCCCTGGCCTCCACCCCTATCACTCATGTAAGACAAAATTTTCCATGCAATCCACATACTAACTCACTCAAGCAAGAAGGCTGATATTAAATTAATCAGTTTTATTTATTGTCAATTCATAAAAGAGAGAATAAGCAAACCACATGCAGTAACAAACAGAGTCTGGAGAGCTTCCTGGAGAAACACATAGGACTAGAGATAAACAGGGCTCAAGAAGCCATCTGAAAACAGGAGGGCAGGATCCTTCAAGAGTGTTCCCTGGGGGTCTTCCTGCGGCGGTGGTGGCGGCGGCAGTGCAGCAGTGGCTGGTCCAGCTGAAGGGCCATCAGCAGTGGAACCAAGGCGACACAGGGAACAGTTAGGCCCTGCGCCCACGACCACTGACCTTCGCTGACCAGCCGGGCGGCAAGGAGCTGCAGTTGTGCGGCGCCTTTCCTGCACGGAAGCCACTTCAGAACTCAGGCTCCCACCAGTCAGGAGAGGTGCATCCATCTTGGTTCTGTACTCCAGGGATCGGACAGACTGAGGTACACAAACATAATCCGAGGCCAACACCGCGGTGGTCTGAGCCTGACGGGCGTTGGCCTGCACCCAGGCCCTGGGCGGGTCGGGGGGCCATCGGGGTGCCAACCCAGCCAGGAGGTTTTTTGCCCAGGCCTGCGTGCGCGCCGCCGCCATTTTGCCTGCAGGATGACAGAGAGCTCTGGCGGGCAGACCTGTAACAGGCATAGCCTGAGGCTAACAAAGCTGGGGGGGGGGTCTAGGCCACAAAAGGCACAGGACTGACCCCAAGAACTGGGCGGCTTGGTGGGCCATCTGTGAGTCAACCCGCCCAGGTGATTGTTAGCACAGCAGACTCTCCCGGCGCTTTCAGGGAGTGCGGGCGCGCACGCCCGCCATCCTAGTCACCTGGCGGACCCAATTAACAGTCATAGCCCTAGGGGAACTTTGCTTGGACCTTGGCCTCCCAGGCTTTTGCCTGGACCCAGGGACTGGGCGGCCAGGCTAACCTTGTGTGCGACAGCCCGGTTGGCGGATCGGCTGCCCAGCGGAGTGAGCGGAACACAGGGGAGGTCACAGTAGCATACACCGTCGGCACTCCCTGGGGATGCACACAGGCTCCATCTGGTCCACAGACACAATCTGGGGCAAGGCCTCAGGCAGAAGCCCTTAGCTCTACTCTCTCCGCTTCCGGATCCAGATCAGTCTGGGCGGCAGCATTACATCTCCAAGTCCTGCAAGTGGCTAGCTGGGCTTCCGGGCGGCCAGCTGGGAGAAGTCAGGGTGCTCCAGTGAATCCAGCAGGCCCCAGCGGGAGCCTTCGGGTGCCTGCTTTGGGATCAGAACAGCCTGGGCAGCAGCACACTGTCTACAAGCAGTGCAGGAGGTAAGCTGTGCACCAGAGGCCAACTGGGAAGGGGCAGCTTGCACTGGTGAGTCCAGCACTGACAAGATAAACTAACACCAGTGAGAACTAGATGGCAAAAGGCAAACGCAGGAACGTCACTAACAGAAATCAAGGCAATATGGCAACATCCGAACCCAATTCTCCTCTACCAACATGTCCTGGATACCCCATCACAGCAGTAAAACAAGATTTGGATTTAAAATCACTGGTCATGATGCTGGTACAGGAACACATGAAGGACATACTTAAAGAAATTCAGGAGAAAATGGATCAAAAGTTAGAAGCCCTTGCAAGGGAAACACAAAAATCATTGAAGGAAATCCAGGAGAATGCAAAAGCCAATAATGAGGAAACACAAAAAACACTTAAAGAAATACAGGAGAACTTTGGTCAACAGGCTGAGGTCGTGAAAGAGGAAACACAAAAATCTCTTAAAGAATTACAGAAAAGCACAAACAAGCAAGTGAAGGAGCTAAGCAAAACCACCCAGGATCTAAAATCAGAAGTAGAAATAACTAAGAAAACTCAAAGGGAGACAACTTTGGAGATAGAAAGCCTTGGGAAGAAATCAGGAGACAGAGATGCAAATATCAACAACAGAATACAAGAGATAGAAGAAAGAATCTCAGATGCTGAAGATTCCATAGAAACCATGGACTCAACAGTTAAAGGAAATGCAAAATGCAAAAAGTTTGTAACCCAAAATATACAGGAAATCCAGGACCCAATGAGAAGACCAAACCTAAGGATGATAGGCATAGATGAGAGTGAAGATTTACAATGTAAAGGGCCAGCAAATATCTTCAATAAAATTATGGAAGAAAACTTACCTAACCTAAAGAGAGAGATGCCCATGAATATACAAGAAGCCTACAGAACTCCAAACAGACTGGACCAGAACAGAAATACTTCCCGTCACATAATAATCAAAACACCAAATGTTCTAAACAAAGAAAGAATATTAAAGGCAGGAAGAGAAAAAGGCCAAGAAACATATAAAGGAAGACCTATCAGAATCACAGCAGACTTTTCACCTGAGACTATGAAGGCTAGCAGGTCCTGGGCAGATCTCATGCAGACTCTAAGAGAACACAAATGCCAGCCAAAACTACTATATCCAGCAAAACTCTCAATCACCGTAGATAGAGAAACTAAGATATTTCATGACAAAACCAAGTTTACCCAATATCTATCCACAAACCCAGCCTTACAAAGGATAATGGGAGGAAAACACCAATACAGGGAGGGAAACTTCACCCTGGAAAAAGCAACATAGTAACCTTTCATCAAACCCAAAAGATGTTAAGCAATTAAATTTAAAAAATAACGTCAAAAATGATAGGAAGTAACAATCACTATTCCTTAATATCTCTTAACATCAATGGACTTAATGCCCCAATAAAAAGACACAGACTAACTGACTGGATACATAAACAGGACCCTACATTTTGCTGCTTACAGGAAACACACCTCAGGGTCAAAGACAAACACTACCGTAGAGTAAAAGGCTGGAAGACAATTTTACAAGCAAATGGTCTCAGGAAACAAGCTGGAGTAGCCATTTTAATATCAGATAAAATTGACTTTCAACCCAAAGTCATCAAAAGAGACTCTGAGGGACACTTCTTGCTGGTCAAAGGAAAAATACAACAAGAAGAACTCTCAATCCTGAACATCTATGCTCCAAATGCAAGGGCACCCTCTTTCGTAAAAGAAACTTTATTGAAACTCAAAGCACACATTGCACCTAACAAAATAATTGTGGGTGACTTCAACACTGCACTTTCCTCAATGGACCGATCATGAAAACAGAAACTAAACATGGACACAATGAAACTAATTGAAGCTTTGGACCAATTAGATTTAACAGATATATATAGAACATTCTATCCTAAAGCAAAAGAATATACCATTTTCTCAGCACCTCATGGTACCTTCTCCAAAATCGTCCATATAATTGGTCACAAGACAGACCTCAACAAATATAAGAAGATCGAACTAATCCCATGCCTCATATCAGATCACTATGGAGTAAAAGTGGTCTTCAATAGCAACAAAAACAACAGAAAACCCACATACACATGGAACCTGAACAATATTCTACTCAAAGATACCTTGGTCAAGGAAGAAATAAGGAAAGAAATTAAAGTCTTTTTAGAACACAATGAAAATGAAGACACAACATACCCAAAGTGTGTCTATGGGACACAATGAAAGCAGTGCTAAGAGGAAAACTCATAGCCCTGAGTGCCTCCAAAAAGAAAATGGAGAGAGGATACATTACCAGCTTAATGACACACCTGAAAGACCTGGAACAAAAAGAAGCTATTTCACCCAGGAGGAGTAGAAGGCAGGAAATCATCAAACTCAGGGCCGAAATCAATCAAGTAGAAACAAAGAGAACCATACAAAGAATCAACAAAACCAGGAGCTGGTTCTTTGAGAAAATCAACAAGATATATAAACCCTTAGCCAGACTGACCAAACGACACGGAGAAAGTATCCAAATTAACAAACATAGAAATGAAAAAGGAAGATATAACAACAGAAACTGAGGAAATTCAAAAAATCATCAGATCCTACTACAAGAGCCTGTACTCAACACAACTGGAGAATCTGGAGGAAATGGACAATTTCCTTGTCAGATACCAAATACCAAAATTAAATCAGGACTAACTAGACCATCTAAACAGTCCCATAAAGCCTAAAGAAATAGAAGGAGCCATAGAAAGTCTTCCAACCAAAAAAAAAAAAAAAAAAAAAAAAAAAAAAAAAAAAAAAAAAAACACAGGACCAGATGGTTTCAGTGCAGAATTCTATCAGACCTTCAAAGAAGAGTTAACACCAATACTCTTCAAACTATTCCACAAAATAGAAACAGAAGGAACACTACCCAATTACTTCTACGAAGCCACAATTACGCTGATACCAAAACCACACAAAGATCCAACAAAGAAAGAGAACTTCAGACCAATTTCCCTTATGAACATTGATGCAAAAATACTCAATAAAATTCTTGCCAAACGAATCCAAGAACACATCAAAACGATCATCCACCATGATCAAGTAGGCTTTATCCCGGGAATTCAGGGTTGGTTCAATATACGGAAATCCATCAATGCAATCCACTACATAAACAAACTCAAAGAAAAAACACCACATGGTCATTTCATTGGATGCTGAAAAAGCATTTGACAAAATTCAGCATCCTTTCATGCTTAAAGTCTTGGAGAGAACAGGAATTCAAGGCCCATACTTAAACATAGTAAAAGCAATATATAGCAAACCGGTAGCCAGCATCAAACTAAATGGAGAGAAACTTGAAGCAATCCCACTGAAATCAGGGACCAGACAAGGCTTCCCCCTTGCTCCTTATCTTTTCAATATTGTACTTGAGGTACTATCTCGGGCAATTCGACAACATAAGGAAGTCAAAGGGATACAAATCGGAAAGGAAGAAGTCAAACTATCATTATTTGCAGACGACATGATAGTCTACCTAAGTGACCCAAAAAACTCCACTAGAGAGCTCCTACAGCTGATAAACAACTTCAGCAAAGTGGCAGGTTATAAAATCAACTCAAGCAAATCAGTGGCCTTCCTATACTCAAATGATATGCAGGCTGAGAAAGAAATTAGGGAAATGACCTCCTTCACAATAGTCACAAACAGTATAAAGTATCTTGGGGTGACTCTTACCAAACATGTGAAAGATCTGTATGACAAGAACTTCAAGACTATGAAGAAGGAAATGGAAGAAGACCTCAAAAATGGGAAAACCTCCCATGCTCATGGATCGGTAGAATCAATGTACTTAAAATGGCCTTTTTGCCAAAAGCACTATACAGATTCAATGCAATACCCATCAAAATCCCAACTCAATTCTTCACAGAGTTAGAAAGAGCAATTATCAAATTCATCTGGAACAACAAAAAACCCAGGATAGCTAAAACTATTCTCAGCAACAAAAGGAAGTCTGGGGGAATCAGTATCCCTGACCTCAAGCAATACTACAGAGCAATAGTGTTAAAAACTGCATGGTATTGGTACAGTGACAGGCAGGAGGATCAATGGAACAGGATTGAAGATCCAGAAATAAACCCACACACCTATGGCCACTTGATCCTCGACAAAGAGGCTGAAAACATCCAATAGAAAAAAGATAGCCTTTTCAACAAAGGGTGCTGGTTCAACTGGAGGTCAGCATGCAGAAGAAGGCAAATTGATCCATTCTTGTCTCCTTGTACTAAGCTCAAATCCAAATGGATCAAGGACCTCCACGTAAAGACAGACACTCTGAAGCTAATAGTAAAGAAACTGGGAAAGACCCTTGAGGACATCAGTACAGGGAGAAAGTTTATGAACAGAGCACCAATAGCATATGCTCTAAGATCAAGAATTGACAAATGGGAACTCATAAAATTACAAAGTTTCTGTAAGGCAAAGGACACCATCAAGAAGACAAATCGGCAACCAACAAATTGGGAGAAGATCTTCACCAATCCTACATCAGATAGAGGGCTAATATCCAATATATATAAAGAACCCAAGAAGTTAGACTCCAGAAAACCAAACAACCCTATTAAAAAATGGGGTACAGAGCTAAACAAAGAATTCTCACCTGAAGAACTTCGGATGGCAGAGAAGCATCTTAAAAAATGCTCAACTTCATTAGTCATTAGGAAAATGCAAATCAAAACAACCCTGAGATTTCACCTTACACCAGCCAGAATGGCTAAGATTAAAAATTCAGGAGACATACAGAGCAATAGTGTTAAAAACTGCATGGTATTGGTACAGTGACAGGCAGGAGGATCAATGGAACAGGATTGAAGATCCAGAAATGAACCCACACACCTATGGCCACTTGATCCTCGACAAAGAGGCTGAAAACATCCAATGGAAAAAAGATAGCCTTTTCAACAAATGGTGCTGGTTCAACTGGAGGTCAGCATGCAGAAGAATGCGAATTGATCCATCCTTGTCTCCTTGTACTAAGCTCAAATCCAAATGGATCAAGGACCTCCACATAAAGCCAGACACTCTGAAGCTAATAGAAAAAAAACTGGGGAAGACCATTGAGGACATCGGTACAGGGAGAAAGTTTCTGAACAGAACACCAATAGCGTATGCTCTAAGAGCAAGAATTGACAAATGGGACCTCATAAAATTACAAAGTTTCTGTAAGGCAAAGGACACCATCAAGAGGACAAATCGGCAACCAACAAATTGGGAAAAGATCTTCACCAATCCTACATCAGATAGAGGGCTAATATCCAATATATATAAAGAACTCAAGAAGTTAGACTCCAGAAAACCAAACAACCCTATTAAAAAATGGGGTACAGAGTTAAACAAAGAATTCTCACCTGAAGAACTTCGGATGGCGGAAAAGCATCTTAAAAAATGCTCAACTTCATTAGTCATTAGGGAAATGCAAATCAAAACAACCCTAAGATTTCATCTTACACCAGTCAGAATGGCTAAGATTAAAAATTCAGGAGACAGCAGGTGTTGGAGAGGGTGTGGAGAAAGAGGAACACTCCTCCACTGCTGGTGGGGTTGCAAATTGGTACAACCACTCTGGAAATCAGTCTGGCGGTTCCTCCGAAAACTGGGCACCTTACTTCCAGAAGATCCTGCTATACCACTCCTGGGCATATACCCAGAAGACTCCCCACCATGTAATAAGGATACATGTTCTACTATGTTCATAGCAGCCCTATTTGTAATTGCCAGATGCTGGAAAGAACCCAGGTATCCCTCAACAGAAGAGTGGATGCAAAAAATGTGGTATATCTACACAATGGAGTACTATTCAGCCATTAGAAACAATGAATTCATGAAATTCTTAGGCAAATGGATGGAGCTAGAGAATATCATACTAAGTGAGGTAACCCAGACTCAAAAGGTGAATCATGGTATGCACTCACTAATAAGTGGATATTAACCTAGAAAACTGGAATACCCAAAACATAATCCACACATCAAATGAGGTACAAGAAGAAAGGAGGAGTGGCCCCTGGTTCTGGAAAGACTCAGTGAAACAGTATTCAGCAAAACCAGAACGGGGAACTGGGAAGGGGTGGGTGGGAGGACAGGGGAAGAGAAGGGGGTTTGCGGGACTTTCGGGGAGTGGGGGGGCTAGAAAAGGGGAAATCATTTGAAATGTAAATAAATTATATCGAATAATAATAAAAAAAAAATTCAGGAGACAGCAGGTGTTGGAGAGGGTGTGGAGAAAGAGGAACACTCCTCCACTGCTGGTGGCGTTGCAAATTGGTACAACCACTCTGGAAATCAGTCTGGCGGTTCCTCCGAAAACTGGGTACCTCACTTCCAGAAGATCCTGCTACATCACTCCTGGGCATATACCCATAGGATTCCCCACCATGTAATAAGGATACATGCTCTACTATGTTCATAGCAGTCCTATTTATAATTGCCAGATGCTGGAAAGAACCCAGGTATCCCTCAACAGAAGAGTGGATGCAAAAAATGTGTTATATCTACACAATGGAGTACTATTCAGCCATTAGAAACAATGAATTCATGAAATTCTTAGGCAAATGGATGGAGCTAGAGAACATCATGCTAAGTGAGGTAACCCAGACTCAAAAGGTGAATCATGGTATGCACTCACTAATAAGTGGATATTAACCTAGAAAACTGGAATACCCAAAACATGACCCACACATCAAATGAGGTACAAGAAGAAAGGAGGAGTGGCCCCTTGTTCTGGAAAGAGTCAGTGAAGCAGTATTAGGCAAAACCAGAACGGGGAAGTGGGAAGGGGTGTGTGGGAGGACAGGGGAAGAGAAAGGGGCTTATGGGACTTTCGGGGAGTGTGGGGCTAGAAAAGGGGAAATCATTTGAAATGTAAATAAAAAATTATATCGAATAAAAAAAGAAAAAAAAAACAAAGAAAAAAGAAAAAAAGAAAAAAAAAGAAGTAGAAACAACTAACAAATCACAAAGGGAGGCAATTTTGGAGATAGAAAATCTTGAGAAGAAATCAGGGCCCATAGATGCAAAAATCAAAAACAGAATACAAGAGATGGAAGAAAGAATCTCAGATGCAGAAGATACTATAGAAACCATTGACTCAATAGTCAAAGAAACAAATGTTGCTGGTTCAACTGGAGGTCAGCATGCAGAAGAATGCGAATTGATCCATCCTTGTCTCCTTGTACTAAGCTCAACTCCAAATGGATCAAGGACCTCCACATAAAGCCCGACACTCTGAAGATAATAGAAAAGAAACTGGGGACAACCCTTGAGGACATCGGTACAGGGGGAAAGTTCCTGAACAGAACACCAATAGCATATGGTCTAAGATCAAGAATTGACAAATGGGACCTCATAAAGTTACAAAGTTTCTGTAAAGCCAAAGACACTATCAAGAGGACAAATCAACAACCAACAAATTGGGAAAAGATCTTCACCAAACCTACATCAGATAGAGTGCTAATATCCAATATATACAAAGAAATCAAGAAGTTAGACTCCAGAAAACCAAATAACCCTATTAAAAATGGGGCACAGAGTTAAACAAAGAATTCTCACCTGAAGAACTTCAGATTACAGAGAAGCATCTTAAAAAATGCTCAACTTCATAACTCATTAGGGAAATGCAAATCAAAACAACCCTTAGATTTCACCTTACACCTGTCAGAATGGCTGAGATTAAAAACTCAGGAGACAGCAGCTGATGACGAGGATGTGGAGAAAGAGGAACACTCCTCCACTGCTGGTTGGGGTTGCAAATTGGAACCACCACTCTGGAAATTAGTCTAGTGGTTCCTCAGAAAACTGGGCACGTCACTTCTGATAGATCCTGCTATGCCACTCATGGGCATATACCCAGAGCTTTCCCCAGCACGTAAAATGGATATATGCTCCACTATGTTCATACTAGCCCTATTTATAATAGCCAGAAGCTGGAAAGAACCCAGGTATCCCTCAACAGAAGAATGGATGGGAAAAATGTGGTATATCTGCACAATGGAGTACTATTCAGCCATTAGAAACAACGAATTCATGAAATTCTTAGGCAAATGGATGCAGCTGTAGAACATCATACTAAGTGAGGTAACTCAGTCTCAAAAGATCAATCATGGTATGCACTCACTAATAAGTGGATATTAGCCTGGAAAACTGGAATACCCAAAACATAATCCACACATGAAATGAGGTACAAGAAGAATGGAAGAGTGGCCACTGGTTCTGGAAAGACTCAGTGTAGCAGTATAAGGCAAAACCAGAACAGGGAAGTGAGAAAGGGTGTATGGGAGAACAAGGGGAGGGATCTGGGCTTATTTGATTTTCGGGGGGTGGGGGCCCAGAAAATGTGAAATCATTTGAAATGTAAATAAAAAATATATGGAATTTTGAAAAAAAGAAGTATTCTCTCGGGGTTTTCTGACAGTAAATACTTCAACACAGCCCCACGCATGCTTCCAGGTTAGAGAAAATGAACAAAACAGCCCATATAACAAAGAATATAACTTGAATTATCAATGAAAAACAATCCTGTTTAACAGATGGGAAGATCATAAAAACACAGCAAATTGTGCAGTAGATCACAACAATCTGTTTCCTTACACCTTTAAAAAAAAAGCTATTTTTGTGGTTAATTGAATTTTAAATTATAGTGGTGTCTTTCACTGTAATGTATCATAGAACAATACTTTCATGAGAAAATATTGAAAAAGGAATGAATAGTAATATGAAATTCATATTGAGGCAAAGATATATCCTTAAACACATATACAGATGGTTCCCACCTTACATTTGCATTCAGAGTTTAGAAAATTAAACCCCTTGATTATAAGTGTTGTTCAAAGGAAACTACTCAACACTGTAATCTCCCCATAATTGTGATGAAGATTCTCACAAGCTCCCTCTGCCTCTCTTTCTCTCTCCCCATCTCCATCTCTCTCTGTCTCTGTTTCTCTGTCTGTCTGTCTGTCTGTCTGTCTGTCTGTCTCTCTCTCTCTCTCTCTCTCTCTCTCTCTCACACACACACACACACACACACACACACACACACACACACACACACACACATTTTCCTTCCACAAAGACAGAGCCTATCTGTTCTCCATCCTTACCTCTTTTTTCAGGGAATTTCAAGGCTGTTTCCTGGAATCACTGGGATGTAGGAAGTGTCTGGGTCTATTCTCTGATTCACCTGAGGTTCTCTCTGAAATGGCTTCTTCTTAAAGTTACTGACTTCACTGAGAAAGGTACAGATGCTAATAAATATCAGAATGTGATTGGTTCATATCTCCTGTGTCTGGTTAGGGCAGCCCAAAGCTTTCTAGTCCAGGACAGCCTGGTTGTCCAAGAAGATAAAAGTCAGCCTGGCTTATGAGAACAAATGATGCTGACATAGAGAAGCACATACAAGCAAGCACATAGAACAGAGCAAAGACACCTTTTTCAGAGAATTGAGTCAGAGAAGAAAAGCAAACTCAGCCCCAGCCCTGTATCTCTAATTCAATACTTGATTGCATAATTCTTTCCTGGAAGGAAAACACATCCTAGGAAAGCAATGAAAGGGATTGAGAGGGGAGAGTGCCACATTGAAAAGGAACACAAGATTAACATGTATCTCCCATGACTCCTGATCCTATGTTCTCTCAAATGGTTCTTTCCAAACGTGTTAAAAATTCCTAGTTTCCAAAGGGTTGTATATTAGCTATGTGTCAGTGAACACAGTCAATGCCTTGGCATTTGAATCAGACAGAGGTCAGGAGGAGGCAACCAAAATATGTCAGTAGCACTATACAGAATTGACAGAGGCTGAATAAATAAAGCTCATCACTACCAGTAGAGGAGAGCATGATTTAATATTGGGAAAACATGATACTTGATGGACATCACATGAGAACTGTACTATTGGGAAAAATAAGGTAGACTTGGTTGTCTCTTTTTCTTTTCCTTGTTAGTATGTGTGTGTGTGTGTGTGTGTGTGTGTGTGTGTGTGTGTATGTGTGTGTGTTTCTGTCTATGCCTATGAGTCTATGTGTCGATGTCTGTTACTTCGTTGTTTTAGTCAACGTTCTCTAGTGTCACATAACTTATGAAATGTCTCTATTTATCAAGGAAATTTATGAATGACTTACAGTCTGTAGTCCAACTAACCCAACAAGGTGCAGCTGTGAATGGAAAGTCAAAGAATATGGTAGTTTCTCAGTCCCATGAGGACAGTTATTTCCCCTGCTCTTCTGTATTTCCTTGAGAATTCGTATTGCTGGCAAGTAAGTCCAAGAAGGCAAAGAAGAGTGAGTGTTTCTTCTTCCAAAGTCCTGATGCAGGCCTTCAGCAGAAGGTTAAAAGTGTGTATTAACATGCCTGGATCTAATAATTGCTTTGTCTCAGGATGATCTTGAACTCAATCTGTTTGCCTCAGTCTCCAGATGAAAGAAGTGAATTACCCTGGATGGGCCTAAGCTTTTAGAGGCCATTATGCATCAAGACTTTCATGTCAAGGTCTGATCTTGGTCAGAAGCCCGTGTCTTCCAGCCTCAAGATCAGGATCACAAGTGTGCATGTCATTTCTGAAATGTAGTTCATTCCAGATGAAGCCAAGTAAACAACCAGGAATAGCCTCACACTTGTTTTTCAAATGACTGTCTCAGAGCATAGTCTGCTCACAACATCACTAATTTAGTCAGAAACGTCTTGCACTCCAATCCCATGGCTTCCAATTCTTTCATGCATAGGTTCCAGAGCTGCATCACTAATTTAAGCATCCTCTTTGTTTGTCTGTCTTTAGCTTTGTTTCATTTTGTTTTCTGAGACACTGCATTCTTATGTGACCCTGTCTATAAATAAACTAATATGTGGAAAAAGTTGATCTTAACTCAAACACATTTATGTCTAACACCTGATCAATATAAATAAAAGTATTTTCCATTATGAATGACTTCCTCCAAGCAGTGAATGATCTTTGTTTCCCTTTCTTAAAGCTGCATTTTCTAACAGATTCTGACTATGCAATGGTCATTCATTCTTTAAGAACTATATGTAGTTTACTCCAAATTCCAATCTCTGCTTCTCCATACAGACTCCTCATCCTTTGGAAATGTTTATTCTTTTTCTCACTAGGGTCATGTGACCTTTCCTTGAGTTCTTTTCTTTACATAGCTTCTCTTGGTCTGTGAAATGTAGAAAAGTTGTCCTTTATTTTAAGGCTAATATCCATGTATAAGTGAGTAAATATTATATTTGTGTTTATAGGACTAATTTACCTCATACAAGGTGATCTTTTCTTGCTCTAAGCATTTACCTGAAAATTTTATGAACATTATTTCTCTGATGCTCAATGTTCAAAAAAAGTCAATATATTTATCAGCTGTTTAATACTCTATTTTGTAAATAGTCCACATTTTTTCTCATTTTTCAGTTCAGGGACATATAGTTATTTTCCAGTGTGTGACTATTATGAATAAAGCTGCTCAGAACACAGTCGATTGAGCAAGAGTTCTTGTGTTACTGTGAAACATCCTTTGTGTCTACCTTGGATTATTATAGAAGTGTCATCAGGCAAATTTGTTCCTACTTTTCTGTGGATCCACCATATTGATTTCCATTTTTGCTGTGCAGATTTATACTCTCACCAGCAATGGAGAACTATTCCCTTGCTCCATACCCTCAGCAGCATGAACATTTACTTATTATATTGATCTTAGTCATTCTGCAACTTGTAAGATAGAATTCCAGAGTCATTTTGATTTGCTTTTTCCAAATGGGTAAGAATGTGGTACATTCCTTTGAGTTATCATCAGCAATTTGATAATCTTCTGTTGAAAATTCTGTCTAGACATGTACTACATGTTAAATTAGATTATTTGGCTTGTGGGTTATCTACTTTCTTGAGTTGTTTAAATATTTTACATATTGGCCCTCTGTCAGATGTGTGCTTAGTGAATATCTTTCGCATCCTGTTGGCTGCCATTTTGTCCTTTTGATGCAGTCCTTTGCCTTATAGCATTGTTTGATCTTGCAGAGTACTTGGTTTGTTTGCCGGCATCTACATGGTGGCTACCAGCCATCCATAACTCCCTTTGTAACTGACTTCTTTGGGCTCTTAGTGTACAGGAAGTGTACATAAAAACATGCCGGCCAAACAGTCACACACACACACACACACACACACACACACACACACGGACACACACAGAACATGAGTGAGAGAGAGGGGGGAGGGATGGTGGAGAGAGAGAGAGAGAGAGAGAGAGAGAGAGAGAGAGAGAGAGAGAGAGAGAGAGAGAGAGAGAGATCAAAAAGGCTGTTGTAATTTGCAAGAGTGCAGATACTTCGGAAAAATATGGGTACTTTTTGCCTTACATATGAAGTATTTCACGGCTCAAGTGACCCTGTCCATCCTAAAGGCTACTGGTCTCAAGAATACCATCATAGAACATAAAAATATGTAATACATACTTACAGGATTTTCTCAGCTAACTCCCCAACACCAAGTGAATTTTCAAGGCACAGGAAAGGGCTAAAGCTTCTAAAACACCCACCTCACCCCAAATAAGCTGAGGATTCAATATAATGGCATCCCATACGTTTGGCAGGATTGTCTGAAGAGACCTGTGTTTTTGTTATTGTCTGCATGTGCTTTGTAAAACAACCCTGAGATAACATGACAAGGTAAACTTGAGGGAGATGTAACTCAAGTTTCCTGTGTGACTGTAAAACAAGATTCTACCTCCACCCCATCCCTGGAGCTCTTTCCTGGGTGAATTTTCAGAGGGGAAATAAGGCTGGGTCTGCTGCTGATGTTGCTTTTCAGATGACACTGTATTCTGTGATAGAAATGGCTTTGTTTGTTTGTTTGTTTGTTTGTTTGTTTGTTTTACAGTCAAGACACTTGTGGAGCTTCTCTTTGGCATAGATTATCAGATCCTGAAGAAGACATTTCCTGTGACTAAAGATTCCTCTCACAGGTTACATTCAAGCAATCTTTCACCAAAATGAGTTCACTGATGGTAAGTGAGGCATGTATGGTTGTCAATGGTCTTCCCTCCTCTGTCACACTGGGAGGGTTGCTGTCACTGTGCATCCTTTGATGGTGCCTGAGTGAGGAGCTGCAGGTGAAGGCCTTCACAAATTCACCATACTCATAGGGCTTCTCCCCAGTGTGGATGAGGGAGTACCGAATGAGGTTCATGCTCCAGCAGACTGTATTCCCACACTCAATACATTCAAAAGTCTTTTCCCCCACTACAAAATCGCTTGTGCCTCTTAAGACTTGGCATGAGCACAAAGGCCTTCCCACACTCATCCAACTCATAGGGCTTCTCTCCAGTGTGGATGCTGAAGTTGCTGCGGAGACCATTCTGATTGCTGAAGGCTTTCCAACACCACTCTGCACTCAAAGGGTTTCTGTCTGGTGTGGGGCCTTTCTATGAAAGATGAATGCAGAACAGTGGGTGAGGGCTTTTCCACACTCACTGCACACATAGCACTTCTCTCCAGTATGAATGCATTGGTGTCTCCTGAGGTAAAACTTGTGGTTGAAGGCTTTGCTGTGCTCAAAGCATTCTTTAAAGGGCTTCCCCACAGTGCGGACCACATAGTGGTGGATCAGGGCACCACTCTCAAGGAAGGCTTTCCCAGACTCTCTGCACTCATGGGAATTCTCCCCAGTATAAGCCTGCTGGTGCCACAGGTGGTATGATGTGTGTCTAAAGATCTGTCTGTACTCAAAGTACTTGTATGGGTTCTCTCCACTATGGATGATGAAGTGTCTAAGGAAACCTCCCTGACTTTGAAAGACTTGTCCACATTTGGTTCACACAAGAGATTTCTCTCCAGTATGTCTTACTGCTATGCAGGACAAAATTGGACCTCTGGGTGAAGATTTTTCCATATTTGTTGCACTGGTAAAGCCACTTTTCTACTGTGGATCCACTTGTGCTGGATGAGGTATGCCTTGTGGTTATAGTGCTTCCCACTTTCCAGGCATTCATAAGGCCTTTCTCCTGTGTGGATCATCTGGTGCTGGAGGAGATGAATACTCTTTATGAAGGTCATTGCACATTCTGGACACTCAGGACTTTACTACAGGGTGGGTCATTGTAGTAAGCCACCTTTTGTTCATCGCTTTTACAAGATGGCACTGGCCACATACAGTTCCCTGGTAGTAAATTACTTTAGTACATGTGCAGTGTGCTGTATTTCTTATCACACTTACATGCTAATGAAGAACTCACTTAGTTCACCAATGAGGAAACGGATGGCTATCTCCCTTGGCAGATGGGGCTGAGTAGGCTATATAGGGTCAGGCTGGGAGAGAGCCCAGGGCTGCCAAAAAAAGAAATAAGCTTAATTCTAGGTTTCCAGAATAAACCATAAGAAGGAAGAAACTCCCTGGTGTCACGGCGTCCTCTTTGCTGGCGAGGGTGGACGTGACATTTTGGTGGCCCGTACGGTACGGAGTATTCAGAACCTTTTTATGGTCGGGGGTAGTGCACTGGTAAATTCCCAGTAAGTAGGGTTAATTAAATTAAAATTCCCGGAATATGGGAGGTATTAAGATCCCGGTAATGGGCCAAGACAGCTCTCGGTATTAAGAGGCTATAAAGATCCCGGTAATGAATGGGACAAGACAGCTCTTGGTATTAAGAAGCTATGAAGTTCCCGGTATTTGGGGCAAGTTTTAAGTTATAAAAGAAAAATTAATCAGTAAAAGAGGCCACGGAGTCTCTGGTCTAAAGTACAATGGAGAGTGTGGCTAGTTAGCCCCGCCCTGCAGATTAAGGTAGAGTGGCGAAAAGTTTGCAGTGGAACAAAAGGAAAACAAACCCCACAGTTAAGTGAGAATTACAAGAAAGTTCACGACCCTGTTTTTAAAGCAGTGTGTTTTCTGCTAGCCTGTGCGGTTATTTGGGCGAGTAGCTTCAGATTCTGCCACTAATTACGCAATAGCAGTGATAAAGAAACTTATTGGGATGGGGACTTCCCAGTCACGTCCAATTTTTCTGGCTCTTCAATGAGCTATCTTAGAGACGGAAGATTCTGAAAGTGAAGGAGAGATTCAGGCTCTCGTGAGCCAGTTTAGAGACAGGCGGTCATAAAAGAAGAAGCAGACTTAAGAACAAAAGCCAAGGTGTCAGATGTCCACTCTGCTCTGCCAGCCATGCCTCCTTACCAGGAGGGCGTTTCACTGGTGCGTCCACCCCACACTTTCTGGGTGTTCCTTTTGCCCAGAGGTCTGGGGCCAGGTCTGCATGTGGCCCTCTCTCCGGGCGAAAGCATTCCAGGGCTCCCGCAGGGAGCGAGAGCTTGCTTTAATAGCCCTCTTAAAGAAGCTACGAGATTTAAAAGGACATATGGCCACTCTAACTTCAAGATTTATTTCTAATATAGAAAAGGCCAGAGCCAAAACAAGCCCCTTCACTTTAAAATTTTAAAAAGCACTTTGAATCTTCCACGGAAGGCTGACTCACACCTGAGGAGTTTATAGAGCTTACCGAGATAAATTCTCTGGGGGAGAATTCATTCTTTAAAAGTCAGAGGAGAAATCAAAGGTAAAAAACCACTCAGGCAGAGTGTAAGTCTTAAATTACAAAGAAATTCCTGGGCTCTCCTCCCTTCCTACCTCTCTCCACATGTTCATGGCCAGGATACCGTGTCTCACATTTTTAAAACCCCTTTCTCTTTTTATGAACCTAATATGGGTTAAAAAAGCAGGACACTATAGAATAACTATCAGTGGTTGCCACTATGTCTTTCCTCACTTCTCTGGCAGAACTCCCAGAAGAAAAAGAAGATAAGAAGTTAACTCTTAAACAAGAGAAAAAGCAGTTTTCTGAAAAGCAGTTTTACCATGTACAGGACATGGTATCAAAAAGTATAATAATAATAATAATAATAATGATGATGATGATGATGATGATGATGATGGTTAAAACCTAATTTCAAAACTCTCCAAGAAACAGAAGAACATGAGAGACATCCTATTTTCTCTCTGAGTCCTAATGGAGATATTCTGAGTTCTGGTTAAGGTATTTGGATATTTTTGGACATCAAGTTCCATTTCTGTCTGTTGCCTATCTTTGGTGCACCAAACTTGTCTATATGTGTGTCAATTCATGTTGTATATTGTTTGAGTGGCTGAATGATTGTTGTGTTTATGTTATATGTTAAAAAGAAAAAAATAAAATGGTAAAAAAAAAAAGGGCGTTATCTACTGGCAGTCCTGCCAGTCAGCAATTTACACAGAAGAAGATGATTAAAGGTGCTTCATATTCTTAACTATGAGTTAAACACAGCTGGAGAAAAAGCTACTTTTTAAGAGGCCAGCAGCCTCAAACTCAATGGTTAATTCTCCTGGAAAAATTTCTACCATGGTGATGGTTTGGGTCAAGGTGCTTTATTCCCCTGAAATTACAGCTGGAAAAATATATATGTATTTGGTTTAAATTAATGAGATTTGTGTAATCGCTTCATCTTTATTTCTAATTGGCCTAAAGGTATAGATGTTTTATATGCCTTGACTATAGAGTATTAACTCATAAGTTATTGGACATGATTTAAAAAATATAATGAGGGTTACAAAAGGTAAGTTTAAAACTGACAATTTAGGGTTAAAGCTATCTTAAGCAACACGTGGCATGACAGAAGCCAAGAAATACAGGTCTCTAAGGTATTTCTAAATTGACATAATGTTTTATGTCATTCTTATCCTAGAACTCAGACTTATAAAAAATAAGACTTAAAGTAATATCTCTTCAATAAGTTACACTGACATACACTCAAACACACAAGCTAATAGACAAACTTTGCAATATGAAAATAATGTGTTTGCTATTATTTTAAGGAGAAAAGATTGTTTAAAACTGGGTTTTGCTTTCAAAAATTGTAGTTATGCTTTGATATTACAGGTTCCTTTTGTTATTTGACCTTCATACAGTGGGGTCTGGTTACAGGCTACTCCTTGCAAGGTTGATGGGTGTAGGTCTGGCCTTATCTTAGAGGCTTCACATAGAGAGTTCTAGCCAAAAGAACATTTTTAACAGATTCATACAGATGTGGTTCGAAATAAAGTTTTAAACTTAGATCTATAAAACATTAACATGGCTATATAGAAATTATAAAGGCATTAAAATTCGGCCTTGGATTCACCCCGAATATTAACACAGGAGGCTAGAGTAGCTCTCAAGAGAGTAGAACAAGGGTTGCAAAACACAGTGTTGTTTCGCTGCAAAGAAGGAGAGAAAATTGCTTTATGCATTCTGTCTACCTTTTTGCTGCCTACAGGCCTGCTATGGCAGGAAGGTCCCCTGTTGTGGGTGCATCTTAGAGCCTCACCAGCAAAATCTATTGATCATTACCCTACTCCGGTTCCTAAACTGGCCCTTATAGAGATACAACAATACCTACAGTTTTTTGGGAAGAATCTTACATCACTGATTGTTCCTTATACTGCCTCTCAGGTGCAAGTTTTGTGTGGGACGATTGATGACTAGGCCATATTGCGCTGATGGATTAATAATCATTATCCCAGACATCCTTTGCTTTCATTTTTTAACGAACATCCTGTGGTGTTTCCAAAAGTAACTGCACAAGCACCCTTGTCGGGTGCTCCCAATATATTTACAGATGGATCAAAAAAAAAAAAAAAGGCGGTGGAGCTTATATGGTCGAACATAATGAGCCCGTTTTGTGCCCATATCAGCCTGGCTCCCTGGTTGAGTTGCAAATTGTGTTAGAAGTTTTCAAAAAAAATGCTCCTTTCCATTTAATTTACTTTCGGATTCATCTTATGTGGTAAATGCTGTTAGGGTATTAGAAGTAGCTGGCTCCATAAAACCTACTAGTACGGTAAGTCATCTTATGAAGGAATTACAGAAAATTATCTGGTCCAGGGATTCAAAATTTTTTATACAACATATTAGAACCCATTCTGGTCTGCCAGGCCTGCCGAGTAATGGCAATGACCTTGTTGATCGATGCACCAGAATGGAATATGCCTTCCTGGCCTCATCCCTGGAAGCTGCACGAAAATGCCATCAGAAATGTCATGTTTCAGCTAGGACATTACAACAAAAATTCCATCTTTCCCGTGTAGATGCACGGGATGCAGATCATGCTGGAGTGCCAACAATGTATAGTTTTTCACCATCCCCCAGATCTAGGAGTTAATCCATAGGGCCTATTGCCCCTAAAATTATGGCAGATGGATGTGACTCATATATCTGAGTTTGGAACCTTAAAGTATGTTTATGTCTCTGTGGATACATGCTCTGGCATTATCCATACTACTGCCATGAGTGGAGAGAAGGCTCACAATGTTATTGGACATTACCTTGAAGCATGTGCTGCCTGGGGGCAGCCTTGTCAGTTAAAGACAGATAACGGTCCAGCTTATACTGCTCAGTCATTCCAGTCTTTCTGCAAACAAATGAATGTACAGTTAAATCATGGCCTTCCCTATAATCCCCAAGGAATCGGTTTGCAGCTGAGCAACATTCGCTTCACTGCACTCAATCGACTGAAATGGTAAAATGGAAAGATGTGCTTACTGGTCTGTGGAATGGCCCAGACCCAGTTTTAGCATGGGTGAGGTGTTCTGTTTGCGTGTATCCTCAGGATCGACAAGACCCAGTGTGGATTCCTGAGAGATTGATCCAGAAGTCCAACAAATATAAAGATCCTATTATTGCTACTGATCCTCAGCAGGAGCCAGATGATGGAGCCGAAATGGGGAATATTCTCCGTGTTTCCTAAACCCATGCCGATACGCCATGAGGCCAAATTGTTTTCCAGTCCTTTTAGTGCTGAGAAAACTTTTGATATTTCCTATTTACCTTTAGATAAAGAAATAGCTAAAATAGGTGAAAATAGAAATATGACCTTGTCTGGTAGCCTATGCTTTGCATTTGGAGATAATACGTTACCTGATGGCTCATGCCCCAAATAATCTGTCATCTAGCGTTGCTCATGCAATTGATGTGCAAGTGAGCCTTTATGGTCAACTGAAAGGAGGCTTAATGGTTATAAACCAAAGAATTGATTTAGTACAAGAACAAATTGAGACCTTCTGGCAGCTAGCCCAATTGGGATGTCAGTGGAAGTATTCTAGTTTATGTATTGCCAACATTCAGTATGAAAATTTTACAAGAGCTGAGAATTTGCCTAAACAAATGTCTAAGTATCTTTTAGGAAACAGGACTGGTGAATTTGACGCCCTGATGGACCAACTCCATATGGCCATCATGACCGTGAATTCCAGTGGATGTGTCTTTGGCTGAAAAACTGTCACCATGGATCAGCTGGGTGGTGTATCATCTGAAGGAGTGGGCGGGACTTAGAGTCCTTGCTGTTCTCATGATTTTAATAGCATTTGCTTGCCTGTGGTGTATCTGTAAGATGAGGTTTGTCCAATAGAGACAGGCTGCAATGATAGTACAGGAACTCACAGCTATTAAATGTGGACAGTTCCCCCAGGCCTGGCTGACAGCCTTAAAAGTCTAATAAGATGATTTCCATGGGTCCACTCGATGGGCTGAGAACATCAGGGGTCAGACCTCTACTCTCTCCTGATAGCGTGTTTAAAAATAAAAAAGGGGGAACAACAGGAGCACAGAATGCATGGCCATGGTATGATTGGATCTTGTCAAATTACCAAAATGCTTTTACCTCACTAGCTCCTCTTGTTCGCATTAAGGGAGAAGAATTTTTTCTTTATAATATATTTGCTGTTAGGAACGTTAAAAGAAGGGCAGTCAGACTTCTTAATATAATCATAAACTCACTTTTGCAAAACAGAAGTTATTCCTCTGCCCCGATTTGCCTCAAACCACCCTTTTCCTTCCTGATTAGTACCGATGTGTCTGGTGATCACCTAGATTGTAACAGTACCCATACACTATGCTATCTATTGGAATGTTGGGATGGCGGCAATGATACTGCCTTGGTAGTTCACCTACCCATGTTTGTGCCCATTCCAGTTATAGAAGACCCAGACACTTTTCCTGTAGGACAATCGTTCCATGTCAAGAGAGATTTTGGTATTACTGCTGCCATTATTACAGCCATTACTATATCTGCAGCAGTCGCTGCTACTGCTCCAGTTGCCATGGTATCTCAAGTTTAGACTGCAGAGGTAGTCTCTGCAGAGTGGTCTGCACGAGCCTTACAGACCCCAAATCAATATAATTCCCATTTAGAAGCTAAAATATGACTTTTGAATCAGAGAGTAAATATTCTACAAGAAGAAATTGATGCACTTGTAACAATGGTGCAGGTATCTTGCGTTATACATACTCCAGGATTGTGTATTACCCCCCTCCAGGTGACGGGCAGCTCTAAAAGAAAGTCAGTACAATATCAGTGAATTCTTAAAGGAAATTGGTTTCTTGAGGGAGAATTATTAACCAAACAGCTTGTCTTTCTGATAGCTTCGCTTAATGCCACAAGACTGAAGCCAATCACCATGGAGGACCTGACCTCGTGGATCTCCAGTGCCTTTTCTTGGATCAAAGAGTGGGCTGGTTTGTTAGCTATAGCCGCCCTTATGTGCTTAACAGCTTTCATCTGCCTTAGGTGCTTCTGCCATATTAGACGAGATCATGCAGTTAATAGAGCCGTAGTTTAGCAAGCTCTTGCAGCTATGGACGCTCAGGAAGACGTCTCTGTGTGGCTGGCCTCTCTAAAATCTTAGAAGCCTTCGCTCCAGGGTATACTGAGCATATAGTACTGTACATACTGTACTGTCTGGAATCCAATGATACCCAAAGATGGGCAACTTCTCGGTGCTTGGATCAACCTATGACATGGGGCCGGGTGAGCGATAGGGTAACCCTCTAATGAGTAAGACCAAGTCATGTCAGAGATGACCTAAGTCAGGGGTCATTGGTCAGCAGGATGCCAGTGACCCGATTAGCCCTGACCTGAGACGGCTTCTATTAGAACAGAAAAGGGTGATATGTAGTAAGCCACCTTTTGTTCATCTCTATTACAAGATGGCACTGGCCACATGCAGCTCCCTGGTAGTAAATTACTTTAGTACATGCGCAGTGTGCTGTATTCCTTATCACACTTACATGCTAATGAATAACTCACTTAGTTCACCAATGAGGAAACGGCTGGCTATCTCCCTTGGCAGACAGGGCTGAGTAGGCTATATAAGGTCAGGTTGGGAGAGAGCCCGGGGCCGCCAAAAGAAGAAAGAAGCTTAATTCAAGGTTTCCCGAATAAACCATAAGAAGGAAGAAACTCCCTGGTGTCACGTCATCTTTGCTGGCGAGGGTGGACGTGACAGATCATTTCATGTCCAGCCATGAGATGTTTCTTATTAAATACTTTCTCACATTCACTACATTTGAAGATAGTTTCTGCTTCCTCCACTAGAAGTGTTGGATTCACTTCCAGTGCTATCTCTACACCATGCTGTGTAGCACTTGTTTTCCAGGAAGAATTCCACCCAGGCCTCTTCCTTTTGTCTGAAGGGTCTTGTCTGAACTTCTGTTCGATCATCATGGCCTTTGATTTGCAGCCACTGAAAGCTTCCTGGGGTTCATGGTATTAACTCTCTCCCAGAATGAGGTTCCCTCAGACAGTTTTGGCTTACAAGAGATAGATCCTATGTCTTTATTTTTTCCACTGCCACTGAAAACAAATTCAACACTTAACAGGGACTGTTAGTGAGGGCAACATAGAAAGAAACAAAACTACTATGCTATTGAAAACACATACTCAAGGAACTAAAAAAAAGTCCCAACTATATTATTTCCAAAGCATAGGTCAGCAATTTTTTTTCTGGTTGTTGGAATCCAAATAGTGTGAAAAGGAGATGCTGAGCGAGAGACAGGGTCAGGAGTTGAAGGAGGGACTTTCAGTGAGTTGTTTCTCAATTAAGGCTGGCTGTACTTAAGGAGAGTGAGAGAGATACTTTGAAGTAAAATTGCTCTAGGTGATGCAACTCTCACGGACCTCATAGAAGACCTAAAATATCTTCTGTGGTAGAAAGCACACACAGCGAACCTCAGCTATTGATCAGCATCCTAGGCAACAACCTTCAAGTAAGAGTGGTGTCCAGAACTCCTTTCAAAATTCAGTATGAGTATCTTTCATTAAAACTGGTAAGTGTATATTTTTTTCCTGGAATAGGTAATTCATCTCATTTCCACAAGAAAATAAGATAGTAGAGATGATTCAGGGAGCAGAAAGACTTGACACACAAAAAAAAGCAAGTTATATCGATAAAAGGTTTGGTTTGGACAGTAGGCATGGTATTAGATGCCTTTAATCCCAGCACTTGGGAGGAAGAGACACGTAGATCTCTAGATCTGTGGGCGTTTGAACCCAGTCTAGTCTATACAGTGAGGTCCAGGACAGCTAGAACTATGTAATAGAGAAACCCTGTGTCAGGAGAATGGGGGATGGAAGTTTGGCTTAGACAGGATACATGGAGATAAGGTTGAGAGTAAAGGCACTGCTGGATGTTCACTACAAATGATAATATTGTCTTTTGTAGAGAAAAGAGAAAAGCACCTTCATAGTTATCGGGGTTTCACATATGTGTTACCCCCCAAAAATAAATTAAAAATATTTTTGTTTAAATGTTAAGCCTAAACGCCAACCAATATGCAGATGGTGCCTGGCTTTAATATCACTGAGAGAAAGCCTCTGATGTTTTCTTGTGAGAAAATGACCTTCTAAAAAGTCGATGAAATGAATTCTGAAAGCTGTATTTAGAAATCAGTCCTGGCTGTCAACTTACAGTGCTCCTTCCCTTCCTCCGTCTGCTGTTTCCTCCTGTCCCTTCACCTCCTCCTCTTCATCCAACTTTTCTTCATTCTCCACTTCTTCCTTCTCCTCCTCCTTCATCTTCATCTTTTTTCATAATAATTTTCTGCCAAAGGAATCAGTAGGACTTATAAAAGCTCTCTCTCTCTCTCTCTCTCTCTCTCTCTCTCTCTCTCTCTCTCTCTTTGTGATGTACAGTCTTGCTATCGAGAGATTTGAAAATAGCAGTTAATAAGGAAATGCGCTTAATTTTTTTAAATTTATTGATATATTTATTTACATTTCAAATGATTTCCCCTTTTCTGGCCCCCCACTCCACGAAAGCCCCATCAGTCCTCTTCCCTCCCCCTGTTTTCCCACCCAACCCTTCCCACTTCCCTGTTCTGATTTTGCTCTATACTGCTTCACTGAGTCTTTTCAGAACAAGGGGCCACTCCTCCGTTCTTCGTGTACCTCATTTGATGTGTGGATTATGCTCTGGGTATTCCAGTTTTCTAGGTTAATATCCACTTATTAGTGAGTGCATACCATGATTCACCTTTTGAGACTGGGTTACCTCACTTAGTATGATTTTCCCTAGCTCCATCCATTTGCTTAAGAATTTCATGAATTCATTGTTTCTAATGGCTGAATAGTACTCCATTATGTAGATATACCACATTTTTTTGCATCCACTCTTCTATTGAGGGATACCTGGGTTATTTCCAGCATCTGGCAATTATAAATAGGGCTGCTATGAACATAGTAGAACATGTATCCTTATTACATGGTGGGGAATCCTCTGGGTATATGCCCAGGAGTGGTATAGCAGGATCTTCTGGAAGTGAGGTGCCCAGTTATCGGAGGAATTGCCAGACTGATTTCCAGAGTGGTTGTACCAATTTGCAACCCCACCAGCAGTGGAGGAGTGTTCCTCTTTCTCCACATCCTCGCCAACACCTGCTGTCTCCTGAATTTTTAATCTCAGCCATTCTGACAGGTGTAAGGTGAAATCTCAGGGTTGTTTTGATTTGCATTTCCCTAATGACTAATGAAGTTGAGCATTTTTAAAGGTGTTTCTCTGTCATCCAAAGTTCTTCAGGTGAGAATTCTATGTTTAACTCTGTATCCCATTTTTAATAGGGTTGTTTCGTTTTTCTGGAGTCTAACTTCTTGAGTTCTTTATATATATTGGATATTAGCCCTCTATCTGATGTAGGATTGGTGAAGATCTTTTTCCAGTTTGTTGGTTGCCGATTTGTCCTTTTGATGGTGTCTTTTGCCTTACAGAAACTTTGTAATTTTATGAGGTCCCATTTGTCAATTCTTGATCTTAGAGCATATGCTATTGGTGTTCTGTTCAGAAACTTTCTCCCTATATCGATGTCCTCAAGGGTCTTCCCCAGTTTCTTTTCTATTAGCTTCAGAGTGCCTGGCTTTATGTGGAGGTCCTTGATCCATTTGGATTTGAGCTTAGTACAAGGAGACAAGGATGGATCAATTCGCATTCTTCTGCATGCTGACCTCCAGTGGAACCAGCACCATTTGTTGAAAAGGCTATCTTTTTTCCATTGGATGTTTTCAGCCACTTTGTCGAGGATCAAGGGGCCATAGGTGTGTGGGTTCATTTCCGGATCTTCAATCCTGTTCCATTGATCTGCCTGCCAGTCACTGTACCAATACCACGCAGTTTTTTACACTATTGCTCTGTAGTATTGCTTGAGGTCAAGGATACTGATTCCCCCAGAATTTCTTTTGTTGCTGAGAATAGTTTTAGCTATCCTGGGTTTTTTGTTATTCCAGATGAATTTGAGATTTGCTCTTTCTAACTCTATGAAGAATTGAGTTGGGATTTTGATGGGTATTGCATTGAATCTGTATATTGCTTTTGGCAAAATGGCCATTTTAACTATATTGATCCTGCCGATCCATGAGCATGGGAGGTTTTCCCATTTTTTGAGGTCTTCTTCCATTTCGTTCTTCAGAGTCTTGAAGTTCTTGTCATACAGATCTTTCACATGTTTGGTAAGAGTCACCCCAAGGTACTTAATACTGTTTGTGGCTATTGTGAAGGGGGTCATTTCCCTAACTTCTTTCTCAGCCTGCTTATCCTTTGAGTATAGGAAGGCCACTGATTTGCTTGAGTTGGTTTTATAAACTGCTACATTGCTGAAGTTGTATATCAGCTGTAGGAGTTCTCTAGTGGAGTTTTTTGGGTCACTTAGGTAGACTATCATGTCATCTGCAAATAATGATAGTTTGACTTCTTTCTTTCCAATTTGTATCCCTTTGACCTCCTTATGTTGTCTAATTGCCCAAGCTAGTACCTCAAGTACAATATTGAAAAGATAAGGAGAAAGGGGGCAGCCCTGTCTAGTCCCTGATTTTAGTGGGATTGCTTCAAGTTTCTCTCCATTTAGTTTGATGCTGTTTACCGGTTTGCTGTATATTGCTTTAGCGATGTTTAGGTATGGGCCTTGAATTCCTGTTCTTTTAAAAGCTTTAAACATGAAAGGATGCTGAATTTTGTCAAGTGATTTTTCAGCATTCAATGAAATGACCATGTGGTTTTTTTCTTTGAGTTTGTTTATGTAGTGGATTGCATTGATGGATTTCCGTATATTGAACCAACCCTGCATCCCTGGAATAAAGCCTACTTGATCATGGTGGATGATCATTTTGATGTGGTCTTGGATTCGGTTGACAAGAATTTTATTGAGTGTTTTTGCATCGATGTTCATAAGGGAGATGGGTCTGAAGTTTTCTTTCTTTGTTGGATCTTTGTGTGGTTTTGGTATCAGCGCAATTGTGGATTCGTAGAAGGAATTGGGTAGGGTTCCTTCTGTTTCTATTTTGTGGAATAGTTTGAAGAGTATTGGTGTTAGGTCTTTTTTGAAGGTCTGATAGAATTCTGCACTGAAACCATCTGGTCCAGTGCTTTTTTTGGTTGGAAGACTTTCTATGACCCCTTCTATTTCTTTAGGGGTTATGGGACTGTTTAGATGATCTATTTGGTCCTGATTTAATTTTGGTATTTGGTATCTGTCTAGGAAATTGTCCATTTCTTCCAGATTCTCCAGTTGTGTTGAGTATAGGCTTTTGTAGTAGGATCTGTTGATTTTTTGGATTTCATTAGTTTCTGTTGTAATATCTCCCTTTTCATTTCTAATTTTGTTAATTTGGATACTTTCTCTGTGCGCACTGGTCAGTCTGGCTAAGGGTTTATCTATCTTGTTGATTTTCTCAAAGAACCAGCTCCTGGATTTGTTGATTCTTTGTGTGGTTCTCTCTGTTTCCACTTGATTGATTTCAGCCCTGAGTTTGATGATTTCCTGTCTTCTACTCCTCCTGGGTGAATTGGCTTCTTTTTGTTCCAGGGCTTTCAGGTGTGTCGTTAAGATGATAGTGTATCTGTCTACAAGCAGTGCAGGAGGTAAGCTGTGCACCAGAGGCCAACTGGGAAGGGGCAGCTTGCACTGGTGAGTCCAGCACTGACAAGATAAACTAACACCAGTGAGATCTAGATGGCAAAAGGCAAACGCAGGAATGTCACTAACAGAAATCAAGGCAATATGGCAACATCTGAACCCAATTCTCCTCTACCAACATGTCCTGGATACCCCATCACACCAGTAAAACAAGATTTGGATTTAAAATCACTGGTCATGATGCTGGTACAGGAACACATGAAGGTCATACATAAAGAAATTCAGGAGAAAATGGATCAAAAGTTAGAAGCCCTTGCAAGGGAAACACAAAAATCATTGAAAGAAATCCAGGAGAATACAAAAGCCAACAAGGAGGAAATGCAAAAAACACTTAAAGAAATACAGGAGAACTTTGCTCAACAGGCTGAGGTCATGAAAGACGAAACACAAAAATCTCTTAAAGAAATACAGGAGAACTTTGGTCAACAGGCTGAGCTCATGAAAGAGGAAACACAAAAATCTCTTAAAGAATTACAGGAAAACACAAACATGCAAGTGAAGGAGCTAAGCAAAACCATCCAGGATCTAAAATCAGAAGTAGAAACAACTAAGAAAACTCAAAGGGAGACAACTTTGGAGATAGAAAGCCTTGGGAAGAAATCAGGGGACAGAGATACAAATATCAACAACAGAATACAAGAGATAGAAGAAAGAATCTCAGATGCTGAAGATTCCATAGAAACCATGGACTCAACAGTTAAAGAAAATGCAAAATGCAAAAAGCTTGTAACCCAAAATATCCAGGAAATCCAGGACACAATGAGAAGACCAAACCTAAGGATTATAGGCATAGATGAGAGTGAAGATTTACAACTTAAAGGGCCAGCAAATATCTTCAATAAAATTATGGAAGAAAACTTCCCTAACCTAAAGAGAGAGATGCCCATGAATATACAAGAAGCCTACAGAACTCCAAACAGACTGGACCAGAACAGAAATACTTCCCGTCAAATAATAATCAAAACACCAAATGTTCTAAACAAAGAAAGAATACTAAAGGCAGTAAGAGAAAAAGGCCAAGTAACATATAAAGGAAGACATATCAGAATCACAGCAGACTTTTCACCTGAGACTATGAAGGCTAGAAGGTCCTGGGCAGATCTCATGCAGACTCTAAGAGAACACAAATACCAACCAAAACTACTATATCCAGCAAAACTCTCAATCACCATAGATGGAGAAACTAAGATATTTCATGACAAAACCAAGTTTACCCAATATCTATCCACAAACCCGGCCCTAAAAAGGATAATAGGAGGACAACACCAATACAAGGAGGGAAACTTCACCCTGGAAAAAGCAAGATAGTAACCTTTCATCAAACCCAAAAGAAGTTAAGCATTCAAATTTAAAAAATAACGTCAAAAATGATAGGAAGTAACAATCACTATTCCTTAATATCTCTTAACATCAATGGACTTAATGCCCCAATAAAAAGACACAGACTAACTGAATGGATACGTAAACAGGACCCTACATTTTGCTGCTTACAGGAAACACACCTCAGGGTCAAAGACAAACACTACCTTAGAGTAAAAGGCGGGAAGACAATTTTACAAGCAAATGATCTCAGGAAACAAGCTGGAGTAGCCATTTTAATATCAGATAAAATTGACTTTCAACCCAAAGTCATCAAAAGAGACCCTGAGGGACACTTCTTGCTGGTCAAAGGAAAAATACAAAAAGAAGAACTGTCAATCCTGAACATCTATGCACCAAATGCAAGGGCACCCTCTTTCGTAAAAGAAACTTTATTAAAACTAAAAGCACACATTGCACCTAACACAATAATTGTGGGTGACTTCAACACTGCACTTTCCTCAATGGACCGATCAGGAAAACAGAAACTAAACAGGGACACAATGAAACTAATTGAAGCTTTGGACCAATTAGATTTAACAGATATATATAGAACATTCTATCCTAAAACAAAAGAATATACCTTTTTCTCAGCACCTCATGGTACCTTCTCCAAAATCGACCATATAATTGGTCACAAGACAGACCTCAACAAATATAAGAAGATCGAACTAATCCCATGCCTCCTATCTGATCACTATGGAGTAAAAGTGGTCTTCAATAGCAACAGAAACAACAGAAAGCCCACATACACGTGGAAACTGAACAATACTCTACTCAATGATACCTTGGTCAAGGAAGAAATAAAGAAAGAAATTAAAGACTTTTTAGAACACAATGAAAATGAAAACACAACATACCCAAATCTATGGGACACAATGAAAGCAGTGCTAAGAGGAAAACTCATAGCCCTGAGTGCCTCCAAAAAGAAAATGGAGAGAGCATACATTACCAGCTTAATGACACACCTGAAAGCCCTGGAACAAAAAGAAGCTATTTCACCCAGGAGGAGTAGAAGGCAGGAAATCATCAAACTCAGGGCCGAAATCAATCAAGTAGAAACAAAGAGAACCATACAAAAAATCAACAATACCAGGAGCTGGTTCTTTGAGAAAATCAACAAGATAGATAAACCCTTAGCCAGACTGACCAAAGGGCACAGAGAAAGTATCCAAATTAACAAACTTAGAAATGAAAAGGGAGATATAACAACGGAAACTGAGGAAATCCAAAAAATCATCAGATCCTACTACAAGAGCCTATACTCAACACAACTGGAGAATCTGGAGGAAATGGACAATTTCCTTGACAGATACCAAATACCAAAATTAAATCAGGACCAACTAGACCATCTAAACAGTCCCATAATGCCTAAAGAAATAGAAGGAGTCATAGAAAGTCTTCCAACCAAAAAAAGCACAGGACCAGATGGCTTCAGTGCAGAATTCTACCAGACCTTCAAAGAAGAGTTAACACCAATACTCTTCAAACTATTCCACAAAATAGAAACAGAAGGAACACTACCCAATTCCTTCTACGAAGCCACAATTACGCTGATACCAAAGCCACACAAAGATCCAACAAAGAAAGAGAACTTCAGACCAATTTCCCTTATGAACATCGATGCAAAAATACTCAATAAAATTCTTGCCAACCGAATCCAAGAACACATCAAAACGATCATCCACCATGATCAAGTAGGCTTTATCCCGGGAATGCAGGGTTGGTTCAATATACGGAAATCCATCAATACAATCCACTACATAAACAAACTCAAAGAACAAAACCACATGGTCATTTCATTGGATGCTGAAAAAGCATTTGACAAAATTCAGCATCCCTTCATGCTTAAAGTCTTGGAGAGAAGAGGAATCAAGGCCCATACCTAAACATAGTAAAAGCAATATACAGCAAACCGGTAGCCAGCATCAAACTAAATGGAGAGAAACTTGAAGCAATCCCACTGAAATCAGGGACCAGACAAGGCTGCCCCCTTTCTCCTTATCTTTTCAATATTGTACTTGAGGTACTAGCTCGGGCAATTCGACAACATAAGGAGGTCAAAGGGATACAAATTGGAAAGGAAGAAGTCAAACTATCATTATTTGCAGACGACATGATCGTCTACCTAAGTGACCCAAAGAACTCCCCTAGAGAGCTCCTACAGCTGATAAACAACTTCAGCAAAGTGGCAGGTTATAAAGTCAACTCAAGCAAATCAGTGGCCTTCCTATACTCAAAGGATAAGCAGGCTGAGAAAGAAATTAGGGAAATGACCCCCTTCACAATAGCCACAAACAGTATAAAGTATCTTGGGGTGACTCTTACCAAACATGTGAAAGATCTGTATGACAAGAACTTCAAGACTCTGAAGAAGGAAATGGAAGAAGACCTCAAAAAATGGGAAAACCTCCCATGCTCATGGATCGGTAGAATCAATATAGTTAAAATGGCCATTTTGCCAAAAGCAATATACAGATTCAATGCAATACCCATCAAAATCCCAACTCAATTCTTCACAGAGTTAGAAAGAGCAATTATCAAATTCATCTGGAACAACAAAAAACCCAGGATAGCTAAAACTATTCTCAGCAACAAAAGGAAATCTGGGGGAATCAGTATCCCTGACCTCAAGCAATACTACAGAGCAATAGTGTTAAAAACTGCATGGTATTGGTACAGTGACAGGCAGGAGGATCAATGGAACAGGATTGAAGATCCAGAAATGAACCCACACACCTATGGCCACTTGATCCTCGACAAAGAGGCTGAAAACATCCAATGGAAAAAAGATAGCCTTTTCAACAAATGGTGCTGGTTCAACTGGAGGTCAGCATGCAGAAGAATGCGAATTGATCCATCCTTGTCTCCTTGTACTAAGCTCAAATCCAAATGGATCAAGGACCTCCACATAAAGCCAGACACTCTGAAGCTAATAGAAAAAAAAACTGGGGAAGGCCCTTGAGGACATCGGTACAGGGAGAAAGTTTCTGAACAGAACACCAATAGCGTATGCTCTAAGAGCAAGAATTGACAAATGGGACCTCATAAAATTACAAAGTTTCTGTAAGGCAAAGGACACCATCAAGAGGACAAATCGGCAACCAACAAATTGGGAAAAGATCTTCACCAATCCTACATCAGATAGAGGGCTAATATCCAATATATATAAAGAACTCAAGAAGTTAGGCTCCAGAAAACCAAACAACCCTATTAAAAAATGGGGTACAGAGTTAAACAAAGAATTCTCACCTGAAGAACTTCGGATGGCGGAGAAGCATCTTAAAAAATGCTCAACTTCATTAGTCATTAGGGAAATGCAAATCAAAACAACCCAAAGATTTCATCTTACACCAGTCAGAATGGCTAAGATTAAAAATTCAGGAGACAGCAGGTGTTGGAGAGGGTGTGGAGAAAGAGGAACACTCCTCCACTGCTGGTGGGGTTGCAAATTGGTACAACCACTCTGGAAATCAGTCTGGCGGTTCCTCCGAAATCTGGGCACCTTACTTCCAAAAGATCCTGCTATACCACTCCTGGGCATATACCCAGAAGACTCCCCACCATGTAATAAGGATACATGTTCTACTATGTTCATAGCAGCCCTATTTGTAATTGCCAGATGCTGGAAAGAACCCAGGTATCCCTCAACAGAAGAGTGGATGCAAAAAATGTGGTATATCTACACAATGGAGTACTATTCAGCCATTAGAAACAATGAATTCATGAAATTCTTAGGCAAATGGATGGAGCTAGAGAATATCATACTAAGTGAGGTAACCCAGACTCAAAAGGTGAATCATGGTATGCACTCACTAATAAGTGGATATTAACCTAGAAAACTGGAATACCCAAAACATAATCCACACATCAAATGAGGTACAAGAAGAAAGGAGGAGTAGCCCCTGGTTCTGGAAAGACTCAGTGAAACAGTATTCAGCAAAACCAGAACGGGGAAGTGGGAAGGGGTGGGTGGGAGGACAGGGGAAGAGAAGGGGGCTTGCGGGACTTTCGGGGAGTGGGGGGGCTAGAAAAGGGGAAATCATTTGAAATGTAAATAAATTATATCGAATAATAAAAAAATATATATATAAAAAAAAAGATGATAGTGTATGCTCTCTCCATTTTCTTTTTGGCTGCACTCAGGGCTATGAGTTTTCCTCTTAGCACTGCTTTCATTGTGTCCCAAAATTTTGGGTATGTTGTGCCTTCATTTTCATTAAATTCTAAAACGTCTCTGATTTCTTTCTTTATTTCTTTTTTGGCCAAAGTGTCATTGAGTAGAGTATTGTTCAGCCTCCATGTGTATGTGGGCTTTCTGTTGTTTTTGTTGCTATTGAAAACCACTGTTACACCATAGTGATCTGAACGTAGGAATGGGATTAGTTCAATATTATTGTATTTGTTGAGTTCTGTCTTGTGACATATTATAAGGTCGATTTTGGAGAAGGTACCATCAGGTGCTGAGAAAAAGGTATATTCTTTTGCTTTAGGGTGAAAAGTTCTATAAATATCAGTCAAATCCAATTGGTCCAAAGCTTCAATTAGTTTTACTGTATCCCTGTTTAATTTCTGTTTTCTTGTTCGGTCCATTGAGGAGAGTGGAGTGTTGAAGTCCCCCACAATTATTGTGTTAGGTGAAATGTGTGCTTTGAGCTTTAGTAAAGTATCTTTTACGAATGAGGGTGCCCTTTCATTTGGTGCATAGATGTTCAGAATTAAAAGTTCTTCTTGGTGGATTTTTCCTTTGACCAGCAAGAAGTGTCCCTCAGTGTCTCTTTTGATGACTTTAGATTGAAAGTCAATTTTATGTGATATTAGAATGGCTACTCCGGCTCGTTTCTTGAGACCATTGGCTTGTAAAATTGTCTTCCAGCCTTTTACTCTAAGGTACTTTTTGTCTTTGACATTTAGGTGTGTTTCCTGTATGCAGCAAAATGTAGCGTCTTGTTTCCTTATCCAGTCTGTTAGTCTATGTCTTTTTATTGGGAAGTGAGTTCACTGAGGTTAAGAGATATTAAGGAATAGAGATTATAACTTCCTGTCATTTTTGATGCTATTTTATATTTGAGTGATTATCTTCTTTTGGGTTTGATGAAGGAAGGTTACTATCTTACTTTTTCCAGGGTGTAGTTTCCCTCCTTGTATTAGAGTTTTCCTCCTATTATTCTTTGTAGAGCTGGATTTGTGGAAAGATATTGTGTAAATTTGGTTTTGTCATGGAATGTCTTGGTTTCTCCATCTACTGTGATTGAGAGTTTTGCTGGGTATAGTAGTCTTGGCTGACATTTGTGTTCTCTTAGAGTCTGCATGAGATCTGCCCAGGATCTTCTAGCTTTCATGGTCTCTGGTGAGAAGTCTGGTGTGATTCTGATAGTTCTTCCTTTATATGTTACTTGGCCCTTTTCTCTTACTGCCTTTAATATTCTTTCTTTGTTTAGTGTATTTGGGGTTTTAATTATTATGTGGCGAGAGGTATTTCTGCTCAGATCCAGTCTGTTTGGAGTTCTGTAGGCTTCTTGCGTATTCATAGGCATCTCTCTCTTTAAGTTGGGAAAGTTTTCTTCCATAATTTTGTTAAAGATATTTGCTGGCCCTTTCAGTTATAAATCTTCACTCTCATCTATACCTATAATCCTTAGGTTTGGTCTTCTCATTGTACCCTGGATTTCCTGGATGTTCTGGGATACAAGCTTTTTGCATGTTGCATTTTCTTTGACTGTTGAGTCAATGGTTTCTATGGTATCTTCGGCATCTGAAATTCTCTCTTCCATCTCTTGTATTCTGTTGTTTATATTTGCATCTATTGCCCCTGATTTCTTCTCAAGGTTTTCTATCTCCAAAGTTGTCTCCCTTTGTGATTTCTTAGTTGTTTCTACTTCTGTTTTTAGATCCAGGATGGTTTTGCTCAGTTCCATCATTTGTTTGTTTGTGTTTTCCTGTAATTCTTTAAGAGATTTTTGTGTTACCTCTTTCATGATTTCTGCCTCCTGATTCAAATTCTCCTGCATTTCTTTAAGTGTTTTTTGCCTTTCTTCTTTATTGGCTTCTATCTCTTGAGCCTTATCCTCTTGCATTTCTTTAAGTGATTTTTCTGTTTCCATTTTATGGGTTTCTAGCTTATTCATGTTCCCCTGTATTTCTTTAAGAGATTCATTTATGTCCTTTTTGTGTTCTAGCAGCATCATGATCAGTGATTTTAAATCCAAATCTTATTTCTCTGGTGTGTTGATATAACCAGGACTTGCTGATGTTGGAGAGTTTGGTTCAGATGCTGCCATATTGCCTAGATTTCTGTTAGTAGCATTTTTGCATTTGCCCTTTGCCATCTTGCTCTCTGGATTTAGTTGGTCTTGTCCCTGGCTGGTGTTTGGGCTGCCTGAGGGGCTCTTGGTCTATTACTGCAACACTATATGGCTGGGTTTCCCCTGTAGCAGATTGCTGCAGTGCTGTCCTCCTCTTGGGTGCCCTTGCAGGTCTAGTGTGCTTTGCCCCAGATTGTGTCTGTGGACCAGATGGAGCCTGTGTGCACCCCCAGGGAGCGCCGAAGGTGTATGCTCCCAGGGCCTCCCCTACGTGCTGATCACTCCGCTGGGCAGTCGATCCCCCAACCGGGCTGGCGCACACAAGGTTAGCCTGGCCGCCCAGGCCCTGGGTCCAGGCAAAATCCTGGGAGGCCAAGGTCCAAGCAAAGTTCCCCTCGGGCTATGACTGTCAACTGGGTCCGCCAGGTGACCCGGATGGCGGGCGTGCGTGCTCGCGCTCCTCGAAAGCGCCAGGAGAGTCTGCTGTGCTAACAACCTCCTGGGTGGTTTGACACACAGATGGCCCACCAAGCCGCCCAGTTCTTGGTGTCAGTCCAGGGCCTGTTGGGGCCTAGACCCCCGCTTTGTTAGCCTCAGGTTATGCCTGTTAGCTGGCTCTGCCCGCCAGAGCTCTCTGGCATCCTGTAGGCAAAATGGCGGCGTGCGCGCCGGCCCGGGCAAAATAACCTCCTGGCTGGGTTGGCACCCCATGGCCCCCCGAACAGCCCAGGGCCTGGGCGCAGGCCAACGCCCGTCGGGCTCAGACCCCCGTGGTGTTGGCCGCGGGTTATGTTTGTGTACCTTAGTCTGTCCGATCTCTCTGGAGTCTGAAACCAAGAAGGAGGTGAGCCTCTCCTGACTGGCGGGAGGCCGAGTTCTGAAGTGCCTTCCGTGCAGCGAAAGATGGTGCAAAACCGCAGCTGCTTGCAGCCCGGCTGGTCAGCGAAGGTCAGTGGTCGTGGGAGCAGGGCCTAACTGGACTCTGTGTCACCTTGGTTCCACTGCTGATGGCCCTTCAGCTGGACCAGCCACTGCTGCACTGCTGCCACCGCCGCCGCCGCCGCCACCGCCGATTTACACTAAGAATTTTTATAAAAAGTATTTATTTGAAAATTTTTCTTTCTTTTTTTCTTCTAATAATTTATTATTTTATTCAAGAATAATCAATTGATTTGCATTTCCCTAATGATTAATGATGTTGAATATTTCTTGAGGTGCTTCTCAGCTATCCGAAGTTCTTCATGTGAAAATTCTTTGTTTAGCTCTGTACCCCACTTTTTAATAGAATTATTTGATTCTCTAGGGTCTACCTTCTTGAGTTCTTTGTATATATTAGATATTAGACCTCTGTCGGATTTCGGGTTGGTGAAGATCCTTTCCCAATCTGTTGGTTGACATTTTGTCCATTTGACAGTGCCCTTTGCCTTACAGAAACTTTGTAATTTTATGAGGTCCCCTTTGTCAATTCTTGATCTTAGAGCATAAGCTATTGGTGTTCTGTTCAGGAACTTTTCCCCTGTGCCCATGTCCTCAAGGGTCTTCACCAGTTTCTTTTCTATTAGTTTTAGTGTGTCAGGTTTTATGTGTCAGTCCTTGATCCAATTAGAGTTGAGCTTAGTACAAGGAGATAAGAATGGATCAATTCACATTCTTCTGCATGCTGACCTCCAATTGAACCAGCACTATTTGTTGAAAAGGCTATCTTTTTTCCACTGGATGTTTTCAGCTCTTTTGTTGAAGATCAAGTGACCATAGATAGGTGTGTGGGTTCATTTCTGGGCCTTCAATCCTATTCCATCAATCCACTTGCCTGACATTGTAGCAATACCATGCAGTTTTTATCACTATTGCTCTGTAGCAATGTTTGAGGTCCGGGATACTGATTCCCCTAGAAGTTCTTTTACTGTTCAGAATAGTTTTAGCTATCCTGGGCTTTTTGTTATTCCAAATGAATTTGAGAATTGCTCTTTCTAAGTCTATGAAGAACTGAGTTTGGATTTTGATGGGGATTGCGTTGAATCTGTAGATTTCTTTTGGCAAGATGGCCATTTTAACTATATTAATCCTGAGATTTCACCTCATACCAGTCAGAATGGCTAAGGTTAAAAAATCAGGAGACGGCAGGTGTTGGCGAGAATGTGGAGAAAGAGGAACACTCCTCCACTGCTGGTGGGATTGCAAGATGGTACAACCACTTTGGAAATCAGTCTGGCAGTTCCTCAGAAATCTGGGCATGACACTTCCAGAGAACCCTGCTATACCTCTCCTGGGCATATACTCAGAGGATTCCCTGACATGCAATAAGGACACATGCTCCACTATGTTCATAGCTGTCTTATTTATAATAGCCAGAAGCTGGAAAGAACCCAGATGTCCCTCGATGGAGGAATGGATACAGAAAATGTGATATATTTACACAAAGGAATACTACTCAGCAATTAAAAATAATGAATTCATGAAATTCTTAGGCAAATGGTTGGAACTGGAACATATCATCCTAAGTGAGGTAATGCAATCACAAAAGAATATACATGGAATGCAATCACTGATAAGTAGATATTAATCAGCCCAGAACCTCTGAATTCTGAAGGCACAATTAGCATATCAAATGATACCCAAGAAGAGGGAAAGAGAGGGCCCTGGCTCTGAAAAGAGTTGATTCACCATTGTAGGGGAGTAGCAGGACAGGGAAATGGGCAGGGGGGGTGATTAGGAAATAGGTGAAGGGAAGAGGGCTTATAAGACCGATGGTGACGAGGGGAGGGACCAGGAAAGGGGAAAGCATTCAGAATGTAAACAAAGAATATAGAAAAGAAAAACGACAAGAAATATTCATCTATTGAGAATTTTCTGTTTAGTTATCTATCCCATTTTTTTTAATTGGCTTATTTTGCTTGTTGGTATGTAATTTCTTGAGAAATTTTGGATATTATACTTCTGTTGTATGTACAGTTGCTGAGGAAGACTGCTTTCCATTCTCCAAGCTGCTGTTTTATCCTATTGATGATGTCCTTAGCCTATCAAAACCTTTCACATTTCATAAGGTCAAATTTATTAATTGTTGATCATAACACCTGGGGTACTGGTGTTATGTTCAAGAAGTTGTCTCATTAGCCAATGAGTTCAAGGCAGTTCCCCATTTTATCTTCTATTATATTTAGTGTGTCAGGTATTATGTTAAGTTCACTGATTCATTTGGGCAAGGTATGAAGGTTTATTTTTAAGTGTTTGATTCTATTCCATTGATCTTGTGTCTGTTTTTATGCCAACACCTTGCAGTTCTTGGTGATACTTATTGAAGTTCTTTTCCTGTTCAGGACTGTTTTACATACCCTTTATCTATTTTTTTTTCACATGAAGTTGAGAACTTTTCTTTCAAGTTCTATGAATGTGGAATTTTGGTGGTGATCTCATTGAATATGTAGATTGCTTTTAGCAAGATATTTGTATTTACTATGTTAATCCTGATACATGAACAGGGGAAATATTTCCATCTTCTTATATCTTCTTCAATTCCTTTCTTCATAAGAAACTTAAATTTCTTGTCAGACTATTCCTTCATTTGCTTGTCTATAGTTATAGCAAGATATTTTATATTATTTGTGATTACTGTAAAGGATGTTGCTTCCCTAATATTTTCATAGCCTAGGTATGGTTTGTTTAAAGGAGGGCTATGGAATTTTTTTAGTTTATTTTGTTTAACCACTTTGGTAAAGGTGTTTTTCAGCTGTAGAACTTTTCTGGTAGAATGTTTGAGGTCACATATGTATATTGTCATGCCATCTGTGAATTGTCATAATTTCTTCCATTGAAATTTGTATCCCCTTGATCTTCTTTACTTTTCTTATTGCTCAAATTAAAACTGGAAGTAATATATTGAATAGAAATTTAGAGAGTGTGAATCTCTGTCTTGTATCTTATTTTGGTAGAATTTTATTAAGCTTATCTCCATTACTTTAATCTAAGCGTCTGGCTTGCTATGTATTTTGTCTATTATTTTTAGGGATTCAGCTTGTATACTTGATTTTTCCAAGAATTGTAACATAAAAAGGGGTTAAGATTAACAGCTGAGGGCGGCGGCGGCAGCGGCAGCAATGGCTGCTCCAGCTGAAGGGCCATCAGCAGTGGAACCAAGGCGACACAGGGTCCAGTTAGGCCCTGCGCCCACGACCACTGACCTTCGCTGACCAGCCGGGCAGCAAGCAGCTGCAGTTGTCCGGCGCCTTTCCTGCACGGAGGCCACTTCAGAACTCGGCCTCCCACCAGTCAGGAGAGGTGCATCCATCTTGGTTCCCCACTCCAGGGATCGGACAGACTGAGGTACACAAACATAATCCGAGGCCAACACCACGGTGGTCTGAGCCCGACGGGCGTAGGCCTGCACCCAGGCCCTGGGCGGGTCGGGGGGCCATCGGGGTGCCAACCCAGCCAGGAGGTTTTTTGCCCAGGCCTGCGAGCGCGCCGCCGCCATTTTGCCTGCAGGACGACAGAGAGCTCAGGCGGGCAGACCTGTAACAGGCATAGCCTAAGGCTAACAAAGCAGGGGTCCAGGCCCCAAAAGGCACAGGACTGACCCCAAGAACTGGGCGGCTTGGTGGGCCATCTGTGAGTCAACCCGCCCAGGTGATTGTTAGCAAAGCAGACTCTCCCGGCGCTTTCAGGGAGCGCGGGCACGCACGCCCGCCATCCTAGTCACCTGGCAGACCCAATTAACAGTCATAGCCCTAGGGGAACTTTGCTCGGACCTTGGCCTCCCAGGCTTTTGTCTGGACTCAGGGACTGGGCGGCTAGGCTAACCTTGTGTGCGACAGCCCGGTTGGCGGATCGGCTGCCCAGCGGAGTGAGTGGAACACAGGGGAGGTCACAGTAGCATACACCGTCGGCACTCCCTAGGAGTGCACACGGGCTCCATATGCTCCACAGACACAATCTGGGGCAAGGCCTCAGGCAGAAGCCCTTAGCTCTACTCTCTCCGCTTCCGGATCCAGATCAGTCTGGGCAGCAGCATTATATCTCCAAGTCCTGCAAGTGGCTAGCTGGGCTTCCAGGCGGCCAGCTGGGAGAAGTCAGTGTGCTCCAGTGAATCCAGCAGGCCCCAGTGGGAGCCTTCGGGTGCCTGCTTTGGGATCAGAGCAGCCTGGGCAGCAACACACTGTCTACAAGCAGTGCAGGAGGTAAGCTGTGCACCAGAGGCCAACTGGGTAGGGGCAGCTTGCACTGGTGAGTCCAGCACTGACAAGATAAACTAACACCACTGAGAACTAGATGGCAAAAGGCAAACGCAGGAACGTCACTAACAGAAATCAAGGCAATATGGCAACATCTGAACCTAATTCTCCTCTACCAACATGTCCTGGATGCCCCATCACACCAGTAAAACAAGATTTGGATTTAAAAATCACTGGTCATGATGCTGGTACAGGAACACATGAAGGTCATACATAAAGAAATTCAGGAGAAAATGGATCAAAAGTTAGAAGCCCTTGCAAGGGAAACACAAAAATCATTGAAAGAAATCCAGGAGAATACAAAAGCCAACAAGGAGGAAATGCAAAAAACACTTAAAGAAATACAGGAGAACTTTGGTCAACAGGCTGAGGTCATGAAAGACGAAACACAAAAAGCTCTTAAAGAAATACAGGAGAACTTTGGTCAACAGGCTGAGGTCATGAAAGACGAAACGCAAAAATCTCTTAAAGAATTACAGGAAAACACAAACATGCAAGTGAAGGAGCTAAGCAAAACCATCCAGGATCTAAAATCAGAAGTAGAAACAACTAAGAAAACTCAAAGGGAGACAACTTTGGAGATAGAAAGCCTTGGGAAGAAATCAGGGGACAGAGATGCAAATATCAACAACAGAATACAAGAGATAGAAGAAAGAATCTCAGATGCTGAAGATTCCATAAAAACAATGGACTCAACAGTTAAAGAAAATGCAAAATGCAAAAAGCTTGTAACCCAAAATATCCAGGAAATCCAGGACACAATGAGAAGACCAAACCTAAGGATTATAGGCATAGATGAGAGTGAAGATTTACAACTTAAAGGGCCAGCAAACATCTTCAATAAAATTATGGAAGAAAACTTCCCTAACCTAAAGAGAGAGATGCCCATGAATATACAAGAAGCCTACAGAACTCCAAACAGACTGGACCAGAACAGAAATACTTCCCGTCACATAATAATCAAAACACCAAATGTTCTAAACAAAGAAAGAATACTAAAGGCAGTAAGAGAAAAAGGCCAAGTAACATATAAAGGAAGACCTATCAGAATCACAGCAGACTTTTCACCTGAGACTATGAAGGCTAGAAGGTCCTGGGCAGATCTCATGCAGACTCTAAGAGAACACAAATGCCAACCAAAACTACTATATCCAGCAAAACTCTCAATCACCATAGATGGAGAAACTAAGATATTTCATGACAAAACCAAGTTTACCCAATATCTATCCACAAACCCGGCCCTAAAAAGGATAATAGGAGGACAACACCAATACAAGGAGGGAAACTTCACCCTGGAAAAAGCAAGATAGTAACCTTTCATCAAACCCAAAAGAAGTTAAGCATTCAAATTTAAAAAATAACTTCAAAAATGATAGGAAGTAACAATCACTATTCCTTAATATCTCTTAACATCAATGGACTTAATGCCCCAATAAAAAGACACAGACTAACTGAATGGATACGTAAACAGGACCCTACATTTTGCTGCTTACAGGAAACACACCTCAGGGTCAAAGACAAACACTACCTTAGAGTAAAAGGCGGGAAGACAATTTTACAAGCAAATGGTCTCAGGAAACAAGCTGGAGTAGCCATTTTAATATCAGATAAAATTGACTTTCAACCCAAAGTCATCAAAAGAGACCCTGAGGGACACTTCTTGCTGGTCAAAGGAAAAATACAAAAAGAAGAACTGTCAATCCTGAACATCTATGCACCAAATGCAAGGGCACCCTCTTTCGTAAAAGAAACTTTATTAAAACTAAAAGCACACATTGCACCTAACACAATAATTGTGGGTGACTTCAACACTGCACTTTCCTCAATGGACCGATCAGGAAAACAGAAACTAAACAGGGACACAATGAAACTAATTGAAGCTTTGGACCAATTAGATTTAACAGATATATATAGAACATTCTATCCTAAAACAAAAGAATATACCTTTTTCTCAGCACCTCATGGTACCTTCTCCAAAATCGACCATATAATTGGTCACAAGACAGACCTCAACAAATATAAGAAGATCGAACTAATCCCATGCCTCCTATCTGATCACTATGGAGTAAAAGTGGTCTTCAATAGCAACAGAAACAACAGAAAGCCCACATACACGTGGAAACTGAACAATACTCTACTCAATGATACCTTGGTCAAGGAAGAAATAAAGAAAGAAATTAAAGACTTTTTAGAACACAATGAAAATGAAAACACAACATACCCAAATCTATGGGACACAATGAAAGCAGTGCTAAGAGGAAAACTCATAGCCCTGAGTGCCTCCAAAAAGAAAATGGAGAGAGCATACATTACCAGCTTAATGACACACCTGAAAGCCCTGGAACAAAAAGAAGCTATTTCGCCCAGGAGGAGTAGAAGGCAGGAAATCATCAAACTCAGGGCCGAAATCAATCAAGTAGAAACAAAGAGAACCATACAAAAAATCAACAATACCAGGAGCTGGTTCTTTGAGAAAATCAACAAGATAGATAAACCCTTAGCCAGAATGACCAAAGGGCACAGAGAAAGTATCCAAATTAACAAACTTAGAAATGAAAAGGGAGATATAACAACGGAAACTGAGGAAATCCAAAAAATCATCAGATCCTACTACAAGAGCCTATACTCAACACAACTGGAGAATCTGGAGGAAATGGACAATTTCCTTGACAGATACCAAATACCAAAATTAAATCAGGACCAACTAGACCATCTAAACAGTCCCATAATGCCTAAAGAAATAGAAGGAGTCATAGAAAGTCTTCCAACCAAAAAAAGCACATGACCAGATGGCTTCAGTGCAGAATTCTACCAGACCTTCAAAGAAGAGTTAACACCAATACTCTTCAAACTATTCCACAAAATAGAAACAGAAGGAACACTACCCAATTCCTTCTACGAAGCCACAATTACGCTGATACCAAAGCCACACAAAGATCCAACAAAGAAAGAGAACTTCAGACCAATTTCCCTTATGAACATCGATGCAAAAATATTCAATAAAATTCTTGCCAACCGAATCCAATAACACATCAAAACGATCATCCACCATGATCAAGTAGGCTTTATCCCGGGAATGCAGGGTTGGTTCAATATACGGAAATCCATCAATACATTCCACTACATAAACAAACTCAAAGAACAAAACCACATGGTCATTTCATTGGATGCTGAAAAAGCATTTGACAAAATTCAGCATCCCTTCATGCTTAAAGTCTTGGAGAGAAGAGGAATTCAAGGCCCATACCTAAACATAGTAAAAGCAATATACAGCAAACCGGTAGCCAGCATCAAACTAAATGGCGAGAAACTTGAAGCCATCCCACTGAAATCAGGGACCAGACAAGGCTGCCCCCTTTCTCCTTATCTTTCCAATATTGTACTTGAGGTACTAGCTCGGGCAATTCGACAACATAAGGAGGTCAAAGGGATACAAATTGGAAAGGAAGAAGTCAAACTATCATTATTTGCAGACGACATGATCGTCTACCTAAGTGACCCAAAGTACTCCACTAGAGAGCTCCTACAGCTGATAAACAACTTCAGCAAAGTGGCAGGTTATAAAATCAACTCAAGCAAATCAGTGGCCTTCCTATACTCAAAGGATAAGCAGGCTGAGAAAGAAATTAGGGAAATGACCCCCTTCACAATAGCCACAAACAGTATAAAGTATCTTGGGGTGACTCTTACCAAACATGTGAAAGATCTGTATGACAAGAACTTCAAGACTCTGAAGAAGGAAATGGAAGAAGACCTCAAAAAATGGGAAAACCTCCCATGCTCATGGATCGGTAGAATCAATATAGTTAAAATGGCCATTTTGCCTAAAGCACTATACAGATTCAATGCAATACCCATCAAAATCCCAACTCAATTCTTCAGAGTTAGAAAGAGCAATTATCAAATTCATCTGGAACAACAAAAAACCCAGGATAGCTAAAACTATTCTCAGCAACAAAAGGAAATCTGGGGGAATCAGTATCCCTGACCTCAAGCAATACTACAGAGCAATAGTGTTAAAACCTGCATGGTATTGGTACAGTGACAGGCAGGAGGATCAATGGAACAGGATTGAAGATCCAGAAATGAACCCACACACCTATGGCCACTTGATCCTCGACAAAGAGGCTGAAAACATCCAATGGAAAAAAGATAGCCTTTTCAACAAATGGTGCTGGTTCAACTGGAGGTCAGCATGCAGAAGAATGCGAATTGATCCATCCTTGTCTCCTTGTACTAAGCTCAAATCCAAATGGATCAAGGACCTCCACATAAAGCCAGACACTCTGAAGCTAATAGAAAAGAAATTGGGGAAGACCCTTGAGGACATCGGTACAGGGAGAAAGTTTCTGAACAGAACACCAATAGCGTATGCTCTAAGAGCAAGAATTGACAAATGGGACCTCATAAAATTACAAAGTTTCTGTAAGGCAAAGGACACCATCAAGAGGACAAATCGGCAACCAACAAATTGGGAAAAGATCTTCACCAATCCTACATCAGATAGAGGGCTAATATCCAATATATATAAAGAACTCAAGAAGTTAGACTCCAGAAAACCAAACAACCCTATTAAAAAATGGGGTACAGAGTTAAACAAAGAATTCTCACCTGAAGAACTTCGGATGGCGGAGAAACATCTTAAAAAATGCTCAACTTCATTAGTCATTAGGGAAATGCAAATCAAAACAACCCTAAGATTTCATCTTACACCATTCAGAATGACTAAGATTAAAAATTCAGGAGACAGCAGGTGTTGGAGAGGGTGTGGAGAAAGAGGAACACTCCTCCACTGCTGGTGGGGTTGCAAATTGGTACAACCACTCTGGAAATCAGTCTGGCGGTTCCTCCGAAAACTGGGCACCTTACTTCCAGAAGATCCTGCTATACTACTCCTGGGCATATACCCAGAAGACTCCCCACCATGTAATAAGGATACATGTTCTACTATGTTCATAGCAGCCCTATTTGTAATTGCCAGATGCTGGAAAGAACCCAGGTATCCCTCAACAGAAGAGTGGATGCAAAAAATGTGGTATATCTACACAATGGAGTACTATTCAGCCATTAGAAACAATGAATTCATGAAATTCTTAGGCAAATGGATGGAGCTAGAGAATATCATACTAAGTGAGGTACCCCAGACTCAAAAGGTGAATCATGGTATGCACTCACTAATAAGTGGATATTAACCTAGAAAACTGGAATACCCAAAACATAATCCACACATCAAATGAGGTACAAGAAGAAAGGAGGAGTTGCCCCTGGTTCTGGAAAGACTCATTGAAACAGTATTCAGCAAAACCAGAACGGGGAAGTGGGAAGGGGTGGGTGGGAGGACAGGGGAAGAGAAGGGCATTTGCGGGACTTTCGGGGAGTGGGGGGCTAGAAAAGGGGAAATCATTTGAAATGTAAATAAATTATATCGAATAAAAAAAAGACAAAAGAAAAAAGACAAAAAAAAAGATGTTAGATTTTGCTAAAGATTTTTTAAGTAACTAGTAAGATGATCATGTGACTTTTTATTTTAGTTTGTTTATATGGTATAATACCATGAAAAATTTTTATATATTGTACCTTCCCTGCATCCTTATGATGAATCATTCTTGATGATAATGGATGATAAATTTGATGCCATGTTGTATTCACTTTGTAAATATTTTAATGAATATTTTAACATCAATGTACATTAGGGAAACTCGTCTGAAGTTCCATTTCTTTGTTGAGTCTTTTTGTGATCTAGGTATTGGGGTGATATTGGTCTCATCGAATGAATGTGGCACTGCTTCTTCTGTTTCTATTTAATCGAATAGTTTCAGGAATATTAGTATTAGCTCTTTTTTGAAAGTTTGGTTGAATTCTGTGCTAAAACCTTGTGGGCCTGGGCATTTTTGGTTAGTATACTTTTAATCATGGCTTCTATTTTCCTAGGGGCTATAGGAATGTCAAAATGATTTCCCTAATCCTGATTTAACTTTGGTAAGTGGTATCTATCTAGAAAATTATCCACTTTGTGTAGATTTTCATATTTTCTGGAGTGAAGGCTTTTGGAGTAGGACTTAGTTATTCTTTAAATTTCTTCAGTGTCTGAAATAAGCCAGTCTTGGCTTGGAGAAGGGTTGCTGAGAGAAGGGGTGTCTGAGCGTACCAAAATGATGACTTGAAGTCAAATCATTAATTCCAAACTGATAGATTGCCTTCTGCTTGAGATGGCTCCCTAGACAGCTCTGTATGGATAACGCTTGGGCCTGTACTTTGATCATTATTGCTCTCTCTCCAGATAGTTGTTCATTCGAAACAGCTCTCTCTTGCTATAAAAAAATTTCTAAATGCTCTCTGGGTAGCTCATGGATTTTCTGACTAAAGTTAGGAAAGCTTCTATCAAAACATTCATGTGTTTTCTAACCAAGTCAGAAATCCTGTTAGAAAATTTATAAAAATAATCTTTGGGTTTTCTGATTAAAACCAGAAAGCCAGAAAACATGCTAATGGTGCCATGTTCTCTTTTCAGGCAGCCTTCTCAGAATAGCAATTAAAAAACTTTCTTAAAACAAGTGTGTTATCTATGTATGTAATTCTTGAGATTTTTGGCCAAGGTCAGCAATCCTATTAGAAAAGAATTCTTAAAAGCTATGATAAATTCCAAAAGATCTATGTTCATTCTCCCCAGATTTTTTTTCAAACCTCAATTTTCAATTCCATGAAAAGAAACCTTAAAGAGGCATGTTTACACTTCAGAGAACTAGAGATTGCTCAGTTGTCTCTAGAAAAGAAAAGACTCCAAAAGAACCACTTGCTCTCTGCCAGCTCATCAAGGTACAGTCAAAATGACCTGGTTGTTAGTTTCTTTTTTTTTTTTCTTTTCTTTTTCTTTTTTTTTTCTTTTTTTTTTTTTTTTTTTTTTTTTTTACAAATCAATTCAGTCATTTATTCCAGGTTCCCTCTGCAATATTCCACAATTTAGCACTCCAAGATCTTTGTCTAGTGACTCAGGAAAAGGAAAGCAAGTACATTTTTTTAAAAATTTATTGATAGAGTTATTTATATTTCAAATGATTTCCCCTTTTCTGGACCCCCACTCCCTGAAAGTCCCATCAGTCCCCTTCACTCCCCCTGTTTTCCCACCCAACCCTTCCCACTTCGCTGTTCTGATTTTGCTCTATACTGCTTCACTGAGTCTTTCCAGAACAAGGGGCCACTCCTCCGTTCTTCGTGTACCTCATTTGACGTGTGGATTATGTTTTGGGTATTCCAGTTTTCTAGGTTAATATCCACTTATTAGTGAGTGCATACCATAATTCATCTTTTGAGTCTGGGTTACCTCACTTAGTATGATGTTCTATAGCTCCATCCATTTGCCTAAGAATTTCATGAATTCATTGTTTCTAATGGCTGAATAGTACTCGATTGGGTAGATATACCACATTTTTTGCATCCACTCTTCTGTTGAGGGATACCTGGGTTCTTTCCAGCTTCTGGCAATTATAAATAGGGCTGCTATGAACATAGTGGAACATGTATCCTTATTACATGCTGGGGGAATCTTTTGGGTATATGCCCAGGAGTGGTATAGCAGGATCTTCTGGAAGTGAGTTGCCCAGTTTTCGGAGGAACCGCCAGACTGATTTCCAGAGATGTTGTACTAATTTGCAAGCCCACCAGCAGTGGAGGAGTGTTCCTCTTTCTCCACAACCTCACCAACACCTGCTGTCTCCTGAATTTTTAATCTTAGCCATTTTGACTGGTGTAAGGTGAAATCTCAGGGTTGTTTTGATTTGCATTTCCCTAATGACTAATGAAGTTGAGCATATTTTAAGATGTTTCTCTGCCATCCGAAGTTCTTCAGGTGAGAATTCTTTGTTTAACTCTGTACCCCATTTTTAATAGGGTTTTTTGGTTTTCTGGAGTCTAACTTCTTGAGTTCTTTATATATATTGGATATTAGCCCTCTATCTGATGTAGGATTGGTGAAAATCTTTTCCCAATTTGTTGGTTGCCGATTTGTCCTTTTGATGGTGTCCTTTGCCTTACAGAAACTTTGTAATTTTATGAGGTCCCATTTGTAGGAAATCATCAAACTCAGAGCTGAAATCAATCAAGTTGAAACAAAGAGAACCATACAAAGAATCAAGGAGTCCAGGAGCTGGTTCTTTGAGAAAATCAACAAGATAGATAAACCCTTAGCCAGACTGACCAATGCGCACAGAGAAAGTATCCAAATTAACAAAATTAGAAATGAAAAGGGAGATATTGCAACAGAAACTAATGAAATCCAAAAAAAATCATCAGATCCTACTACAAAAGCCTATACTCAACACAACTGGAGAATCTGGAAGAAATGGACAATTTCCTAGACAGATACCAAATACCAAAATTAAATCAGGACCAAATAGATCATCTAAACAGTCCCATAACCCCTAAAGAAATAGAAGGGGTCATAGAAAGTCTTCCAACCAAAAAAAGCACTGGACCAGATGGTTTCAGTGCAGAATTCTATCAGACCTTCAAAAAAGACCTAACACCAATACTCTTCAAACTATTCCACAAAATAGAAACAGAAGGAACCCTACCCAATTCCTTCTACAAATCCACAATTATGCTGATACCAAAACCACACAAAGATCCAACAAAGAAAGAAAACTTCAGACCAATCTCCCTTATGAACATCGATGCAAAAATACTCAATAAAATTCTTGCCAACCGAATCCAAGAACACATCAAAATGATCATCCACCATGATCAAGTAGGCTTTATCCCAGGGATGCAGGGTTGGTTCAATATACGGAAATCCATCAATGCAATCCACTACATAAACAAACTCAAAGAAAAAAACCACATCGTCATTTCATTGGATGCTGAAAAAGCACTTGACAAAATTCAGCATCCTTTCATGTTTAAGTCTTGGAAAGAACAGGAATTCAAGGCCCATACCTAAACATCGTTAAAGCAATATACAGCAAACCGGTAAACAGCATCAAACTAAATGGAGAGAAACTTGAAGCAATCCCACTAAAATCAGGGACTAGACAGGGCTGCCCCCTTTCTCCTTATCTTTTCAATATTGTACTTGAGGTACTAGCTTGGGCAATTAGACAACATAAGGAGGTCAAAGGGATACAAATTGGAAAGAAAGAAGTCAAACTATCATTATTTGCAGATGACATGATAGTCTACCTAAGTGACCCAAAAAACTCCACTAGAGAACTCCTACAGCTGATAAACAACTTCAGAAAAGTGGCAGGTTATTTAATCAACTCAAAAGCAAATCAGTGGCCTTCCTATACTCAAAGGTTAAGCAGGCTGAGAAAGAAATTAGGGAAATGGCCCCCTTCACAATAGCCACAAACAGTATAAAGTACCTTGGGGTAACTGTTACCAAACATGTGAAAGATCTGTATGACAAGAACTTCAAGACTCTGAAGAAGGACATGGAAGAAGACCTCAAAAAATGGGAAAAGATCCCATGCTCATGGATCAGCAGGATCAATATAGTCAAAATGGCCATTTTGCCAAAAGCAATATACAGATTCAATGCAATACCCATCAAAATCCCAACTCAATTCTTCACAGAGTGAGAAAGAGAAATTCTCAAATTCATCTGGAATAACAAAAAACCCAGGATAGCTAAAACTATTCTCAGCAACAAAAGAAATTCTGGGGGAACCATATCCCTGACCTCAAGCAATACTACAGAGCAATAGTGTTAAAAACTGCATGGTGTTGGTACAGTGACAGGCAGGCAGATCAATGGAACAGGATTGAAGATCCAGAAATGAACCCACACACCTATGGCCACTTGATCCTCGACAAAGGTGCTGAAAACATCCAATGGAAAAAAAGATAGCCCTTTCAACAAATGGTGCTGGTTCAACTGGAGGTCAGCATGCAGAAGAATGCAAATTGATCCATCCTTGTCTCCTTGTACTAAGCTCAAATCCAAATGGATCAAGGACCTCCACATAAAGCCAGACACTCTGAAGCTAATAGAAAAGAAACTGGGGAAGACCCTTGAGGACATCGGTACAGGGAGAAAGTTTCTGAACAGAACACCAATAGCGTATGCTCTAAGAGCAAGTACAGTTTTTAACATTCCAAAAGTATCCAGAGCTCTGCCTGTCTTTGTAAATTTAACTGGGTCGGACCTTGCCCTTGTATCACAACTCCCGAAATCTCCTTTTCTTCTTCCTTAGTAACTTTATGAGAAACTGGCTTATAGTGCTGTTGCAACTGTTTTTCTAGGTCTGTGAGGCCCCTCATATAATTCATATTGCATTCTTATATTTTGCATAGTTGAAAAATTATATATTTTTAGAGTTTTTCCCATAGTGCTAGGGGGTGTCCTGATGTTCACAGTGCTCATATCATTTTGCTGGGAAATTACAAATACCATTGCCTTGTGCTGTTTCTGTTTATCAGGGAGTCATTCACCTTGGCAGGGAGGACATTCTCTAAAGAAGGAGCATGAAAATATGTCCATTACTATACACTCAAGTCCTAAGCTCACAATAACCATCAAAACCCATGGAGAAGCTGTGTCCCATGGGTGGGGACCATGTCACTGAATCCTGACATGGCTGAGCAGGATTCAACAAGTGCCTCTTATTAGGTCTCCCTTTTCATTTTTGATTATGTTAATTTGGACTCATTCTCCCTACCCTTAGTTTAAATAAGGGTTGGTCTATCATGTTGATTTTCTCAGAGAACTAGTTCTTGGTTCCATTGATTCTTTGTATTGTACTTTTGTTTCTGATTGGTTGATTTCAGCCCTGAGTTTCATAACTTCTGCACATGCCAGGAGCCAAACTGACTTTACTTTTTGTTTAGAGTTTATTAAAGGTAGGCTTGGGTTTTGAAGTGATCACTGTGCCCTTCCAGAAGAAGAAAACATCTTGCAGCTGACAGAGATTCACCTTGGCTGAATGCCCGTGCTAGATGAATAATCCCATTTGCTCACTTCTTTCCCTGCCTGTATAAGTTCCCTGAGAAAATACAGTTTAGGAGGTCTTGAGCAGTTAATTTGTCTTGACCTCGTTCTTCGCGTCTCCTATCTGTTTCTCTGCCCTTCTCTTCTAGGGTCCCCTGTTGAAAACCCCCGCAGGTGGGGGCAACTGGCACTCAAAGTGAGGGTCGAACCCATGACCCTGAGATTAAGAGTCTCATGGTCTACTGACTGAGCTGGGCCTTTTTCTTAAGGAAGAATGTTGCTATTATGTTAATGAATCTGGCCTGATAGAATTACAGGTGCATAAACTCCATAAACTGAGTGAAGATCTACAGAGACAGAAATTTTCTAGAGCTTCCACTGATTGGTAGCATGTTTTCCCTCCTGATGCCCCTTGTTGGGCCCTTGATTTGTGTGCTTTTGATAGCTATTTTAGGGCCCTTTATTTTAAATATACTGATAGGATTCATTAGAGAGCAGATTGACTCGGTGGCATTCAAAACCATACAAGTACCTTATCATCAACACGATTTGGCTGACAGAGGCCTGGCTGAGCCATGTGATGACATCGCCCCCACGGGGGATGCACAGCAACTCAGGACTATGTACACTGGTTTAGCAGGGCGTGAACTCAGTGTGGGCACCTGCAAGGGGTGTAGAGCAAGGCATTGCAGGGGGAGGATCCAATTGTCCATTTCTGAGTCCCCCGTGAAGCACACTCAATCTGCATAAGGGTTGGTGTCGGTCCTCGGACCACTCTATATTATGTGGGGATCTCCCACCAAGATAGGCTCTGCCCCTCCTCTCTAAAAGACACCAAGAGCCGCCTAAGATGTGGGAAGAACAATCCTCTGTTCCCCACGAGGAACCCCTTATTTGGTTAATGCTCACTCATGCATCAACAAGACCTATAGATGAGGACTTTCTCGTCGGCCTCACAAAAACTAAATAAATAGGGAGGAGATGCCAGGAGTCAAACTGACTTTACTTTTTATTTAGAGTTTATTAAAGGTAGGCTGGGTTTTTGACTTCTCTTCAGCTACAGACCTTGGAGAAAACCAGTGGTCACTGTGGCCGCCCAGAAGAAGAAAACATCTTGCAGCTGCCAGAGATTCACCTTGGCTGAATGCACGGGCTACATGAAGAGTCCCACTTGCTCTCTTCTTCCCATTGCATGTATGAGTTCCCTGAGAAAATACAGTTTAGGAGGTCTTGAGCAATTAATATGTCTTGACCTCATTCTTCGCGTCTCCTGTCTCTGTTTCTCTGCCCTTCTCTTCTAGGATCCCCTGTCAAAAACCCCCGCGGGCCAAGGCATGGACATGTATTCTTCTTAGGTGTGCTTGCTTTTATTTCTAGAGAATTCAGCTGTACTTTTAAATTGCTATTTTGAGAACTCTCCAATTTTTATTGGACATTTTCCTTATTTATACTTTAAATATTATCCTCTTTTGCAGTTCCCCCAACCCCCTCCCCAGAGAAAACCCTCTATCCTATTCCCCCTCACCTCATCCATCTAGGAGGATGTTGCCCCCCCCCCATTCACTCCTGCCTCCTTGCCTTCACATTATCCTACTCTCGGGAATCTAGGCTTCAGAGGACCAAGAACCTCTTCTCCTATTGATGCCTGACAAGGCCATCCTCTGCTATATATGTGGCTGTAGCCATAGGCCCCTCCATGTGTACTCTTTGGTTGGTAGTTTAGACCCTGGAATCTCTGAGAGGTCTGGTTGGTTGATATCCAATTTTTTTATAAAGGCATTTAGTCCTATGAACTTTCCTTTTAGAACTTTCCATTGAGTAGATGGTTGCTCCATTTCCACAATTATGTGGGATTTCCACTCCTCTGTTGGTCTTAAAAAAATCAGTTTTAATCCATGTTGGTCTGATAGGATACAGGGAGTTATTTCACTTTTCTAGATTCTGTTTTGGCTTGCTTAGTGACATGTTCAATTTTTGAGAAGGTTCCATGTGGTGCTAAGAAAACACTATGTTCTTTTTGTTTTTGTGAAGGATTCTATAGATATCTTTTAGATCCATTGACTTCATAACCTCACATAGTTTGTTTCTCTGTTTAGTTTCTGTCTTGATGATCTGTCTTCTGGTAAGAGTGCAGTGTTGATATCTCCTACTATTAATGTATGGGTTTTCAGTTGTGATTTAAGATTAGTAATTTTTTTATGAATGTGGATGCCCTTGAGTTTGGGCTGTACAGGTTCAGAATTAAGATTGTAAGACACGCACAAGCTTTAACTTACCAGGGACCCATTGAGTGAACCACGTGGAGATAAGAATCCATGCAAAAAGCAAGAGGAATTTATTGTTCCATTTCATTGGTGTTGTCCTACACATAAGGTGAAGTAGTGACCACATGAAGCTGGTTCAGTAAGATTTTTATATGGTTTTCAGGGCAGCAGCCATTTGGCATAGTGTAATTGGCAGAACAGTGTGACTTTTTAATCTGATTGGTTTTTAGCAAATGAGGTGGTGAGGACTTACCTTTTCTGTAGGTGGCCAGTGGTCTGTCCTGCTGAATGTGTCCCCAACAGCAGGTCTGAATTTATCTTCCCCAATCCCATGGCATTACACCACTCACGACCCCACCCCACCGCACCCCAGTGGTCTGAAGAATGTTAATTAGCCTCTCCCTTATGAAGGGGTGAGTGTTCCATGACCTTTCCAAAGTTCCTATGCAGACCTCCCTTCAAGATGTCTTCTTGGTGCATTTTTTCATTTGATAAGTATCAACTGTACACTAGCAACGTTTTTGATTAATTTTCATTAAAGGTCTATTTTATTAGAAATTATAAGAGCTACTCCAGCTTTCTTCTTAGGTCTATTTCTTCAGAAACATGTTTCCAGCACTTTACTGTGAAGTAATGACTGTCTTTGCTGTTGAGGTGTATTATTTGCATACAGAAGGACAGTGGATCCCGTTTTCTCATCTGTTCTGTCAGCCTGTGACTTTTTATTTGGGAATTCATTCCATTGTTGTTGAGAGATGCCAATGACTAATGATTGTTTATTTCTATTATTTTGACGTTTGTTGTCTTAATGTGTATGTTTGCGTGCATATTTGTGTGTGTGTGCGTGTGTGTGTGTGTGTGTGTGTGTGTGTGTGTGTGTGTGTATGTATGTATGTATTCATGTGTGTTTCCCTATTGGTCTGTATATGGGACTCTATCCACAGAGATCTGTGGATGCTTTGGCCTTGCTAGAGTGGTCAAGAAGTTGTAATCTCCCAAGGGAAGAGGGGAGGGCAGTCAAATTGAGAGATTCTCTGCTCTCATGTACAGCTGTTGCTTCTCTAGAAAGGTGAGACACAGATATATTGTGATATATTCTGGCATTAGCAGAGAGGGCACCTGCTGTTTGAACAAGGATGGGAAGCCCAACCATCACAGCTGGTCGTGAGGAAAAATGCACAAAATGCTGTGGTGGGTGCGGGGCTGTGAAGAGGAGCTGGGTTGGCACAAAGGTCAGAGCCACTGGGTGGGAAGTGACTATGGTGGGCCCAGATGCTTCCAGTGGCTAGAGCTTCAGGACAGAAATCTCTTCCCCAGGACATTTTACAATTAGATAGTATTGTTGTTTTGTTTTGTCTTGTTTCATTTGTTTGTTTGTTTGTTTGTTTGGCTTTTGACCGAGAAAGAGCAGGAAGAAAGCAGGGTCTTTTAAGCCTGAAAGCAGGTTGCACCTGTCTCAAGCTTAGGTTGTACAGAGGCAGACCTCTTTTTAATAGTTTCACAACTGTGCTTTGTTGAGTTTTAGTGGAAAAGTCTTTTTGGCCAAAAAATTTATCAAAACCCTATCAGGGTATCATCACAATCTCAATTTTGTCAGAGTGGTTGAAGAAACTGATCTTGAAATCATGTCTCTCATTGTAAAAATAGCAGATTGGGAAGGGAGGAATCACATTTTCTGTTTTAATTTTGGGTCTTGTTTAGGTTGGCAATATGGTTCTGTAGGAGAGATTTTTCTACGGTGTGTAGATTTCATCTTTTTTTATTGTCTGAGTATTTAATTCTGAGCCTTGGAATGGGTACCAGTTGAGTGGTTTAGTTTGATTGAGGTTAATATTAATGAGGAATTTGGGAGTTTGGTATATTCCTTCTGTACCATAGTCTTGAGTAGTATGGGAGACAGGTTTGTTTTTGTAAGGGAATCACAAAAATTATAAAGTTGTTTGGTAGATAGTTTGGGGTAGGGGACTAGGGAGTTTGGCAAGTTTTTGTTTAAGCATTTGGTAGGCAATGGGCTTTTTGTGGCTCAGGGAAGGGAGAGGAGAGATACCTCTCTTTGGTGACGGAAAGTAGAGTAAGGAGAGAGGCCAGTTAAAGATTAGGTGATTTTTAAATTTTAATGGAATTGTTTTTGAGGGATAAGGGGGCAGGGCTGTGTACAGGGATTTTATTATTCATGGTAGATGGGTAAGGACTGTGAGATCGGAAATTGGGTGGTCTTTAGGACCTTGATCTTTTGCCTCATCTGACTGAGAGGGCTCAGGGGCTCTGTTATTAGTAACTTGTCTTATTTTAGATTTACTAATGTATTTTAGAATTGTAAATAAGATAGACAAAAAAATCACAGAAGAGTTTTTTTTTTTCTTCTTGAGTATCCCTGTTTCAGATGAGAGAAGTTACTTTGGTCCATGAGTCAGGGCTGTAAATATTATCATTGTTCATATATGGTACTATATGAAGGACATTTTCCCCAAAATAAGAAGGCTTGGGTTTTGGCTATTTTTACTTTGTGGGATTTCAGCAGGGGAATTTTAATGTGATGATGAGCTTTCTATGACAGGAGAGAAGAGAAATGTTTTGTCTGAAAGGAACTTTCCATTGGAATATAGGCTTTTGAGGATTTTACAGAGGTCTAAAATACTAAGTCTTTCTGATGATTTAATAACTGAAAGCTACCCCATGGCTTTTAAGTGGTTGTTGAGTTACCAGATTTTTGTTTTTATTTTAATTAGAAGTTAGATATAGTGTCTTTTGTCAATGTTTATTACAGGTTGTTCAGTTTTAGACAGGGGCTAGAGGGACCTTCATCCAACACCAGAGAATAGCTCTGGGTAGAAGACTCCAGTTGTCTCTTTAGTTTGTCTAAATCTAAATAAAGGCACTTTGTCTCTAGATTTGCAGTGGGAGAAGGGCACTCACCTTCCCATCTTATTGGTTTTAGCTGCTGTTCTTGTCCCTTTCATTTGCCAGTTGTCAATCCACGTTACTGGTCTATGTACATTACACAGAGAGATTTATGGGAGCTCTGGCCCAGCTAGAGTTGTCAAAAATTACATTCTTTGATCAGGAATTGAGAGTCAGGTGGAGATAGCTACTGCTCTCTTTTGAGGCTGTTGCTACTCTAGAGTAGCAAGACATTACTAAACAGCAGAAGGGCTGGCATAAACAAGAGGACTATCACTGCTTATCTACCTGTGTTGCTCTGACAGCTGCCACTGTTCCAGAATCAGTGAACTCTCTTCCCCAGGTAGTGTTACAACTCTTATATGACAAAATTTCTCAAATGATACTTGATAGAATAATTCTCACAGGTTTATTCTACTGGATAATGTCTTATACATATTTTGGAGGCAGGTTAGGCTCCGACAACAGATGCATTCTATTGGCTTGGTCTGAGATTTTAGAAATGCCTCATCTGCATGGACAAGGGTTAGGGGCACTGCCCCTAATTAACTGATTGTCCTGATCCTCTCCATTTGTTGCTGTGGTCACATGACAGGTACAAGATTAGGAACAAGTGAAACAACAATCATTATCTGGTATGAGATTCCAGGGCTTCCAAATTCACTCAGGCTTACCAAGTTTCCTGACAAGGCCCATTGTCCCACACTTCCATTATTTTCTCTACACCTGTTTAGAATCACTTTATTACCTGTATTTTCTTGTGTATAGTTCACCTCCTTGGGTTGGAGTTTTCCTTTTAGTATTTTCTATGGGACTGGATTTGTGGATATATATTGTTTAAACTTGCTTTGTCTTGGAATATCTTTATTTTCTCCATGTACAGTTACTGAGAGTTCTGCTGGGTATAATATTCTAGCTTGGCATCTGTGATTTATTAGAAGGTGTATGACATCTCTCTATTCATGCCCTTCTAACCTTCAGAGTCCATGTTGAGGTTGATATGTCATGTGTAATTCTGTTAGCCCTTTGCATGCCACTTGGCATTTTTCCCTTATAGCTTTTAATATTCTTTCTTTGTTTTAGAGATTTCCTGTTTCAATTTTTATGTGGTGGGGTTTTCGTTTCTGGTCTAATATAATTGATATTGTGTAAGCTTTTTTTAAGATTATAGTCATCTGTTTCTTTTGGTTGAAGAAATTTTCTTCTGTGATTTTGGTGAAAATAATTTACAGTCCTTGGAGATGGTTCTTTGCTCTTTCTTCTATTCCTGTTTTCTTAAGTTTGATCTTTATGTTCTGTAAATGCAATTTTGTAGATTTTCTCAGAATATTTTTTTTTCATTTTGCTTCTATTACAATTTCAGGCCTAGAACTGTTCTATTCATTTACTTTACCTGATTAATTTTATTTTCCTGTATTTCTTGAAGAGATTAATCAGTTTCCTCTTTCAAGTTGTTTATATTGTTTATTTTCCTAAATTTGTTTGAGGAAATTTCTTTATTCATTTTCCCTTGAAAGGTATCATTCATCTTTATAAGGGTGGATTTAGGTCATTTTCTTGTGCTTTGGTTCTGTTAGGCTATTCAGGGCTTACAATATTGTGATAGCTTTGCTCTGAAGTTTACATGTTGCCTTGGCTCGTGTTTTTGGGTTCTACTGCTGGCCATTCACTACCTGGTTGTCTCTGATTTCCTAGTGTACCAGGTATTGGGATGCAGGTCTAATCTGGATCTTCCTGGTGTAGGAGGTCTCTGGTGGGCAGTTTTGTAAGTTTAGCACGCCTGGATATTCCATGTTTCTTGGGCCTGATTGAGGCCAGCAGATCTGAGTCAAAACAATAGAGGTCAGGGGGACAGTCTACAGCTGGCTCAGGGCATCTGGGTGTACCCTGAGATGTAGGCAATTGGAGGGAAGGGATCTGACTTGGTGTTTCCTTGTTCAGAGGGTCTGATGGATGCTGCAGTTCTGGGGACAGGTCACAGCTAGCTGCTTGAAAAAAGAGTTTAAAATAAAACCACATTTAAAATTGGATTTCCTTTTCATAGTGGCAAAACTATGTTTATGAACAAAGATTCTACTTCCCACATGAATGATGACATGTCAACTGGTATTGCCATTGGCCTAGTCTTAATTAGACGATGATGTTGTATGGAGTCTTATCCCTCTGATCTCTCGTTGAAATGCTATATTGAAATCGCTCGTTATCACAATAAAGTTATGGCTATAGATCCAACATTTTTTAAAATGAATGGGAACATCATATCCAGATATATCTCTGTGTGAAGTCAGGTACTAATCTTGGAACCTAAGCTTCTGTTAAATGAACATGCTTGTTTTTGTTTTTTTTTTTTTTCATTTTGTTATTTTTCTTATTTTTAAAGTTATAGTATAATTACCTCATTGGACTCTTTCACTTTGTACCTCAATATTCTTCTCTAAAGTTTTCCGTTCTTTCAGATTCACTGCTAAAATTATTTTATTTTTTTCCTTTAGGGAAAACCATTTGTTTTTACATAGTATATACTGATTATAGTTCCTCTTCTCTCTATTCCTCTCAGATCCTCCCCACATGTGAATCAACTCATGTACTTTCTCTCAATAGAACAGATCAAGTTTTTAAGCAAAAACAACTAAACAAAGCAGCTGTGGAAAGAATGATAAATTATTTTTACCAACTCCACATAAAAACAGATCCCTAATGTACAGAATATTTAAAGAACTTAGTGAGATAGTATAAATACAACAAAAAATGTAAACAAAGGATGTACAATAGAGGAATGCCAAATGACTGAGAAAAACATAGGCATCAAGGCTCCGTGTGGCCACCAATGCAACTTTTCTATGTTCAATGATTTATATTAATATTATTCTCTAAAATAAGGACCCATTCTGTCAGTTGGTGGAGAGCAGGTACTTGTCTTTAGATCAGTTAATAATATATTGTGATTTCTTCAGGATTTCCTTTGCCAAAAGGTAAAGTGAACGCAATCTAGTCCCACCACTTGTAGCCTGGCTTCAAGAGATTCCTTATCCTCTATTATTAGGAGTCCTCAATAGGACCACTTTCATAGATTCAAAAATATTTCTACATAAATGCAAATGCCCTTCCAAATTCCAACCATATCTTCTAACACTCTCTCCCTTCATTACCTCTCCATGCCCAAATAATCCCTCCTGCATCTGCCTACAGCACACGTATAATCATTATTTCTTTACTCTTCTTGGAGGATATGTTTATTTCCACTAGATGATGCCTCTTTATCATACCCATCACTTCTCAATTCAGGGTCTGAAATACTCTTTACAAGGATCATTTACAGCTATTTGGGGAAATATATATTGGCATTATGATTCATAGCAATAACAAAATTAGTTATAAAATATCAAAAATTAATTCTTTGAATATTAAAACAAAATTAGAAACTGAATTAAAAGATCACAGCATTAGAAAGATTAAGGCCCGATGACCCAATGTCACTGGGTTAATTTATTGTGTATTGGTTATCATTTATTTAAGAGATGATATCCCATTAGAAGTGATACTGTCCATATTTGTCTTTCTAGGTCTTGGTTATCTCACTCAGGATAATTTTGCTCTAGTTCCATCTATTTTCCTGCAAATTTCACCTCATTTCATTTCACAGCTCCAATGTGTAACTCTTTCATAGTTTTTATCCATTTTAAGTTAGCTAATTTCTAGTTTCTGCCTATTATGAATAATAAATCTACATTGCACATGTTTGAGCGAGTAATTTTATGGTAGGATGAGGTAGGTGTTTTGGGTTGTTTACTGAAAAGTTGTATAGCTAGATTTTTTTGTAGATCAGTTGTACTGAGGAGCTACCTTATTCATTTCCACAGTGGCTATAAAAGTCAACTCCCACCAACTATGAAAGTGCTCCTGCTCCAAATCCTTGCCAAAACAGTGTCATTAATCTCAGTTATCACTGTAGAGTGTAATATAAAAGTAGATGTGATTTATATTATATTTCCATGTTGTATAGCTATACTGAACATTTCTTTAAATTTTTCTCAGTCTATTGAACATTCTCTGTTCACATCTCTACAATAATTTTCAATTTGATAATTTCTTTTTTATATCTAGCTCATTAAGTTCTTTATATTTTATGGATTGTTGTGCTCTTTCAGATGTGAAGTTTGGTAAAAACAATTTATCAAATATTAGGTAACTGCTTTTTCTAAATAAACAACTGTGTGTTGTGTCTTACAAATTTGTCAGTTCCATAAAATCCCACATATTAATTTTTCACCTTAGTGCCTATGCTATCAATGTTCTATTAAGAAAGTCTTCACCTGTTCCAATGAATTCAAGGCTATTCCCCATTTTATCTTCTATCTGATTCAGTGTATCTTCTTTTATGTTGTTGTTTTGGACCACTGGGAATTGAAGTGTATGCCCAGCATGAGTATGAAATTATTGCTGTCCTTCTCCATGCAGAAATCCATTTTACCATCATCATTTGATGAAGATGCTGCCTTATTTACAGTATATATTTTTGTACTTGATCAAATTAAGTTATCCATATGTATTTGGATTTTTATTTGGGTTTTCAATTCAATTCCATTGATCAAAGTGTGTTTTTAAGTATCTCCTTATTCCATAAATGTCTCTTGTTTAGTCTTTCTTTTCATTTCTGATATTTTTTATTTGGAATGTCTTTATCTTTAGTTAATTTAGATAAGGATTTGTTGATCTTACTGATTTTCACAAAGAACCAGTTCTTTATTTTATTGATTTTTTTGGTATAGTTTTATTTCTATTTTATTGTTTTGAGCTCCAATTTCTTTTATTTTTTGACTTAATTATTTCATTTATGTATATACCATATGTTGAGTCTCCTTTCTGTCCCCCTCCTAGAGTTCGTAAACACATCCTCTCCTTTACCTCTGAGAAGGTGCCCCACTGGGGGCATCCCCCTTCCCTGGGGCATCAAATATTTTCAGAGTTAGTTCCCACTGGGACCAAACAAGGAAGCCCACAGCTACATAAGTGCCTTGGGGCCTCCAACCAGCTAGTTTATTCTCTTTGGTTGGTGGCTTAGACTCTGGGAGCTAACAGGGGTGTGGATGAATTAAAACTGTTAGTATTCCTATGGGGTTGCCAGTACACTCAGCTTCTTCAAACATTCCCCTACCTCTTCCATACGTGTCCCCAGCCTCAGTCCATTGGTTGGCTAAAATATATGCTTCTGTCTCAGTCAGCTGCTGGTAGAGCCTCACAGAGGACAGCCATGTAAGACTCCTGTCTCCAAGTACAACATAGCATCGGTAATAGTGTCTGGGTCCATTGCTTGTCCATGGAATGTATCCCATGTTGAAACTGTCACTAAACAGCCTTTTGTTCACTCTCTGCTCCATTTTCGTCCCTGTGCTTGTTTTCAACAGGAACAAATCTGGTTCAAAATTTCTGAGTTAAGTTGTTGAACTCATCCCTCCACTATACTCCCTATCTTTCTGCTGAAGGTGTTTTATTCAAGTTCCATATCCCTACAGTTGATCATTTCAGCTCCTAAGATAAGGGTACACCCATTCAGTCCTGAAAAACTTCTCACATCCTAGGTCTTTGAGACTTTCTAGAGGTTCTCCCCAAACCCCCACCATTACCTTAGGCTGCTACATATTTACATTCATTCTCCTAGTCTTCTGGGCTTCTCGACACTCTCCACTCCCCCTACACACACCAGTACACATTTGTGCTCTCCTTTTCTCCTCCTCCTCTGCTCTGCAACACAGGTCCCCCCTCCCTTCGTCTCCTGTGATTATTTTGTTTCTCCTTCTAAGTGGGATTGATGCCTTGATTGTCATTTGAGCCTTCCATGTTAAACTTCTTATAGTCTGTGGGTTGTATCATGTGTTATCTGTACATTTTGGCTATTATCTATTTATAAGTGACTACATATTGTGGTACCATGAAAGGTATTTTTTTTCTCCTGTTAAGGTAAGGCTCAAAGCCATGGAGTCCCAGAAGGGACTGTAGGCACTTTGCCTGTTCCCAGGCACCAGGCCCCTGTCACTAGCTACAGCCATCCATAGACTTGTGGCCAGTAGTCACCTAAAGGCAATGCCCCAAGCCCCACTACATATAGTGGATGTGACCTGTAGTGATGTAGACTCAAGACAGATCTCCATTTCAATGAGGTACCTAGAGGGCATAGCAAATAAGCTTCCCCCCACCCCCAGACATTCCTCCTCTACAAAAAGTATTAAATCTCAGGCCCACCCTGAGAAGCTGAGTATGGTTTTACATATGCACTTTCCGCTGTGACAATAAATATCTTAAAACCACGGCCTGACTCTTCATTAAAATCCACCATGGAAAGCCATGGAGAAGGCGTTTGCCTACAGAGATGCTCTCTATTCTCCTGTAGAACGTGTCTGCACTCCCAACTAAGACTGCCACTAAGCCCAAGACCTAGCTAACTGCTTTCAAGTCAAAGACACTCCCTGTGAAACCAACCAGAGATCCCATATTTTCACTTTCAGCTCCAGGCTAGATCCAGCCTTTGGAGCCTCCAACTCTGTTCTCAGCTCTTCTGCAGTTTTCAGCTGTGCCTGGATGTACAAGAGCCTGAGAAACAGATGCCCCCCACATTGTCTTAGGCCCAGAGATCCCTGAGACAGTTTCAACTGCTGCACCTCAGACTATGCTTCCCCATCCCTGGCGCAGTGTCCCGAGGCTTCCCTACTGCTCCATATACACCTGGCCTGGTGACAGAGAGGGGTAAGTGCAGTTAACTCCCCAAGTCCCACCAGCTACAATGCTCTGTGTCTGAGTAGACATGGAGCCTGACAACTCTACAACATACCATGCATGTCCTTTTAGGTCTGGGTTACTTCGCTTAGGATAATATATTCAAGTTCCACCCATTTGCCTGCAAAATTTATCAAGTCCTCATTTTTAATAGCTGAATAGTAAGTACTCCATTGTTTCTGTATCCATTCTTTGATTAAGAGACTTCTTGGTTCCTTTCAGTTTCTACCTATTATGAATAAGGCTGTGATTATTTCTTGCCATCTAATCCTTATGAGTATGTTTACCTTATTTGTTCTAGAGCATTCAGATATGCCCTTTTTCGGATGTAGGGTTGGTAAAGATCTTTTCCCAATTTGTTGGTTGCCATTCTGTACTTTGACAGTGTCCTTTGCCTTACAGAACCTTCGTAATTTTGTAAGATCCCATTTTATTCAATTCCTCCAAGTTTTCTTTTTTGTTCTCCTGGATGTCTTTTTGGAATTGATTTACTTTTTCTTGAAGAACATCTATCATTACAAAATTTGAGTTATGGCCTTATAGTTTTGCTTTAGGTATGTGGAAAATTCAAAGCCAGAGTGACAGAATAGCTCCGTTCTTGCGTGTTGCCTTTCATATTGCCTTGGCTGTTATAGATTTTGTTGATATACCATCACCTAGGTATATAGGATTGGGATAATTTTATTTCTCAGAACTGACTTTTTAAAATTTGTATTTATTGTATGGGTGTATTGTTCCTTGGTTTATGTTACCTCTCTGGACATTTCAAGAATGAAATGGCAGTGTTTGTCTGTTCAGCTAGGATATAGATAGAGAAGGTGAGTTGGTGCTAAAATGAGGAAAAGGAAGGAAAATTGGAAGAGTAGGTCCTTGTGTTCTGTTGCTGGTGGTTGGTAAAAGGAAAATTAAATAAAAATATTCTGCTTTAGAGTTGGAAATGAGAATGTGGAAAATTGTATTTCAGGGGAAATAGGAGTGCAATTGGACTGCTTTGGCCAGCTTTTTGCCCTTGGAAGAGGAGCTCTTGGGATAGCAGAGGATTCATATTGAGATCAGTGTAAGAAACAAAGGAACAAGTGGAGAGAGGAAGATGAGGACAAGATCTGTGGAATAAACAGGAGATGGGAGCACGGGGGCACAAAATTCTGGGAAAATTGTTCTGCTGCAGAGCTGGAAATGGTGTGGGGAGATTTTGTCTAGAAAAACAGAGAAATGAAAAGATCTTTGGGAAGCTTACTTGATTTTCTAGAGTATATGGCTGGCCTATAGTTTACCAGAGTATGTCAAATGGAGTTGGAAGTTTGGAAACATCAATGAGTGTGGGAGTTAGAAGAGAAGGGGATGTTCTGTGGTATCCAGAGAAGATGTGTAGGAAGAAAGGCTGTAGCAGGTGTTCTGTTTCATCACTAAAAATGACAGTGAGGGATAAAGTTTTGGGGGAACAGAGAGAGGAGGTGGTCTTTCGAGACATAATCTCCCTTGTTATGTCTTGGATATATTTTCCATATTGTTTACCTTTGTTAATGGCACTCTTTTACAATTTTCCACACATACTTAATATAGTCCACTCCCACTAGTGCTTGTATTCCGACCTTAATCATCCCTTTACCAATTTCATATTTTTTCATATTAATACAATACCTATTTGGTTTAATCATGGTCATCTTCTAGATCCTCGGATTTAGACTGTACATGGTAACCCAGTATAGCCATCAATTGTTACACAAGTGAAATAATTAACTTCTTTCTTTGACTATCTTTCCAGAAGATAGTTTAGCAAAAAAAAAAAGGTAAGATAATTATCTCATCTTTCTACAGCCCTGCATTAGTTATGCAGAATCAACCAAGAAATTTACCTTTAATTGTTCAGAATTCCTTAAAGCAATGCATGTATTACCTGGAAGCAGAGAACTCTCAGTCCTTATCTTATAATCGTTATGCCTTTATTTCTACTAAACCTTACAATGGATAGTTACAACATCCTTCTTAAAGGATAAGGATTAAAGCATCATTTATTTCATTGTCTTCCACAGTCATATATCTTGGCCTTGAACACAGATTACTGTTCAGATAGGCTTCTTGGAGTACTGATGAGAATATTCCTTGTTGATGTAAATAAAACCAAATATTTAGACAGTTTTTTGAAAATAAGTAAATTAATCCTAATGGGAGCATTGAGTTTGTCCTTATGTGATATGAATTCCTACCATCATGAAATTTTATGTGGGTTCATAGTAACAGATATGAAATACTCCTTTGATAAATATCTCTTCCCTGTACTTAAGCTATATGGTAGGTCCACAGATATATTTGGTGTGTGTAGAATAGGAGAACTTTAGGCATGGATATAAAATCTTGCACAATTTGATTTATATAACTATATTTTGAAGCCATACATAAGTCAAGGTAGGATTAAAAGATCCATAATAACAATTTAAAGTTCAAGATATCACTAATGTAAAATGTAGATAGGAAAATCTTATTTTAAAATAAAGTGTTATCCTTATATAAATTAGTTAATGAAACAGACATCATGTTGCTCAATTAACTCAAAGATGGAATTCTACTCTTGAAGCATGCATCAAAAAGAAACAACAAAACATTTGGAATAGGAGCAAATGGAATGTTTAAAAAGCTTGAGAAAATAAGTAGAGTGCCATAGTCATTAAAGAAAAAAAAACAAGGTATCAAAGGAAGAACTTAATCTTTCTGAAAATAAACTTAGTAAATGTTTAGCTCAAAATATAAAACAGAGATGATTACTTGATAAGAAGATAATTTTCAGAAATACCCAAAAGTTTAACATAATAGAAATTATAGAATTATAAACTAAGATGAATATGTTTTCATATTCAAGGTAAAACTCACAAATGTATAAAAGCAGGGAATTCAAAACAATTTTTTAAATAAAAAGAAATAGTTTCCTCCCTTTATGTAAACAAATAATGACATAGCTAAATACTAGTAATTACATAGCATAATACTAATGAAATATTTAAGCTTCAAGACTGTAATGGCATTTGTTAGTTTGGAATCATTCTTAGTATTAACCAAATTGAAGTACCCAGGGGAGTTTATGAAGATAAGCACATATGGGTCCTAAACCTGAGAACACATTTTAAGAAAAGAATTTCAAACAATAATGTCAGTTTCATAAAAAACATGTATCCTGAATTAGATATTTTTATAAGATGATATCAGAATCAAATTGCAATTATAAATATTGTTCTAAAATGTTATGACTCATAAAATAGTTGCAACAGAGTCTCAAACTGAGGGAAAGCATGCAAAGGAAAGTCATTGGGCATTTGTAATTTTGTTACCATAGGTAAAGAACCCTATAAAGATTTGAAATGATTCAGAGTACTTAAAAAATGTCTTTCTAAAACAATAAATAAAGGTGACTCAAGAATCACTTTAATAAGCTGGGGATAATTAATATAGTAGGGGGGAGGGAAGACCTGAGAATCAACTCTCAGTGACTTTCATTTCTGAATAGATATAGATCAGTGTGAGAAGTGTCCAGAAAGATACTATGCCAACTCAGAGAAAAATCACTGTCTTCAGAAATCTGTGATATTTTTGGCCTATGAAGAGCCCTTGAAGATGTCACTCATCCTTGAACTGGAGGCTGTGCCCAACAAGTGAATATGGTATCTAAAGTTCCTCTCTCCCCTTTGTTGTGTATTGCATTCAGTGTTATCTCTGTGAGTTACCTCATTCAGGATAATATGTTCTAGTTACATCCATGTTTTTCAGTATCAATTCTTCTGTTCTCAGACATCTGCTTTGTTTACAGGTTCTAGCTATCACAAATAAGGCTTCCATGAGCATAGTGGAACACACCCAAGAGTGGTATTTCTGGGTCTTCAAGTAGATCTGTTTCCAATTTTTTGAGAACTTCCAGATTGAATTCCAGAGTGGTACCAGTTTGAATTACTACCAGAAATGGAGGAATGTTCCTCTTTCTCCTCATCCTCACCAACATGTGCTGTTGCCTAAGGCTTTGATCTTAGCCATTCGGATTGGTATAAGGTAGAATCTCAGGGTCATTTTGATTTGCATTTCTCTGTTCTCTAAGGACTTTGAAAATTTCTTTAGCTGGTGCTCAGCCATTCAGTCCCCAGTTCCTGAGATCCCCCTCTTCTGAATTCTCAGTTTAGTTCCATTCCCCATTTTTATTACGTTTTTATTTGCAGGGGAGGGGTTGCTTAACTTCTTTCATTCTTTATAAATTGTGGATATTAGCCCTCTATTGAATGTAGGGTTAGTGAAGATTTTTTTCCAATCTGTAGATTGCAGATTTGTCTCATTGATTATATCTTGTGCCTTACAAAAGATTTCCATTTTCATGAGGTCCCATTTATCAATTCTTGATCCTAGAGCATGAGACATTAGAGTTCTATTTGGGAAACTTCCCCCATTTTCCAATGAGTTCAAAGTTCTTTCCCACTTTCTCTTCTATTAAATTCAGTGTAGCTGTTTTTATGTTGAGATCTTTGATCCACTTGGACTTGCTTTGTGCGAGGTGACAAATTTTCATTGTGCAAGGGTTTATTTTCTTTTTTCTTTCTTTTTATTTATTTTTTATATTCTTTGTTTACATTCTAAAGGCTTTCCCCTTCCCCCCTGCCCATATGTCCCATAAATCCTCTTTCATTTTTCTACATATAGACAGGCAGATATAATACCACCATTTGTTGAACATACATTCTTTTTCCATTATACATTTTTTGGCATCTTTGTCAAAGATGTCCTTAAGTGGGTGGTTTTATTTCTGGGTCTGCAATTCTCTTCAATTGATCAACATGTCTGTCTCTGTACCAATATAATGCAATGTTTTCAGTATTTGCTTTGTAGGATAGCTTGAGATCTGGGATGGTGATTCCTCATGCAGTTCTTATATTGTTAAGAATTGTTTTCACTTTTGTGGGTTTTTTGCCTTTCCTGATAAATTTGAGAATTGCTTTTTCCATATCTTTGAAGAATTGTGTGGGAATTTTTAGGGGGTTTGCACTGAATCTGCACATTGCTATTGGTATGATGGCCATTTATAGTTTGTTAATTCTGTGAATTCCATGAGCATGGGAGATCTCTCCATTTTCTCATATCTTTGATTCTTCCTTGAGAGACTTAAAGACTGACATAAAGTTACTGTCATACAGATCTTTCACTTGTTTGGTTAGAGTCAACCCAACATATTTTATATTATTTGTGGCTACTGTGAAACAAATTGTTTCTCTAATTTCTCTCTCAGTTTGCTTATCACTTGTATCAAGGAAGGGTACTGATTAATTTGATTTAATTTTATATTCAGCCACTTTGCTGAAGTTGTTTATCAGCTGTTCTCTGGTAGAATTTTTGAGGCTGCTTATATATATTATCTTATCACTTGCAAATAGTAATCCCTTGACTTTTTGTGAATTTGTAACCCTTGATCTCTTTTTGTTGTCTTGTTGTTCTAGTTAGAACTTCGAGTACTATGTGAATAGACATGGGGAGAGTGGGCATCCTTGTCCTGTCCCTGATTTCAGTGGGATTGCTTCATGTACCTCTCAATTTAATTTGATATTGGTGTTTGTTTGCAGTAAATTGCTTTTGTTATGGTTAGATATAAGCCTTGAATTCCTGAACTCTCCAATACTTTTAAAATGAAAGTGTGTTGTATTTTGTCAAATGCTTTTTCTGCCTCTAAGGAGATGATCATGTGATTTATTTATTAAATTTCCTTTATATAGTGGATTACGTTAATGGATTTTTATTTACTAAACCAACCTTGCATCCCTGGGATGAAGCCTATTTGATTATGGTGAATGTTAATTTTGATGTGTTCTTGGATTCAGTTTGCCATAATTTTATTGAGTGTTTTTCATTGATATTCATAAGGGAGATTGGTTTGAAGTTCTCTTTTTTTGGTTGGGTTCTTGAGTGGTTTAGGGATCAGAATAATTGTAGCATGATAGGGAGTGTTACTTCTGTTTCTATTTTATGAAATAGTTTGGGGAATATTGGTATTAGGCCTTTTTGAAGGTCTGATAGAATTCTGCAGTAAATCTGCCTAGCCCTGAGCTTTTTTTGGTTTTGAGGTTTTTGATGACTTCTATTTCCTCATGGGATATTGGCATGTTTAGATAGTTTATGTAGTTTGGATTTGGTATATGATATCTGTGTGCGAAACCATCCATTTCATTTAGATTTTCCAGTTTTTGTTCAGTATAGGCTTTTGTAGTAGGACCTGATGATTTTTTTTTAATTTCCTCCATTTCTGATTATACGTCTCCATTTTAATTTCTGATATTGTTAATTTGGATACTGCCTTTACTTAGTTTGGCTAGGGGTTTATCTAGCTTGTTGGTTCTCTCAAAGAATCAGCTTTTGGTTTTTTTTTTTTTTTTTTTGATTCTTTGTATTGTTCTCTTTTTTTTGTCTTTGGTTGATTTATGCCATAAGTTTGACCATTTTTTGCTTTCTACTCCTCTTGGGTGAGTTTGTTTCTTTCTATTCTATAGCTCTCAGGCTCTCAGTCAGGCTGGTAAGTTGTTAGTGTAAGATCACTCCAGTTTCTTTACCAGGTCACTTAGTGCTATGAATTTTACTCTTAGCAGTGCTTTCACTGTGTCCCGTAAGTTTGGGTATGATGTGTTAGCATTTTCATTAAATTTCAGGGAGTCTTTAATTTCTTTCTTTATTTCTTCCCTGACCAAGTTTCATTGAGTAGAGAGTTGTTCAATTTCGATGTGTGGGGGGGCTTTCTGTTGTTTTTGCTGTCATTGAAGACAAGCCTTAGGCCATGGTGGTCAGATAGTATGCATGACATTATTTTAGTCTTCTTGTATCAGTTGAGGGATGTTTTGTCTACAATTATATGGTTAATTTTGGAGACAGTATCATGAGGTACTGAGAAGGAGGTATATTCTTTTGTTATAGGGTGAAATGTTCTGTAGATATCTCTTAAATCCATTCGCTTCATAACCTCTATTAGTTTCACTATTGTTTTGCTTAGTTACTGTTTCAATGACCTGTCCCTTAATGAAAGCATGGTGTTGAAGTCTTCCACTATTATTGTGTGGGGTTCAATGTGTGCTTTGAACTTTAGTAAAGTTTTGTGAGTATGGTTGCCTTTGCACAAGGAACATAGATTTTCAGAATTGAGACTTCCTCTTGCTGGATTTTCCCTTTGATAAGTAGGAAGTGTCCTTCCTCATCATGCTTGATAACTTTTGATTGAAAGTCTATTTTATTCCATATTAGGGGGGTGACTCCATCTTGCTTCTTGGGACCATTTGCTTAGGAGAACTTTTTCCCTCCTTTTACTCTGAGATAGGCTCTATTTTTGTTATTGACATGTGTTTCTTGTATGCAGCAAAATGCTGGATCTTGTTTGAATTTGGTTTTGTCATGAAACATTTTGTATTCTCCATTCATAGTGATTGAGAGTTTTGTTGGGTATAGAAACTTGTGCTGCCATTTTTTTTTCTCTTAGAGCCGCTGACAAGGCGATTTTAGCTTTTAGTGTCTCTACAGAAGTTTCTTGTAATTCTGACAGGTGTACCTTTTTCATGTTACTTGGCCTTTTTCCCTTGCAGCTTTTAATATTCTTTCTTTGTTCTGTGCATTTATTGTTTTGAGTATTTTTTATTAGTTATTTTCTTTATTTACATTTCAAATTTTATCTCCTTTCCCCATTTCCCATCTGAAAACCTCCTATCCTAATCCCCCTCTCCCTGTTCACCAACCCACCCACTCCTGCTTCCCTGTCCTGGAATTTCTTTACACAGGGGGGATCAAGGGCCTCTCCTCTCATTGATGTCTGACAAGGCCATACTCTGCTACATATGCAGTTGGAGCTATGGGTCTCTCCATGTGTGCTATTTGGTTGGTGATTTAGCCCCTGGAAGCTCTGAGGGTACTGGTTAGTTAATAATGTTGTTCCTCCTACATGGCTGTCAACCCCTCCATCTCCTTCATTACTTTATCTAGCTACTCTACAGGAGATTTTCTTCTCATTCTAATGGATGACTGAGAACATCCACCTCTGTATTTGTCATTCATTGGCAGAGCTTCTCAGGAGACAGCTATATCAGATTCCTGTCAGCAAGCACTTATTGGCATCCATAATAGTTTCTTGGTTTTGTAACTGTATATGTGATGGGTCCATAGATTGGGCAGTCTTCTGATGGTGTTTTCTTCAATCTCTCTTCCACACTTTGTCTATGCATCCCCTCCCATGAGTACCTTGTTTCCCCTTCTAAGAAGCTTTTAAGTATCCACACTTTGGTCTTCTTTCTTCTTGAGCTTCTCTTCTTCTTGAGAGTAGGTAAACTATCTCAGCAGGGACATAGTTCACAAGGCAATAGAAGTCATTAAAATCCTACCAACCAAAAATAGCCCAGGGCCAGATGTGTTAAGAGATTTTTTAATGACTGCTTTTATTTCTTAAAGGTTATAGGAATCTTTAGATACTGTATGCAATCTTGATTTAACATAGGCAAGTGGTATCTGTCTAGAAAACCATCCATTTAATTTAGATTTTAGAATTTTGTGGAGTAGAGCCTTTTGAAGTAAGATCTAATGATATTTTAAATTTTCTCAGTGTCTGTTTTTATGTTTCTCCTTCCATTTCTGGTTCAGTGAATTTAAACATGTTCTCTCTATCTTTTTGTTAGCTTGGCTAAGGTTTGTCTACATTGTTGATTTTCTCACAGAACGAGTTATTTGTTTTGGTGATTCCTTATATTGTTCTCTTTGTTTTTGGTTGCTTTATTTCAGCCCTTAGTTTGATTGTTTCCTGATATCTATTTCTTTTGGGTGTGTTTTGTTTTCTTTTGTTCATTCATTCATTTGTTTGTTTGTTGGAGCTTTCAGGTATTCTGGTTAGGTACTAGTATGAGATCTCTGAAATTTCTTCATGAAGGCACTTAGAGCAATGAACTATTCCCTTAGCATAGATGCTTTCTATCCCATAAGTTTGACATCGTTTTGCCTTCGTTTTCATTGATTTTTTAGGAAGTCTTTAATTTTTTCCTTCCTTCTTTTCTAATTTTTTAAGGTTTTATTTATTTATTATATATAAGCACACTTCAGCTGTCTTCAGACCCACCAGAAGAGGGCATCAAATCTTACTATAGATGGTTGTGAGCCACCATGTGGTTGCTGGGATTTGAACTCAGGAACTCTGAAAAGCAGTCAGTGCTCTTAACCACAAAGCCATCTCTCTAACTCTCCTTTCTTTCTTTCTTTCTTTCTTTCTTTCTTTCTTTCTTTCTTTCTTTCTTTCTTTCTTTCTTTCTTTCTTTCTTTCTTTCTTTCTTTCTTTCTTTCTTTCCTCATCAAGTGATCATTTAGTAGACAGCTGTTCAATTTCCATGATTATGTGAGGTTTCTGTTGTTTCTGTTGTTGTTGAAGTCCATCCTTAATCCACGGGGATCTGATTAGATATAGGGTATATGCCAATTTTCTTGTATATTCCAAAGGTTGTTTTATGATCAATTATATGCTCAACTTTGGAGAACATTCTCTGAGGTGCTGAGAAGGAGGTTATTCTTTTTTGGGGGGATGAACTTCTGTAGATATCTGGCAGATCCATTTGTTGTACAACATGGGTTAGTTTCATGACTTCTCTCTTCAGTTTCTATTTTGATGACCTATCCACTGGGAAGAGTGATGTATTGCTGTCCCTCACTATTAATGTATGTGATTCTATGTGTGATTTAAGCTTTAGCAAAATTTCTTTTATGAATGTGGGTACCCTTACATTTGTGTCATAGATGTTTATAATTGAGATGGCATGTTGGTAATTTTTTTCTTTAGTGAATGTGAAGTCTCTTTTCCCATCTCTTTTGATTATTTTTTATTGGAAGCCTATTTTATTTGATAATAGAATAGTTACTCCAGTGGATTTCTTGAATCTGCTTAAAATATCTCTACTTCCAACCCTTTACACTGTGATAGTGTTCATCTTTTTATGCAGGGAAATGATGGATCTTGTTTACATGTTCAGTCTTTTAGCCTGGGTCTTTTTAATGTTGAATTGAGTCCATTAAAATTGAGAAATATTAATACCCAATGATTGTTATTTAGTCCCTGTTATGTTGATGTTGGTTGTGGTGCTATATATGCTTCTATGTATGATTTTCTTCGGGTTTTGCTCTAAGTTGATGAATTTCTTATGTTATCCTGGGTGTAGTTACCTTTCTTGTGTTGGAGATTTCTTTCTAGTATCCTCTGTAGGGTTTGATTAGTAGAATGATACTGTATAAATTTGGTTCTGACATGGAATATCTTGGCTTTTCTATCTATAGTCATTTGAAGTCTTGCTGGTTGTAGCAGTGCAGACAGATATCTGTGGTTTCTTAGAGTCTGCAAAACATCTGTATAGGACCTTCTGGCCCTTAAAGTCGTCTGTAGAGAAATCAGGTATAATTCTGTTAGTTTGGCCTTTATATGTTACTTGGACTTTTTCCATTATAGCTCTGAATATCATTCTTTTTCTGTACACTTAGTGTTTTGATTATTCTGTGGAAAGAATATTTTATTTTGTTCCTGTGGTGTTTGTTAGGTTCTTTTACATTCATAAACATCTCTTTTTGTAGATTAGGAAAATTTTCTTCTATAAATTTGTTGAAAATATTTTATAGGAATTTGAAATGGAAATATTCTTCCTCAATTATATTCTTATTGTTCTTAGGTTTGGACTGTTCATAGTGTCCCAAATTTCCTGGCTGTTTTGTCTTAGAAAAATTTTCAGATTTGCACTTACCTTGACTGATATATCAATTTCTTCTATTGTATCTTCCATGTCTGAGATTCTGTCTTCTATTTCTTGTATTCTGTTGGTGATGCTTGCATTCTTAGTTCCTGTTCTTTTTCCTAGGTTCCAATCTTCAGGTTTGCTTGCATTTGTGTTTTCTTTATTGTTTCTCTTTTGATGTTTATGTCTTGAAAACATTTACTCATTCCTTTACTTGCTTAATTGTATTACCCTGTATTTCTTTAAAGGATTTATTTGTCTCCTCTTTAAAAGGCCTCTACCTGTCTGAATGTAATTTTGGTCTTTTTAAGGCTTTGCTTATTTCTTCTTTAAAGACCCCATCACCTTCATGAGAAGAGATTTAGGGTCATTGTCTTGGTCTCTAGATATCTCAAGAAATCCATGGCTTATTGTAGCAGGAGAATAAGGTTCTGATGGTAACATACTGCGCTGGATTTTGTTGATTGTGTTCTTGTGCTTGCTTTTAGGCATCTAGTTATCTTTGGTGTTGACATGTCTAGTCACCTTTGGGACTAGCAAGCTTCTGGAACTGGTTGTCCTATGTGGCAGCAGGCATCCCGAAACGCAGGCAGAGCAGTGGGCTGGTTGTTCTGGTTGGAAGTAGGCTACCTTTGAGGTAGGAAAAGCAGTGGCTGGGATGTGCGATGTTGATTTTAGATTGCAGGTGGAGGTGAGGACCACAAGAAAGACAGAACTCAAAAAAGATGTTATAGAGCTCATAGCCGACGTGCTTGCTGATGGCCAATCAGGCAGGGAATTGGGGTATGGGTGTCTCATCTGATTGTCCCTGGTAGGAGCAGACCTCCAAGGAAGGAGACAGAGATATAAGCTGGGGAGTGAGATGTTAATCCAGGATGATAATTAGAGATATGACTCAATACCATTTCTTTATTGTGTTTCTAACATTATTATCGATAATACAAGAGGAAGATACTTTTTCTAATCCTGAGTGTTTGGTGTTCTGTCATCTTTTTGTACTTGGGTAAGCATCAGTTTTATTGAGTTAAGGAAATTTTTTGTGTAACTTAAGTGAAGATCCTTTCAATGCCTTTGCTAATCTGTTCTCCTCTGTCTATGATCATAACGTAGAAACTTGGTCTTGTCCTGTTATCTCTACACTCTCATATTCCATTCATACACATTTTAAATTTTTTATTGCCTGTCACTAGGTGATCCAGTTCCTCTAGTTAATCTTCTCTCACCAACTCTGCATTTTCAACAATAAGATTTCCATTTGCATTATTGCATTTTGCTTCCCAGCATATCACAATGCAGAATACATTCATTGTCTTAAGCTCCTTATCACTAGGAAATCGAGCCTGCTCAGAAAAGCTTTCCCTCAGATTATTAGGTGAAAACACACTCAGAGTATTAGGTGAAACACTGTGATACTTTTAAATAGATTTTGTAGAACATAGAAGGCATTCTTCCACACTCTAATGTCTTCAGAACAAGGTGATCAGTGGGTGAATTTGCTCTTCTAGATGCAAGAATAGCTCACAGTGATACCTCTACTCAGTGATTGATCCAGTATGAAAGCAAATAATAAGAATGGGGAAGTATGAATACCACAATATGAGCAGGGGACTTTATTTTTGCAATGAAATCAAAATGATACATTGGAAGTGAGGAATAGAGTGGAATATCAGTTTTTTCATACTGGGAAATACACTGATTGTGTTGAGTGAAGATATAAATGTATCATACAAAAAATTGAAGACATATATATTCAGGAAGAAGAATAGACTCCACTGGTTATCTTTGATTTGAAAAGCATGGTTCACTTATTTTGCCTGTGCATGCATTGTCATGGACATTTTCCAGTCCTTCTCCCTATTCACCTTCATGGTAATTTCTGATGTATTATGATTCCTCCAGCCAACACTGCTGGTTTCTGAAAATTTTCTTGCTTCAAAGTTGGGCAGAACAGCCCAATAAGGAAGCTAATTAGGGAGCTCTTGCTGTCTATCTTCTTGCCATAAATCATGGTGTCTGGGGCTGTAGAATATCCAAAACATATTCCTAACTTGTTTTTAAGCAGGACATGGTGCCTCATATGATAAACCTAAGGAAAGAAAGAGTTTCAGACTCGCACTGGCAGTGGAGGAATGCCAGGAAGAACATGTGGGTAATTAGTGTGACAGCTGAACTCATTAACAAAGTTATTAGCATTTGTGATCACAGACTCTTGGACTCAATATATATCTCCTGGTGTCATTAGATTTGTGTCCATCAGTGTTAAGGATGATCATGTACATGCGTTAATTGGTTATTATGGATTTTTATCTTTGGGCTTCTTTATATTCCCAAATTGTGTGCATGCTTTACTGACAATGACTCATTTTTAAAAATTAAGGAATATTTTTGCCATGATGGAGATGTGATAGTTGGTACGCTTTTTCCTACTTCATATATTCTATGCATGGAACAAAATTCCCAACATAAAGAAATCATAACATTTCAAGGACATTCACATAGTGTAATTACAATTATTCATTCTAAGAATTTAGAATTTTAGTGACTAAATGAACTTATGAATTAAAACTTCCTTGAGTATTTCACAATTACTATTTTACATCATCAAATTTTTTGGCAGTTTTTTTAAGACATTTCCTTTATTTACAATTCAAATGTTTTCCCCTTTTCTGGTTTCCTCTCTGAAAACCCCCTAACCAATCTGCTCAACAACCCACCCACTCCCACTTCCCTGTCCTGGCATTTCCCTATAATGGGGCATCGAGCCTTCTCAGGACCAAAGGCCTCTCCTTTCTTTGATGTCTAACATGGCCCTCCTATGCTATATATGCAGCTGGAGTCATGGGTCCCTCCAGTGCACTCTTTCGTACATCAACAATTTTTTAAGGATAATTTCATGTGTACATCTTTTCCTCTTTACAAGGAAAAGTGATCATTTTGATGTTATTCATTTCACTTTCCTACATAATTTCAGAACATCATGGTGTTCCACATTCATGAGTAAAATGAATCAAATTAAGATTTTCTTATACATGGTGGGTAGGGTATTAGCAGGAGCAGCCCATATCCCTCTGCCCCCAGTGCAGCCCTGCCCTGCCTCCCAGGCAAGCCAACCCTGGAGCCTCCTGACCTGCCCCTCAGCTTGGGCCCACCCCATGCTCTGGCGGCCCCACCCCAGTCCTGTCCGTGCGTCCCTCAGTCCACCTGCACCAGACAGGAATGCAGGATCCTGCAGCTCCATGACCATAAGGCGCTCAGTGAGGCCAGAGCTTTGGGCTTTTCCTCCCAGGTGGAGGAATCCACAGGCAGCCTTGCAGCACTGAACCTTTGAGGCAGGGGCAGCTATGGCAGCGGAGGCTGTGGCAGCAGTGCATAAAAAGGCCACTGCAGGGTAATGTGGTCACCTCTGCTGCAAGTCCAGAAGCTGAGTGTGCCTCGGCCATAAGCTTGTCAGATCCGTGCTTGTCATCTCCCCGTCTTCTCTCTAGCTCCCCATCTTCTCCCGTCGACTTGGGACCACTCAGCGGGTCTCAAGCCCCCTCGTCCTTTTCCCCTGTCCCTCCCCTGTCCCCATCCTGGTCCTCACCCCGGGGGCAGTTGTCCCCATTTCCATCATTGCTCTGAAAAGAATCCAGCAGAAATTGAAAGATCTGGGCTGAGATCCTCCAGAAGTGTTCAGAAGGTCCGGTTGGAGATATGTTTCATTGGCAGGCTACAATAATGGGGCCAAATGATAGCCCCTATCAGGGTAGAGTACTTTTCTTGATAATTCATTTCCCAACATATTACCTATTCGAACTACCTAAGGTTGAATTTACAACAAGAATTTATCATGCAAAAATTAAGAGTAAAAGCAGCATTTGTCTTGATATTCTACGGTCACAGTGGACTCCAGCACTGTTTCAAAAGTACTTTTGGCTATCTGTTCTCTGTTGTGTGATCCCAATCCAGTTGATCCTTTAGTTCCTGAGATTGCTTGGATCTACAAAACATATAAAGTACAACAGAATAGCTCAGGAATGGACTCAGAAATATGCGATGTAATTAAAGAAATTATTAGATAACCTCTACAATTAAAGCTAGGGGAACTCTGAAAATGAAAGTCCTTTTGATTTTCATTTGACTGCTTTCTATGAGCCCAGACCTCATCTTCCTCTGTGCACATATTTACCTGTCACAGCAGTGCTGCATGTTGTACATACTTGGAGCAACACACTAGAAATACTGTACTTCTGTACCAACATTGCCTCCTAGCAGAGAAATGTGTTCGTGTGTGAGAAGTCAGTCCTCCGGGCATAACCAAGGCATGAGACTAAAAGCTTTCCTTATTGACTTAACTTTGGATAATGGCAAAAAGTGAGGGGTAGTGGGTACACAGTGTATGCTTGAATGGGAGGAAAAAGGTCCAGTGACCCATAGGAGACTGTCCTTAAGTGGAATCCATCCAATCAGGAACACCCTCTGCAACACCGTCTCCAAGTGGTGCAGGAAGCCAGCTATACACCCAGCAGCCAGCAAGGAGGAGGTAACCTGCACAAGTGAGACCAGCCCCGCAGATCAGAGGATCCAGTCCAGAGGACTCTGGCAAGATCCTTATGGTTTCCTCCTTCAGGATCAGGAACACCCTCAGCCACAGCATGCCATCTCCAAGTTGTGCAGGAAGTCATCTATACACCCAGCAGCCAGCGATGAGGAGACAGCCAGCACAGCCTGCATCCAGAGCTGATCCAGGCCACAGAGCTACATACCTAAATACAACTACAAGAGGGTGAGTTTCGGCCGCCATCTTTGCTTCTGTGACTGTGTAACAGATTGGTAGTCAGGTTACACCAGTGTAGAGGGTCACCTGGGATTCACCCCACCAGAACTCCAACTGCAACCAGGAACACAGCAGCACCACAACAACTTGTGCCAGGGGAAAGCAGCTCACCCAGGGTTGCAGAGATAGGCCTGCAGGCACACAGGAAGGGCAAGCTCCAGCCAATGACAGCAGGCCCAACTAACACCAGAGATAAACAGATGGCAAAAGACAAATGTGGGAATATTGCTAACAGAAATCAGGGCAATATGGTACAATCCAAGCCCAATTGTCACACAACAACCAGCCCTGGATACCCCAACACACCAGGAAAACAAGGAATACCCAAGACACAATTCACATATCACATGATGCCCAAGAAGGAATGAGTGGCCCCTGGTCCTGGAAAGGCTCAGTGCAGCAGTGTAGGGATCACCAGGACAGGGAAGTGGGAAGGGGTAGATTGGGGAACAGGGGGAGGGAAGAGGTCTTGTGGGACTTTCGGGTAGGGGGGATCCAGGAAAGGGGAAATCATTTGAAATGTAAATAAAGAATGTATTGGAAAAAATACCTGAATGCAAAAAAAAAAAAAAAAAAAAAGGAAACCATCCAATCTTAGTCATAAAAAGCAAGGTGAAGAACGTGAAGCTGTTTCTGTATTCATTCCATCCTGAAGGACCTACAACTTAGGTGAATGTTATGAACAAACAGAGTAAACTCCGTGTTGTGTTTTAAGGTCTGAGGTTAACTGATCAGCATTGAAATGGACTGCATCTGTTAGTACATAGAGTGTGGTGGACTCTGATCCCTGCATCCTCCCATCTCCCTGCCCTTTCAGCCTTTCTCCTTTTGACTCCTTTCCATAATCTTTGATTTGTATGTGGTTTCTCAGTTAATTCATAGCTAATATCTCTTATTTTCTTGTGTTTTATACTGCTTTAGGACTATTTCTATGTTAAGAGTGAAAATTTATTTGATGGAAAACACTCATGTATATTTAAAGACCCAGTTTGCTCCTGTGGAGCTTGTACATTCCAGAATGATTAATCTGTGTAATAAACTGATTACCTCCATCATTACATATAATTTTGTGTGAATAGGCTTTTGTTTTATAAACTTGGTTTAGCTAAGATTAGTGGTGGATTTTTTCCTCACCCCTGAATGGTTTTCATTTATATTCGTTGCATTTCAAAATCATGAAACAATTCCAGTTTACATACTAAAACAAATACAAGAGTAATTTCATTAAACAAGATAGAGAAATAAGCTTAAAGGCATCTTCATGAATCTTATATGTGCACCATTCCAGGAACAGGACTTTTATACTAAGTAAATTCTCTTTGTTAATGAAACTGAGCAACATTTCACCAAAACCTTGTGACAGTGTCTTGGTACACAGGACATAGAGCATAAAGGTGTTGCAGTTTGACAAGTTAATTAATTGTAATTATAAAGAGTAACTGACCAAACCTGGAAAATATGAGAACAATCTTGTATTGGAGAGTCTACATTATTACTTTGAACTAACATTTGTGGGATGTCCATTGGTTTTAAATTGTACTGTATGTGACAGTACAATTTTGAAGTCTTCCCTTGACTCTAGTAAAATGTAGCTTGAAATTTATTTTTTTTAAAGTTTCATTCATCATCTTTATTTTTTAATTCATATTCTTTTTGTTTTGTTTTGTTTTTGTGTTTGTTTGTTTTTCTTTTTCTTTTTTTGTTTTTTGTTTTGGATTTTGGGTTTTTTGGGGGGGTGTTTTCAAGACAGGGTTTCTCTGTTGTGGTCCTGGCTGTCCTAGAACTCACTCTGTAGACCAGGCTGGCCTCGAACTCAGAAATCCACCTGCTTCTGCCTCCCGAGTGCTGGGATTACAGGCGTGCGCCACCACCGCCCGTCGTAGCTTGAAATTTATAAACAACTGTTAATCCAGAAACATTCATGTGAACTAGGCAAGTTCCCACCTCATCCCTTCTCCTAACCTTGATGTGAGTCAGGCTGGCTTGAAGGCCATGGCTGATGCTCTCTGGTCCTCATGACCTGTGAAAAGCTTCTTAAAACTCTTGCACAAAACTGAGAAATAAATGACCACTGCTTTTGGTTTTAAGAAGGATTCTGCATATAGAGAGAATCTGGAGACAGGATGCTTCCAGGCTCCACCTGCTCTCTGGAAGTAAGGCTATCCCACAGCCCTCCAAACCCAAAAACCTCCCAGAAGTACTCTCACTCCTAAGTCAAAAGATTAGATCACCACTTTTGTTCCAATAGCTGTCCAAAGAGGGGCCCACCAGAAGCAAAAGGACACAGGAACAGTGGAGAAGCTGGGTACAGGATACTCTCAGTCTCCATCTGGCAGCAGAGCTAAGGTTGTCTCACAGGTGTCTGCACTGAAATCACACCCAGGGGAGAGCTGGTCTCCCTAGAAGTGCTGAGAAAGCTAAGATCACAGGTTCAGAGTCTCACAGACTCACAGGTTCACAGGCTCACAGACTCACAGGTTCACATGTTCACAGGCTCACAGGCTCACAGGTTCACAGGCTCACACGCTAACAGGCTCACAGGCCCATAGGAACTCCTGTCAGAGACAGCAAGACCAACTAACACCAGAGATAAGCAGATTTTGAGAGACAAGTGCAAGAACCTTAGCAGCATAACACAAGGGTATTCGGCATCATCAAAATCCAGTTTGCCTACGACAAGGCCTGGATACTTCATCATACCAGAAAAGCAAGATTCGGATTTAAAATCACATGCCATGATAATGATGATAGAGGACTTTACAAAGGAAATAAAAACCTCTCTTAAAGGAATACAGAAGAACACAGGTAAGCAGGTAGAAACTCTTAAAGAGAAAACAAAAATCTCTTAAAGAATTAAAGGAAAGCACACCAAACACTTGATGGAATTGAACAAAACCACTTGGGATCTGAAAATGGAAATTGAATCAATAAAGAAATAACATAGGGAAACAACCCTGGAGATAGAAAACCTAGGAAAGTGATATGGAGTGATAGATGCAATCATCACCAACAGAATACAAAAGATAGAAGAGATTATCACAGATGCAGAAGATGTCATACTAAACCTTGACACAACAATCAAAGAAAATGAAAATTCAAAAGGCTCCTAATCCAAAACATCCAGGACATAATAAAAACACCAAACCTAAGGATAATAGGTATATAAGAGAGTGAAGATTCACAACCTAATGGGCAGTAAATATCTTCCACAAAATTATAGAAGAAAGCTTATGTAACCTAAAGAAAGAGATGACTTTGAGAATACAAGAGGCTTACAGAACTATAGACTGGACCAGAAAAGGAACTCCTCCCATCACTTAATAATCAAAACACCAAATGAACAAAACAAAAGAAAAGAATATTAAAAGCACTAAGGGAAAATTTAGGTAACATATAAATGCATACCTATCACAATTTCACCAGACTTCTACCAGAGCCTATGAAAGCTAGAAGATCCTGGCCAGATGTCTTAGAGACCTCCTTCAGTGAATGCAGATGCCAGTCCAGGCTACTAGATTCAGTAAAACACTCAATTACCAAAGATGGGGAAACCAAGATATTCCATGGCAAAACCAAATTTACACAATATCTTTCCACAAATCCATCCCTACAAAAGATAATGGATGGAAAACTCCAAAACAAGGAGGGAAGGTACACCCTACAAAAAGCAAGAAAGTAATTTTCTGTCAACAAAACCAAAATAAGATAGCCACACAAACATAAATCAAACTCTAACAACAAAAGTTACAGGAAGCAAAAATCACTACTCCTTAATATCTCTTAACAGCAACAGACTGAATTCCCCAATATAAAAGACATAGATTAACAGACTGGATATGTAAACGGTACCTAGAATTTTACTACATACAGGAAACACACATCAGGGACAAAGACAGGCACTTTCTCAAAGTAAAAGCCTGGAAAAATCCAAGCAAAAAGAAAGAAAGAAAGAAGGAAGGAAAGAAGGAATGAAGGAAGAAAGAAAGACAGACAGAAAGAGAGAGAGAGAGAGAGAGAGAGAGAGAGAGAGAGAGAGAGAGAGAGAGAGAGAGAGAGAAAGAAAGAAAGAAAGAAAGAAAGAAAGAAAGAAAGAAAGAAAGAAAGAAAGAAGTTGGAGTAGCCATTCTAATATGTAATGAAACCAACTTTCAACCAAGTTATTAAAAAAGATGAGGAAGGACACTTGATATTCTTCAAAGGAAACATATACTAAGATGAGAACACTATCAATAGGAAAAAACGGCAACAAACAGATTGGGAAAAATATTTAATAAACCCTACAACTGATAGAGGGCTAATATCCAAAATATATAAATAAATCAAGTTAGACTCCAGGGAATCAAATAACCCTATTAAAATTGGAGTACATATCTAAACAAAGAATTCTCAACTGATGAATACTGAATGCTTGAGAAGTACCTAAAGAAATGTTCTACATCCTTAGTCATCAGGGAAACGTAAATCAAAACAGCCCTGAGATTCTGCCTCACACCAGTCAGTATAGCTAAGATAAAAGTCAGGGGAAAGCAGATGCTGGTTAGGATGTGGCTATAGAGGACTACTCCTCCATTGTTGGCGGGATTGCAAGCTGGTACAACCACTCTAGAAATCAATCTTTCAATTCCACAAAAAATTGGACCTAATACTACCTGAGGTCCCAGCTATACCACTTCTGGCCATATACCCAAATTATTTTGCAACATATAAGAAGGACACTTGCTCCACTATGTTCATATTAGCCTTCTTCATAGTAGATAGAAGCTGTAAGGAAGCCAGATGTCCATCTACAGAGGAATAGATGTAGGAAATGTGGTATATTGACACCATGGAGTACTACTCAGGTATTTAAAAAAATGCATTCATGGAATTCTTAGCCAACTGGATCCAATTAGAAAATATCAGCCTGAGTGAGTGAACACAATCACAAAAGACACAATTGGTATGCACTCACTGATAAGTGGATATTAGCCCAAAAGCTCAGTATACCCATGATACAACTCATAGATCACATGAAGCTCAAAAAGGAAGATGCTTCAGTCCTTCTTAGAAGAAGGAACAAAATACTCAAGGGAGAAAATATGGAAACAATATGTAGAAGAGAGAAGGAAGGAAAGGCCATCCTGAGACTGCCCTACCTGGGGATCCATACCATACGCAGATACCATATCCAGACACTATTGTGCATGCTGAGAGATGCTTGTGAACAGGAGCCTGATATATCTGTCTACTGAGAGGTTCTGCCAGAGCCTGACAAATACAAAGGCAGATTCTCCCAGTCAACCATTGGACTGAGCCCTGTGTCCCTAATGGAAGAGTTAGCAAAAAGACTGAAGGAGCTGAAGGGGTTTGCAATGCAACCCAGAGGAAGAACAATAATATCAACCAACCTTCCCAGGGATCCCACAAACTGAACCACCAAGCAAAGAGGGAGGGACCCATGGCTTCAGATACATACATAGCAGAAGATGGCCTTGTTGGACATCAGTGAGAGGAAAGGCCATTGGTCCTGTGAAGGCTCCATGCCCAAGTGATGGGGGATGGCAGGACAAGGAAGCAGGAGTGGGTGGATGTGTAGAAGAACACTGGCATAGAAGCAGTAGGAGGATGGGTTGGAGAAGGGATTTCTGGAGGGAAAACTGGGAAAGGGGATACCTTTTGAAATGTAAATAAGTAAAATATCCAATTAAACTGATTGTGCATATATTACTTAATGCTGGAAATTAATGTGGCACCCCCATTTATTTTTTGTCTTTTTTAAATTCTTTAATACTTTTTTTTACAGTCTGTCTTCATAGCTCTCCAGGTTTGCGCTCCCAACCCCTTTCCATCCCATACCCACCCCCTGCCCCCTAGTTTCCAAGAGCATGTTCCCACACACATCCTGAACACAGCAGACCTTCCCACTACCTAGAGCCTCAAGTCTTTTGACCATTATGTGTGTCTTCCGTAACTAAGGACAGACAAAGCTATCCTCCACTTTATATGTGTTAGAGGATTCATATCAGCTGATATATGCTGTCTCATTGGTGGCTTAGTATCTGAGAGATCTCAGGGGTCCAGGTTAATTGAGACTTCTGGTCTTCCTAGAGCGTCTCCCTTCTCTGTTTCTTCCAGCTTTTCCCTAATTCAAACACAGAGGACTGCAGCTTCTATTGGTTAGGTGTAAATATTTGTATCTTCGGGCTTCTGTTTGGGTCTTTTGGGGGGCAGTCATGATAGGTCCTTTTTGTGAGCACTCTGTAGACTCAGTAGTAGTGTCAGGTCTTGGAGCCTCCCCTTGAACTGGATCCCACTTTGGACCTAGAACTGGACCTCCTTTTCCTAAGGCTCTTCTCCATCTTTGTCCTTGCATTTCTTTCAGGTAGGAATAATTATGGGTCAGAGGTTTGACTGTGGAATGGTAACCCCATCTCTCACTTGATGCCCTGTCTATCTCCTGGTGGTAGACTCTACTAGTTCCCTTACCCCACAGTGGGGCATATCTTCTAAGGTATGAGTCCTGAGACTCTCTCACCTCAGGTCTCTGGTACATTCTAGAGGGTCCCCTAAACTCCTACCTCTTGAACTTGCCTGTTTCCATATTTTCTACTGGCAGTAAGGGCTTCAGTCCTGTTCTTTCCTCCATACCTGATCATGTTTCTACCATCCTCTCCCTGTTAACTCTCCTACCCCTGTTACTATCTCTCTCTTCCCCACATGATTGCTTTCTTCTCCCTCCCATGTAGGGTTGAGGTTTCCTCACTTGGGCCCTTTGGCTTGTTAAGCTTTTTGAATTCTGTGGCTTGTATCCTGGGTATTCTGTACTTTTTTCTCTAATATCTACTTATTAGTGAGTGAATACCATGCATGTTTTTTAGGTCTTAATTACCTCACTCAGGATGATATTTACTAGTTCCATACATTTACCTACAAAACTCAGGATGTCTTTGTTCTTCATAGCTTAGTAGAATTCCATTGAGTAAATAAACAACATCGTCTGTATCCATTCTTCTGTTGTGGAACATCTGGATTGTTTCCAGCTTCTGGCTATAAGCAATAAAGCCACTGTGAACAAAGGGGACCATGTGCCACTGTGGCATGGAATGGCATCTTTTGCATACATGCCTAAGAGTGGTATAGCTGTGTCTACAGTTAGATCTATTTCAAATTTTTTGAGGAAACTCCAGATTGATTTCCAGAGTGGTGGTACCAGTTTTCAATCCCATCAGCAATGGGGGAATGTTCCTCTTCTCCACATCCTTGCCAACATGTGCTATCATCTGATATTTTGATATTAGCTATTCTGATTGGTGTGAGGTAGAATTACTGGGTCATTGTGACTTGCATTTCCATGATCCCCAAGAACTTTGAAAATGTCTATAAGTGCTTCTCAGTCATTCAAGATTCCTCTGTTGTGAATTTCTGTTTAGTTTTAACCCACATTTTTATTTGGATTGATTGATTTTGTTGGGTGGTTACCTTCTTGAGTTCTTTATATATTTTGGATATTAGCCTTTGACAGGGGTTAGTGAAATTTTTTTCCAAATCTATAGGATGTTGATTCATTCTTTTGGCGGTGTCCATTGCTTTACAGAAGTTTTCCAGGTTCCTGAGATCCCATTCATCAATTGTTGATCTTACAGCCTAAACCACAGGAGTTCAGTTTAAGAAATCCCCCCCTGTGGCAATGAGTTCAAGCTATTTTCCACTTTTCCTACTATTAGATTCCATGTACCTGGTTTTGTGTAGAGATCCTTGAACCACTTGGACTTGAGCTTTGTGCAAGGATGTCACATCATTTGTCCATGACTCTATGGCTGTAGATGTGTGATATTTGTGTGTGGGTCCTCAGTTCTAATCCATTTGTCAGTGAGCTGATTTTTGGCTGTCCCTCAGGACTTCAGTCATTTTCCCCAACCCCCAGTACCTGATCATGTTTCCAGCATCCCCTCCCTGTTCCCTTTCCCACCAACGTTCCTCCCTCTTTCTTTTCCCCAAGGTTGCTTTCTTCTCCCTCCCAAGTAGGATTAATGTATCCTTATTTTGACCCTTTGGCTTGTTAACCTTTTGGAGTTCTGTGGATTTTATCCTGGGTATTCTGTATTTTTTGATCAATATATACTTATTAGTGAGTACATACCATGCATGTCCTTTTGGATCTGAATTACCTCCCTTAGGATGATATTTTCTAGTTCCATACATTTGCCTGCAAAACTCAGGATATCCTTGTTCTTAGTAGCTGAGTAGAATTCCATTGAGTAAATGAACCATATTTTCTGTACCCATCCTTCTGTTGTGGGATATTTGGGTTGTTTCCAGTTTCTGGTTATCAGAAATTAGGACACTGTGAACATAGGGGATCAAGTGTCATTGTGGCACGGTAGGGCATCTTTTGGTTACATGCCTAAGAGTGGTATAACTGGGTCTACAAGTAGATTTATTTCAAATTTACTGAGGAAACTCCAGATTAATTTCCAGAGTGGTTGTGCAAGTGTGCAATCCCAACAACAATGGAGGAGTTTCCGTTTTTGCCAACATGTGCTGTCACCTCAGGTTTTGATCTTAGCTGTTGTGTAAGGTGTTATCTCAGGATCATTTTGATTTGCATTTCCATGATCAGTAAGGACTTTGGAAATTTCTCTAAGTGCTTCTCAGCCACTCAAGATTCCTCTGTCATGAATTCTTTGTTTAGTTCTATACAGCATTTTATAGTGTTGTATGGTTATTTTAGGTGGTTATCTTCTTGAGTTCTTTATATATTTTGGATATTAGCCCTCTATGGGATGTGGGGTTAGTTAAATTTTTTTCCAAATTTGTAGGTTGCTGATTTGTCCTATTGCCTATGCCCATTGCCTTACAGAAGCCTTCCAGTTTCCTGAGGTCCCATTCATCAATTCTTGATCTTACAGCCTAAGCCACGGGGGTTCAGTTTAAGAAATATTCCCCGGAGCCAATTAGTTCAAGGCACTTTCCCACAGTTTCTTCTATTAGATTCCATGTACCTGGTTTTATTTTGAAGTCCTTGATCTACTTGGACTTGAGCTTTGTGCAAGGATGTCATATCATTTGTCAAAGATCATATGACTGTAGAAGTATATTTTTGTGTGTGTCCTCAGTTCTAATTCATCTGCCAATGAGTCCATTTTTAGACAGTGCCATACTGTTTTTAATACGATAAATCTTGAATTTAATGTTGAACAGGTAATTGAGATGCCTCTAGCAGTATATTTTTTAGATTTTTATTGGTTATTTTATTTATTTATATTTCAAATGTTATCCCCTTCCCAGTTTCCCCTCTTCATATCTCTTATCTGAACCCCCTCTCCCTTGTTTATATGAGATTGTCCCCAAACCCACCCACCCATTCCTGCCTTACTGCCATAGCATTACCCTACATTGGTGCATCGCGTCATCACAGGACCAAGGGCCTCCCCTCCCATTGATACCAAATAAGGCAAAACTCTGCTAAATATGCATCTGGAGCCATGGATCCCACCATGTATATTTTTTGGTTGGCAATTTAGTCAGAGAGAGTTTTGAGGAGTCTGGTTGATTGATATTGCTGTTCTTCCAAAGTGGTAGGTCCCTGACCTCAGTCAGATTGTTGACTGCAAGCATCCATATCTGTATTGATCAGGCTCTTGCAGAGCCTCTAAGAAGGTAGCCATACCTGGCTCCTATCAGCATGCAGTACTTAAGCATCAGCAATAGGGTCCAGGTTAGGTGTCTGAAAATGGGATGGATCCCTAAGTGGGGCAGTCTCTGGGAGGGCTTTCTTTCAGTCTCTGCTCCACTCATTTTGTGGAGATTACATTGAATACTTGCTTTTTGTAAGATAGAAATTTTCACAAGGTCATTCCTGCCAATCCACAAACATTTGTACTTCTCCAGCTTTTGGTCCTTTTCAGTGTTTTAAGAGTTTCCTCCTTTCTGTTATATCCACATGGCATATGTCTGTTAACTCTGGAATTTCTTTTATTTTTTATTTTTTATTTTTATCTAATCTTCTTTTTACATTCCAGATTTTATCCTCCTCCCAATCCACCCTCTGACTGTTCCACATCCCATACCTCCTCCCCCTCAACCCCTGTCTCCACAAGGATGTCCCAACCACCACCCCTACTCCACCAGACCTCTCCACTGCCTGGCGCCTCCAGTCTCTTGAGGGTTAGATGCAGTCAGAGGGTTCTCTGACTGAACGCAGACACAGCAGTCCTAGCTGTATATGTGTTGGAGACCTCATAACAGCTGGTGTATGCTTCCTGGTTGTTGGTCCAGTGTCTAAGAGACCTCAGGGGTCCATCTAAAGTGAAATAGTTGATCCTCCTAGAGAATCACCCTCCTCCTCAGCTTCTTCCAGGTTTTCTCTAATTCAACCAAAGGATACAGTAACTTCTGCCCATTGGTTGGGTATAATTATCTGTGTCTGACTCTTAGCTGCTTGATAGGTCTTTCAGAGGGCAGATTTGGTAAAGTCTTTTCTGTGACTGCCATGCCTTAGAGTCTGACCTTGAGCTGGAAATCACTTTGAGTCTGTAACTGAACCTAATTTTTCTCAAGTTCTTCTCCCTTTTGTCCCTGTAGTTCTTTCAGATAGGAACAATTATGGGTAAGAGTTTTGACTGTGGGGTGGCAACCACAGGGCACTTGATGTCATGTCTTTCTGAGGGTCATGAGCTTAACAAGTTCCTTCCCTCCACTGGAGGGCACTTCATCTGAGGTCCCTCCCTATTAATCCTGAACATCTCTCTCCTCCTAGGTTTCTGGTATATTCTGCAGGATTCCCCACCTTAAACCTCCTGTGTTTCCCTGTTTCCATTATTTCGGCTGTCCCTCAGGACTTCAGTCCTTTCCCTCCTGCCCACCCCCCAATACCAAATCATGTATTCCTCTTCCACTCCTGGTCCTCTTTCCCACCCATGTACTTTTCTCCCTTCCACCACTCCAGTAATTGTTTTCTTTTCCCTCGCAAGTGGGGCTAAAGCATCCTCACTTGAGCCCTTCAATTTGTTAACCTTTCTGAGTTCTGTGGACTGTAACTTCAGTATTCTGCACATTTTTGGCTAATATCCACTTAGTAAGTATATACCATGCATGTCGTTTTGGGTCTGAGTTACCTCACTCAGGATGATATTTTCTAGTTCCATCCATTTGCCTGTAAAACTCAGAATGCCCTAATTCTTAATAGCTTGAGTAGTATTCCACTGTGTAAATGAATCACATTTTCTGTATCCATTCTTCTGTCTTGGAACATCTGTTGTGTTTCTAGCTTTTGGCTATCACAAACAAGGCCACTATGAACATAGTGGATCATGTGCCCTTGAGGGACATGTTCCACTATGGTGGGGCATCTTTGAGTATATTCCACAGAGTGATATAGATTGGTCTGTAGGTAGATATATCTCCAATTTTCTGAGGAACGTTCAGATAGATTTCAAGAGTGGGTGTACTAATTTGCAATAACAACAGCAGTGAAGGAGTATTTCTTTTTCTACACATTCTTGGACACATGTGCTGTCACCTGAGGTTTTGATCTTAGCTATTCTAACTGGTATAAGGTGGAATCTTGGCTTTGTCATTTTGATTTGAATTTCTCTGACCACTAAGGCCTTTGAAATTTTCATTAGGTGCTCCTGAGCCATTAAAGACTCCCCTTTATGAATTCTTGGTGATTTATATAACTCATTCTTTGATTGGGTTGTTTGGAGTTTTGGTCGTTAGTCTCTTGAGTTCTTTATATATTTTGGATATTAGCCCTCTATTGGATGTATAGTTAGTGAAGATTTTTTCCACAATCTATAGGGTGCTAATTTGTCGTATGGACTATATCCTTTGCCTCACAGAAGCTTTCCAGTTTCATGAGGTCCCATTTATCAGATCTTGATTACAGAGCATGAGACAATGGAATTCTGTATAGGAAATTTCCCCTTGTGCCAATGTAACCCTGGCATTTCTAAGATTAATCTATACCATTACTGGAGGCAGTTATTCAGTTTGCCAATTTTTCTTCTCCTCTTGCGCTGATCATAATTATGAGATTTGGTCTTTTCTTTGTATGCCCGAACTCTATCATGCTCCCTTCATATACAGTTTTGAGTTTCTCAGTGCCTGTTACTGAGTGATCCAGTTCACCCTTACTAGGTCTTCTGTCCTCAACTTTCTGTTTATAACATCAATGTTGTTAGAGTGGCATTACACTGAGGTTTGTATTTGCTTTATTAGGCTTTCCCTTTGGGAATAGATTCAGTTGGGTTTTCTTGAAAAATTCACACTATATGTTCATATCATAGTTTGAATTTCCTATTTAATTGTCCTTTACTTTGTACTACATTTAAAGTCACTCTATTAAATTCTTTGTAATTTCTTCCTATTAGTCTCCTTGTATCATTTCCATGGGATTTTTAATTTTGGTAGGTAAATTCTTACTTTGGTTTTTCATGTATACAATTTTTTTATTTTTAGTTAAAACATAATAATGTCATTTCTGCATTGGAATATACAAATGTTTGGGTAGTGTTTTTTTGAGGGGATGGCAATTTTTTTCCAAAATCAACTTTGATCTTTCATTAGAAGTGTTTACATTGTTCAGAATGGGGCAATTCAAAGCAGCTTTGGAAAGATTTGAGCAATTTACTATTTTTATTTTGTTGCATTGGAATTATGCCCACATATAAGCTTGTGAAATATATGCATGCCTGTGGTCTTTCCAGACCAGAAGTAGTCTTTTGATTTCCTAAATTTTAGGTACCAATAGCTGTGAGCTACAATTTCATTGCTGGAAAGAGATCCCAAGTCTTCTGCAAGAGCAGCTAGTAGCTTTAAATGCTGAGCCACAACTTCATCTATAATGATGGGGCCTTGATTTACAGTGTCTGCTATTTGAGGATATAGTCTGAATTCAGGTATTCTTTTTCATGGCTTAAGCCCCTTTCTTTCGATAGTTAGAAAAAGGAATCTTCAAAAACTTTCCTCCAGTAGTGGGAAGTGGTTCTGGGTCACAAATGTGGATAGAGCACCTTAAGAATGCTAGTAAGGCATCTTGCACCAATCTATGACTCTGTGCCATGTATGGGCCTACAGATTCTCTAGGTGTGCCAGTTGGAGTATCTACAACTTTTGTCATTGTATGAGGTTTTAAATGAGACCCAGAGGAATAGATGTTAGAGGAAATATAAATTTAAAACTTTGAATTTACTCTCATAACACAGAAATTGATAGTTATAAGGGTAAGCATAATGTCAACATATGCTGTTCCTGCTAGAGATGTGTACATGAGGATGAGGGCTACACAATTTCACCTTAAAAGTCAGGGCATGACCACATTCTTCATAGGCAGTCTCTTCTTCTCTCTACCTAATTCATTTTTTTAAATGTTTACCCTTAACAAAAGAATTTTTTATTTTTCTCAGATTATGGTATCTATGTCAGTAATGAAGAGATTGCATTTTCATAGTCACTCACTTCAGACATTTTAATAATGATTTTTGTCATAACATGCTAAGAACAAAAGAGATTTTATAGATGCCAGGTCCTGTTTCCAGGACAATTCCTCAATCCCATGTATTTAAGTATTATGATTATCTGTAAACAAAGAATCTGCTTGAAAAATTCATCCATGTTCTTCCTGTGCTACAGTTCACACCAAAAAATAAACAGTTAAATTTTTTTTTATTGAAATTAAATAGGTAATTTGAAAGTGAGAAATGAAGCAGGACTATTAGCTTTTCCAAAATAAGAAATGAATTGCTGTGCAGACATCATTCTTTTCTGCAGATAAAATATATCATAGAAGAAAATTCTGAGACAAGAAACAGTAAATAGGAAGAATAAAATCCAAAAGTTGTCTTTTGATTGTGACAGCATGGACCAATGTTTTGTCCTGTGCATGAATATCATGTACATTTTCAGGCCTTCTTCCAATTCATCTACCATTGCAACCTCTGAGGTAGCATGATTTCCTCAGCCAAACTTGTATTAAAAGTTTCAAACTTGGCCAAAACAGCCCAGTCAGGAAGTTGGTCCTTTAGTTCCTGGTGTCTACATAGTTGAAATCATGGAGCCTCTGGCTAGAGTAGAAGATCCAAAACATATTTTCTGACTTGTTTTTAAATAGAACACAGAGCCTCAGATGCAGAGCCTAAGGGAAGAAAGAGTCCCAGAACTCTGATTATCAGTGGAAAAAGAGTCATTAAGAACTTGTGGGTGATTAATGTGACAGCTGCACTCATTATCAGTCAGAAGAACAAAATGTTCAGAAACATGTGAACTAAATATATACAACCTGAGCATCATTAGATATGTATCCATCAGTCTTTTGGCTGAGCAGATATATATGTTAATAGAATGTTCTGGATTTTTATTTTGGGGCTCCTGTATATTCTCAGTTTTGTGTGTGCCTTTACGGACAATGAATGCTATGTAACAAGCAATGATTACTTTTACCACAATGGAGATGTGACAATTGGTGCAATTTTCCCTCTTCATATTGCATACACAGGCAATAAAGTTCCTGATAAATATGTGCCATACAATTTTCAAGATCTTCGTATACAGTGAGTACAATTATTCATTCTAAGAATTCAGAATTCTTATGACTTAGTGGATATAGGGGTTAAAACTTCCTTTAGTTTTTTTTTCACAATCCTGCTCGTCCATTCTCAAATCTCTTAAAGTATATTTTCTTGTGTACTTCTCTTCCTCTTTAGAAGGGAAAGTTATGATTTTGTTGTTGTTCATTTTGCTTTCTCTGTTGTTATTTAATATCCACAATCTTTTGTTTATCATGTGTATGACACCAGATAATTTGAATATTTTCCATGTTAGGATTTCAGAGTATGGATAAGTTAATCTGATTATGACCTTGAACTGCTGGGTTTTCTTGAAGTCCAGATGTGCTCCTGAACTTGTGTAACTGAGTGAAGACACTCATGTGTGCCTAGAATGTTGTGAGAGTGACAAATACTGACTATGTTACACCCAGCTGATTTCTGAATAGAACTGCCAAAATTAAAATTTGCAAGCAATTTCTGTTCTAGATAGCTTTTCATATCATTGAGCTTTTTTTTTTTTTTTTTTTTTTTTTTTTTTTTTTTTTTTTTGGTCCTAAACTTTTTTCTCTCAGACAAATTTTAAAAGGTTATCTGCTTACCATATGTGTTGATAGCGATTTTCCTCCTTCATATGTATGTGCTCACAAAATACTCTATCTGGGATGATCCACACTTGCGGCAGTTTTAAGCTTTTCTGAAATTTGCTTCAGAATTTAAGAAACCGCTTCAGAATAGTCTGATCTCTTCAGAAAGTAAAGGGAAGAATTAAGTTCTTTCCCTTCATAGAGGAAATAGAGAATGCCTACCCAAAGCATATATCTGGAATCTCTATGGATCAATTAAAAAATACCATGAAATAGAAAAATAGAGCTTGTAAATATCTGTGAACATATGAGAAAATCAGTAGGAAGAAAATGGATAAAAAGAAAGAAAACATACTTATGAATGTGTATTGTGCTCAGTGTGACAACTCTGTTTGATTGTTAAATCCTAGGTGGAGTTTTAAGTAAAACAAAAACAAAAGGAAAAAGAGTAGATGAAGGAATATGTTCAGAAGTAACAACTCGTGAGATATTAGGGGTCTTGACAAATATATAATTTGAGCCTAACACAGCAAAGATGGCCACAGATCCAAAATTTTATATCTTAATTTTTAACTTTTTATATTTTATTTTGTGTGGTATGAATTGTACATTTCAGAGGACAAACTGTGGGAATGAGCCCACTGTGAGGTTTGGGTTTTAAGCTCATATCATGTGGGTTAACAGCAGGCATCTTTGTACCTGCTGACCATCTTGCCAGGTTGTGGCCCTGGCTGTCCTGGAACTAAGATATCAGCCTGTTTCTCCTCCTCCTCCTCCTCCTCCTCCTCCTCCTCCTCCTCCTCCTCTTCCTCCTCCTCCTCCTCCTCCTCCTCCTCCTCCTCCTCCTCCTCCTCCTCCTCCTCCTCTTCCTCTTCTTCTTCTTCTTCTTCTTCTTCTTCTTCTTCTTCTTCTTCTTCTTCTTCTTCTTCTTCTTCTTCTTCTTCTTCTTCTTCTTCTTCTTCTTCTTCATCATGTAATTGCTGGTTGCTGGGATTTGAACACAGGACGTTGGAAGAGCAGTCAATGCTGTTAACCTCTGAGCCATCTCTCCAGGCCCCTAAATTTTATATCTACATGCCATAATTCATATCTCAAAGATCTAATTCATGGTAGACACAATTGCTTAAAGATCACATCTTAAATGACATCACAGATATGTGTTATATGCCTAGCAGCCTGGGAACACTGGATGCAGGGTATATGTCATCCTATTTCATTATAATTAAGACCTCTTCTTCCTCTCAGTTTCCTCTTTTCTCTACTTTCAGCAGCCCAGGCACTAATGTATGTGGTAGTTTGTACATCATTTAGCAACAGGCCCATATGTGGAAAGACGCTACTTTCCGACCCATGAGCCATAAGTAGCTGGCTTATACATGATAACTGACAGAATTTTATCCTATAAAATTATTCATTTTATAGTCAATTTTTATATAGTCAAAAATAAAATCAAAGTGATGCATTACTGGAAAAGAATATTTTCACTATAAAATATTAACAACCATGTATTGTTTTAATTTTTTTTTTTTTTAGTTTTTTTTTTTAAGACAGGGTTTTTCTGTGTAGCACTGGCTGTCCTGGAACTCACTATGTAGACCAGGCTGACCTCAAACTCAGAAACTTGCCTGCCTCTGCCTCCTCAGTGCTGGGCTTGATTAAAAGTGTGTGCCACCACAGTCCAACAACAAACTTGTCCCATAAGTTCCCAGACAGTTTTTCTATATACAGTTACATTTGTACTGTATTTTCACAAGTAAAACAATAAAAAATGTAGCTCCTGCAAGTTTTCTAGGACATTTTTGGTGTCTGAAAGAGATGCAAATTTGCTTTGTCTAATTTACCATTCTGTGTATTCCCAGTGAAAATAGTTCTATCACTAAATGTATCTTTATCATGAGCCCATTTCTCCACTCTTGCCTGTGGCATTATAATTGAGGTCTCTACTTCCATGAATTGCAGCCCTCTGAACTTTGTTACTTACACAGTCAGAACGGTCATTGAGTATTCTTTAAATCCTTTGCTGGAAGTCTATCAGTTATTGGGATTGTATTCATTTATTTGAGATGTACAACTGTGGTGTTTGCTTTAGTGTATTCTCTGATATTTTGTCATCTACACTTTATTATTTAACTGGCCCTTGGGTTGAGCTTTCTAGCTTCCTTTTTCTTTGGATAATTAATAAAGAAGCTTTGATATACAAAGGTAATTTCCTGCACAGGAAACACAAACACAAGCAGCCCTTCTAGTGTGTACCACTCACTCTGATTTATGAGATTTTGCCTTGTTTTGCTTAGGTGAGTGATGATAGAAGTCATTATCAGCACTGTGGATATTTTTCTACCATATATGTCAAACTATCACTTTCAGAAATAGATATAGATTACAGAAATAGATGTAGAAAATATTTCGAACTTTGTAGGTTAATTTTCTTTTAAATTAAGAGATTAAGAAATTATTGAGTTGTATGATGTTTTAATTTGATCTACTCCAATTGAATAAGAAAATAATTCATAAAGTATTCTCTAAATTACAATGTAAGTTATCTGATGTGCTAAACATTTAGAAATAATACAAGAAATTGTTCAGAATTCTGACCATTTCTCCAGATTTTTCTGCATGTTGTTAGTGTTATTATTCCAATAAGAATCTTTTAAGTAACCTATCGTTAAGATTATTTTTTGAGTTTTCATTATCCTATACATTTATTAAACTATTATTATCAATTTTATAATATTTTCATATTGTCTAAAACATTTGTAGATTTTTATCTCATAATTTTTTGTTGCTGGTTAGTTTTATGTCAACTTTCCAGAAACTAGAGTCATGGGAGAAAAGGAAGACTCAATTGAGTAATTGCTTCAATAAGATCAGCAAAAGTCAGGACTGTAGGGTATTTTCTTAAACATTCCTTGATGTGGGAGGGCCCAGACCATTGTGGGTAGAGTTCTACTATGGCAAATGTGGTCCTGGTTACAATAAGAAAGCAGATGTTTTGTGAGATATACCAATCCAAGGCTTTCTCTGGGGCTCTGGGGTATGGAGGAGGAACTGATTTGGCAAAGAATGTAATAGTTTAGTGTTTGTGCCTTAGGGGAGCCTTTTCCTGGGGTTCTGACCCCAGGAATAGAGATGTAATTCCTTGTCTAAAACCAGGAATATGCTTAGCAAGGCCAGTAATGGCCTGGACCTTGGGCTTTAAGGAAGTTGTGATTTTTGGATCTTGGAAACCCACTTCATCCCCCTACTGAAGGGCTTCAGTTATTTGTCCCAAGGCCACTGTGTCTCTGAGCACTGGAGATATCCTGAGTTCCCTTTGTGCAACATTTCTTGATTAATTTCCTGATAACTTTTCCTCATGTATGATGGATTTCTGCCGATTGTCACATTTTCCCTTGCAAACTTTATATAATACACTATATTTATTAATAAACTTCCTTTGTATAAGGAATCAGCTTTAAAAGAAAGCAGACTTAGCAAGCCACAGTAAGCAAACCAGTAAACAGCATTGATCCTTGGCCAGTGGATCAACTCCTGTGTGCAGGCTCGTACCCTATTGGAGTACCTGTACAGACTTCCTCCAATAATGAACAGCAATGAAGAAATGTAAACTAAATATGCTGCAAAGTTTTGTATCAACGTGAGACATGCTAAATTCATCAAAAACGAGGGAACCATCAACTAAGAAAATATCCCCATGAGATTGCATATTTTGTAGGATAAACTGTAGTGTTACCCATTTTGAATGAATCCATTCTGAGGCTGGTAATCATGAATTGTAAATCAAAGCAGGTTGAGAAATACATTACGAGAAAGCCAGTATGTAGAATCTCTCTGTGTCCTCTGTATCATCTCCTGCCTCCACATATTGGCCTTGTGTTATATTTTGTCCTGAAGTCTTCCTGAGATGTGTCTTTCAGGGATGGATTATAATGTGGAGCCAGTCACCTGATAAAATCTTTCCTCCATACTCCCCATCTTGCTTCTGGTCAGGGTCTCTGTTTCTCTGTCTCTCTGTCTCTGTCTGTCTCTGTCTGTGTCTGTCTTTCTCTGTGTCTCTCTCTGTCTCTCTGTCTCTGTCTCTCTTTGGCTGTCTCTGTCTCTGTCTCTCTCTGCTTCTTTCCTCTTTTTTTCATTTCTTGAGACATGGATTTCTTGTGTAGTCTTGGCCATTCTGAAACTTTCTATGTACACCAGGCTGGCCTGTAAATCAGAGGTCTACTTGCTTCTGCCTCTTGGACAATGGTATTATTGGTTTGTACCATCAAACTCAAATTCCCTGTTTTTTGAAATAAGTGTTTGATTCTTTATCAATGTTTTTTTAAACACACAAACACACACATGAGAGAAAGAGAGAGATAGAAACAAATATAGAGCATGGATCTCAATGGGTAATAATATGGTGAGAAAAAAGAAAGAAGTGAGACAAAATAAAAAAATGTAGTCATCATAAGCAAATAAAAACATACATGTTCCTGAACAGCAGATTCTTTAAATATATTAAAATGGATGTTTAATGTGAAAGATCTGTATGACAAGAACTTCAAGACTCTGAAGAAGGAAATGGAAGAAGACCTCAAAAAATGGGAAAACCTCCCATGCTCATGGATCGGTAGAATCAATATAGTTAAAATGGCCATTTTGCCAAAAGCAATATACAGATTCAATGCAATACCCATCAAAATCCCAACTCAATTCTTCACAGAGTTAGAAAGAGCAATTATCAAATTCATCTGGAACAACAAAAAACCCAGGATAGCTAAAACTATTCTCAGCAACAAAAGAAAATCTGGGGGAATCAGTATCCCTAACCTCAAGCAATACTACAGAGCAATAGTGTTAAAAACTGCATGGTATTGGTACAGTGACAGGCAGGAGGATCAATGGAACAGGATTGAAGATCCAGAAATGAACCCACACACCTATGGCCACTTGATCCTCGACAAAGAGGCTGAAAACATCCAATGGAAAAAAGATAGCCTTTTCAACAAATGGTGCTGGTTCAACTGGAGGTCAGCATGCAGAAGAATGCGAATTGATTCATCCTTGTCTCCTTGTACTAAGCTCAAATCCAAATGGATCAAGGACCTCCACATAAAGCCAGACACTCTGAAGCTAATAGAAAAGAAACTGGGGAAGACCCTTGAGCACATCGGTACAGGGAGAAAGTTTCTGAACAGAACACCAATAGTGTATGCTCTAAGAGCAAGAATTGACAAATGGGACCTCATAAGGTTACAGAGTTTCTGTAAGGCAAAGGACACCATCAAGAGGACAGATCGGCAACCAACAAATTGGGAAAAGATCTTCACCAATCCTACATCAGATAGAGGGCTAATATCCAATATATATAAAGAACTCAAGAAGTTAGACTCCAGAAAACCGAACAACCCTATTAAAAAATGGGGTACAGAGTTAAACAAAGAATTCTCACCTGAAGAACTTCGGATGGCGGAGAAGCATCTTAAAAAATGCTCAACTTCATTAGTCATTAGGGAAATGCAAATCAAAACAACCCTAAGATTTCATCTTACACCAGTCAGAATGGCTAAGATTAAAAATTCAGGAGACAGCAGGTGTTGGAGAGGGTGTGGAGAAAGAGGAACACTCCTCCACTGCTGGTGGGGTTGCAAATTGGTACAACCACTCTGGAAATCAGTCTGGCGGTTCCTCCGAAAACTGGGCACCTCACTTCCAGAAGATCCTGCTATACCACTCCTGGGCATATACCCAGAGGATTCCCCACCATGTAATAAGGATACATGCTCTACTATGTTCATAGCAGCCCTATTTATAATTGCCAGACGCTGGAAAGAACCCAGGTATCCCTCAACAGAAGAGTGGATGCAAAAAATGTGGTATATCTACACAATGGAGTACTATTCAGCCATTAGAAACAATGAATTCATGAAATTCTTAGGCAAATGGATGGAGCTAGAGAACATCATACTAAGTGAGGTAACCCAGACTCAAAAGGTGAATCATGGTATGCACTCACTAATAAGTGGTTATTAACCTAGAAAACTGGAATACCCAAAACATAATCCACACATCAAATGAGATACAAGAAGAAAGGAGGAGTGGTCCCTGGTTCTGGAAAGACTCAGTGAAACAGTATTTGGCAAAACCAGAACGGGGAACTGCGAAGGGGTGGGAGGGAGGACAGGGGAAGAGAAGGGGACTTATGGGACTTTTGGGGAGTGGGGGGGGGGGCTAGAAAAGGGGAAATCATTTGAAATGTAAATAAATTATATCGAATAAAAAAATTAAAAAAATGGATGTTTAATCAATCAATATAACCTATTTTAAACTCACTTAATGAAAAAAGGATAAAGTATCAAGTAAGATTTTGTTGCATTTAAAGAGTTTTAATTACCATATATGTGTTTTCTCAAAATATGAATCTAAAATAAATCTTAAAAATGAAGACCCTATCCCCTTATCATTGCTTTATGTTGGGAAGCTTGGATTCCCCTGAGCTGCTTCATCATAAAATATGAAGTGGTGATTACACTGGATAGTCTCTTTGCAAGCCTTTGTTTACTTGTATGAAATAGCCAAAATGATACATATCATATTTATATATGTGTGCATTTAAATCTATACTGTCTACTAACAAAAATATCTTGCTTCTAACAGTTCTGACAAAATATGCTTTCATTACATATACTTTTATAAATTTAATTTTGCCTTCAAATGCAGTTAATTTTTATGAGTTTCACACAAAGTATTTTAACCATATAAACACACACCACCCCATCATCTAATATCCTTTCTTTTGACCCCTATTCTCTTATGAAACTTGTTTCTTTTCATTTTTCCAGTCAAGTACAGTTTGTGTTCTGTAAGCACTATTTCACTAGAACCTTCCTAAGGGTCACAACAGTGAAGAAATTGAGTATTGCTCACCCAGTAACTACCTAATCTCAATAGGATTTTGACTCAGGGTGACATTATATACCTATTTCATCAATGTTGGTATTTTGTCTTGTTTAAATGAGTACACATAGTCTTGTACATGCTTTCATAATCATGCTCGGTTCAAATGTGCAACTCTTGAGGACTGAAAATATTCTTTCCTTGAGGTTATCCAGAGCTTCTGGTATTCACAATCTTCCCACTTCTTTTCTGTCAGCACCTTGTTGGGAGGAGTATGATATCTAACCCACATTTATGGATTAGCACTGCATAGTCTATTATAATCTGTATCATGATCAGCCATTGATTCATGTATTATTTGTCATTTTGTATAAAAAAGAATTTATCAGGCTGGCTGATGGATGTGCTAATCTGTGGGTACAATGATAAGTCATTAGTGGTTAATTTTGTACTTTCGCATAATAAGATTATTAAGTTATCCCTGTAGATCTATGACTTACCTTATCACAAAGTCTTGCCATTTTTGTGGTGTGATGCATGTTTTCTATTCTATGGAGTGAATCCTATATTAAATCAGACAAAGTTTGGATCCACATGTAACGTGTATGCCCAGTATAGTACCAGATGGCTTATCAGATAATCCCAGTCATTGCTATATCCCTCAAGATTCACATCTTGGTGAGAATAATGATTATTTTATTTTCCTTGGTAGCATGCATAGCATCTTACAACAGTATGAAATCTAGCCAGGAGAAGTAAAGTAAGTAAGTAACTGTGTGATTTCTCCATGTTTTGTGATTCAAGTATGTAGTGTCCTCAGAAATGGAGACTTTCCATAAAGTTCTACAGGATCCAATCTTGTATCTTCCTGATATATATTCTAGATAAAGAGTATGAAAGACGTATGATATTTGACTTTCTAATGTGAATTAGAATGGTTATTCTGATTTCATGGAAGTTTACTGAAATGTACATACTCATAGTGTGGCTAATTGTTATTCTAGTGCTTTTGATTTAAGAATTCCTTTTTTTTAACTATTCTTTAATCCTCTTTTACAGTAAGTCTGCCCCCAAATACTCCCTTTTCCATACCACATCCCTCCTGTCTTCTAGAGAATTTCCCACCCCCATTCTCCTATCCCACCAGACCTCCCACTTCCTGGGACCTCATTTCTCTCAAGGGCTAGGCGCATCTTCTCTCACCGAAAGCAGACCAGGCAGTCCTCTTCTGGACATTTCAGTGGGCATATGCTGCCTGGTTGTTGTAACAGTGTTGGAAACATCTTGGGCATCAAGGTATATTGAGACTGCTGGTCTTCCCATGAGGCCACCCTCCTCCTAAGCTTCCTATATAATACATTTTTTACTTAAAATATTTTCATTGCTGCTCTTTCCATTCCTGTCTTAGTCTATAGTCGTTTCTGCTCCTTATGAGTTCTGTGATTGTCATTATTTCATCCTAATAAATACGAGCACATCCTTACATATTTGTTTTAAATTGTGATATACACGAAGTCTTTTGTTTAATTTTGTGCCATGTTACTAGAAATATCCACATGGTTTAAAAGAAACACACATCATGGCATGGAAAGAGGTATGGAGAAGGGAGGAACAAAGTGAATATTCTATGACTCATCATACACGTCACATATGTGGCATACCAGGAGCTACATGAGTGGAAAAAAGGAACTTTAGAGAAGGAGTAGTGAAATAAAAAAATACCAGAAATGCACACATTCATTAAAGCAAAAAAAAAAAAGGAAATGACAAAAATGAAAATTAAAAAAAAATATTAAAAATGACAAAATTATGCAGAAACTTCTACATCTAAATATGCCTTGTTTATTTTCTTTTCAAGTATATTTAGAGGAGAAATAGTCTCCTTCCCTATATATAGAAAACATAATGCTGCTTTTTTGTGGAAACCCTGAAAATGTCTTATAAAATATTTTTATATCCAACTGAAGAACTATTTGCTAAATATAAGTTTAAGGAAACTGTTTTGGGAACAGCATACTTAGATACTAAATTCAAAGCTCTTTCATTGTGTGTGTGGTTTTGGCATCATTAATGGTCTAGTTTTTCTCTTATCACATTGTTATTATTAGACAAATCTACAGCTGCCTTACAAGATAAACTGCTCTAGATTCAATTTGAGGACCTGAGTTCAGACCTCACAAAGATAACAATTATGTGGAAGGTAGAACAATAAGATGTGAATCCTGCAAGTTGGCTGGCTAGAGTTCAAGGCTTATGTGCTGAAAACAATAAAGGAACTGCAAAGTCAGTTTGCATGATACTCTTTTTTTTCTCTTCTCAGGAGCACTGGGAAAGGAGAGATAGAAAGTCTTCATAATTTCGAGTTCAAATTTGTTTACAGAGTGTGTGCTGGGCCAGCCAAAGCTACATTGTTAGATTCTGTCTCAAACAATCAAATAAGTTAGTCTGTGAGTCAATAATTAAACAATTCATTAAGAGATTGCATGTGAAATCATGTGGACATTTGGGACTGACCCTGGATGTCCTTCTGTCTTGCTTTCATAGTTCATGAAACTGATGAAATCATACCTGCACAAAACCTCATATGCACAAAAGTGGCACACATAACTCATAAATACACACAAAGGTAAAATAAATTTGGGTGTGGTTTCACATAAATTAATCCCATCAATTAGAAGTAGAGCCAGGAAGCTCTTCATTACTTCACAACAGCCAGTTCTATATAGTGTGTTCCAGACCACCTTATGAAAAAGACACAAACATGACACTTGTGGGAATATATTATTTGAATTAATTTTATGCTAATTTTTAAGGTGAATATTTTCATAGAAAAGAGGGTGATTGAAACGAGATACATTGTCCTTTCATAATTGTAGAGACTGAAATGCAAAGATTCAAACAGCAAGAGTTCTGATGTTTTTCAGAACCTAATTCTTTATTCAAAGACCTTTTTCCATTCATGAAACATGAATAAAGCAATATGATGATAAAGCATAGTCCTAGAGACCATAATTGATAAATGTAGGACATTACTAACCTCATCTGCTTAAAATTTCCATTCTGATGCCAGTTATTTATGAGACGATATTATAATAGTGATTTAATAGAACCATTGGCATTTACATTATAAAACCACTGCACTAAATAGAAATCTTGTATGATCTATGGCTTCCTCCTGTGTAATTTTGTGAAATCTCTGCAGGTATAAATTTAAGAACTACCAGTTTGTCTTGGCTCTCATGTTTGCCATTGAGGAGATCAACAGAAACCCTCATCTTCTACCCAATACTACTATTGGATATGATATCTATAATATGCTATATACTGAAAAGAATATTCTTTATAGTGTCTTTCTTTGGCGTACATGGATAAGACATCCCCTTCCTAATTGTGACTGTGGAAACAAGAAAAAGTCACCTGTTGTACTCACAGGGCCATCATGGTCAGCATCTGCCCACATTGGAGCACTTCTAAAACTCTACAAAATACCTCAGGTGAGGAACAGGATGTGGCAACTAGGAGACAAGCATCCTTTGTTGACATTATAGGTGTCTGTAAATTTAAAATAGGGGCATTGGACTTAGTAACCTATCAAAGAAAAATAAGGAAATACTTTATATTATTTCCATAATCACATTACTTAAAATAGAATGAAAGGAGAGGTGGGTAAGACTAGCTACATTTTTGCAACTAGAGACCTGTCAGCAATTTTTGTAGGAAAATGTAATGGGTTTACAAGACATGACAATCTTGATCTTGACTGTTTCCATCTGTGGATTTTGGACTAAGATTTTGTCTGATGCCAATGTATTTGGTTATCTCTTCAGCTCACTTTTGGGCCTTTCGATTCTATCTTGAATGACCAAAGTCAGTTTAATTCTCTCTATCAGATGGCCCCCAAGGACACATCTCTGTCACTTGCCATAGTTCTTTTGATGCTTCATTTCAGCTGGTCCTGGGTTGGTCTGATCCTCCCAGATGACCACAGAGGGACTCAGATTCTATCAGACTTGAGAGAAAATATGGAGAGCCATGGCATCTGCATAGCCTTTTTGAAAATGATCTCTGGGACATGGAATGCATTTTCCAATGCATTATGGAAAAATATGGAGAAGATTGAGAAATCATCAGCAAATGTGATAGTTATATATGGAGATATTGTTTCTGTACAAGGTTTAATGCGACATATTGTGCATCTGTTAGTGACATGGAAAGTCTGGGTCTTAAACTCTTCATGGGATGTTGATACCCATTCTGATTATTTTATGGTTGAGTCATTTCATGGAAGTCTCATTTTTTCACACCACCATGAAGAGATAGTTGAGTTTATGAATTTTGTCCAAACAGTTAATCCCTACAAATACCCAGATGACGATTATCTTCCTAAGTTTTGGTATTTGTTTTTCAAGTGCTCATTTTCTAAATTTGATTGTCAACTTTTGGAGAACTGCCAACCCAATGCTTCTTTGGATTTACTTCCCAGACACCTTTTTGACCCAGCCATGAGTGACGAAGGCTACAATATATACAATGCTGTGTATGCTGTGGCCTATAGTCTCCATGAGATGAATCTTCAACAAATACAGACCCAACCATATGCCAATGGAGAAGATATGGTATTCTCCCCCTGGCAGGTAATATCCCTTCCTGTATTTTATGTCAGCCATGTGGCATTTTTATTTTTTATGAAGGCATTAAATTGAGCATCATTTGTTCTAGGCTATGCTGCCAGTAAGCAAAGGAGTGAATATTGTTTCTCTGTCTAGAGGTCAATGTTAAATCCCAAGTAAGTGTTATTTATACATGGAATGCTAGGAACAAGAGAAAAACTTGAGATAATATTGAATTCATCTACCAATTTGCCTCACAGTTTTGTTCATAATATCTTCAATGTGAAAAGCTGAAATGTCCTGTATATATTTCTCAGAGAAGAGAACAGAGCAGTAGATCTTAGCGTTAAGATGCCCCTGAGCACTACCACAGGGTTATACAGTGAAGCATTACTTTAAAGTATAATTAAGATGTTCAGGCCCTATCTTTAAGGACAGAAATTCTAAATATATTCCAAAAGTGCATCGGTAGGGTTAGCTTATCAAAGAAATATGAATTAGCTCAATCCATATAAATTGTTACCTGTGTGTCTTGGCTGTGTTCAGTTCAAAGATTTATATTGTATAGAATGAGCCTTTTGAAACTTAATGCACTTCAATCTAAGTATCTTTCACTTACTCAGTATGTTTGAAAGCTCCTTTCATGATTTTTCTTTCTTTTTTTAAATGTTTTTATTTTCTATATTTTTTGTTTACATTCCAAATGATTTCCCCTTTCTCGGATCCCCCCTCCCCATATGTCCCATAAACCTTCTTCTCTCCATCCCTTCTCCAATCACCTCCCTCCTTTTTCTCTGTCCTTATATTCCCTTCTCATGCTAGATCAATCCTTTCCAGGATCAGGACCCTCTCCATGCTTCTTCATGGGAGTCATTTGTTATGCAATTTGTGCCTTGGGTATTCAGGGCTTCTGGGCTAATTAGTATCCATTTATCAGAGATTGCATTCCATGTATATTCTTTTGTGATTGGGTTACCTCACTTAGGATGATATTTTCTAGATCAAACCATTTGCCTAAAAATTTTGTGAATTCATTGTTTCTAATTGCTGAGTAGTATTCCATTGTGTAAATATACCTCATTTTCTGTATTCATTCCTCCTTTGAGGGGCATCTGGGTTCTTTCCAGCTTCTGGCAATTATTAATAAGGCTGCTATGAACATAATGGAGCAGGTGCCTTTATTGCATGCTGGGGAATCCTTTGGGTATATGCCCAGGAGAGGTATAGCAGGGTCCTCTGGAAGTCTCATGTCCAGTTTTCTGAGGAACCTCCAGACTAATTTCCACAGTGGTTGTACCATCTTACAGCCCCACCAGCAGTGGAGGAGTGTTCCTCTTTCTCCACATCCTCGCCAACACCTGCTGTCTCCTGAGTTTTTGACCTTAGCCATTCTGACTGGTGTAAGGTGAAATCTCAGGGTTGTTTTGATTTCATGATTTTTCTTATCATGTGGGCTTAAAAGAATGAGGTCCAGGGCCAACACTGTGAGTTGTTAGGGTTTCTCAGGAGAAGATAATGTGTCTGTGAGAGAGGAGACCCAGACATGATTATAAGGGGAATCACAAGTCTCTGTCTAACTAGCAGCCAGGTAGGTTCATCATTCATATGGATTCCACAGAAGAAAGACACCCTAAAGATAATACAAGAAATATAGATAATATAATTTTGTCTCCAGACATGGTTTTGATTTTTTCAACACATCTTGGGGTTCAATCAAAATTAGAAAAGAACAATGAGAATAGATTTTATTTTTATTATCTAATCTAAATCATCAACTCAATGAATTTAGGGAATGTACCCACCAAAGCAAGTATATTACATGGTACCTGCTTTTTAAAAAATATTTTTATTTTCTATATTCTTTGTTTACATTCCAAATGATTTCCCCTTTCCCAGGTCCCCCCTCCCCATATGTCCCATAAATCTTCTTCTCTCTGCTTTTAGGCTGAGAGTGTTTTCACTTTTAAAGCACTCCAGACAAACAGAAAATTTTTGAACTAGTTGTTTCATGAATGGCGATACTAATATATAATGTTTTTATATCATTTTATCATGTCTACTCTTAAATAGTAAAAGTTCATTTTAGTCAATCTAAATTTAGTCAATACTTACTAAGTTCTGATACTCAACTAGTATACCAAATACGATGCCCTATGCTTAAACTACATTTTCAGACAGCTCTAAGTCTGAAAGTAAAAAAAAAAAAATGGTCTAGATTCAGTTACCAGTTCTCCTGGCCAGTCAGAGTTTGTCAAATATTTGTAAGTTTAATCTGTTCCATCCATAATGTTTGGGTTTGCTTAGGGGGCAGAAAATCAAGAAGATCGCTGGAGTCACTGCCTCACTTAGAAATTTCTAATTTTGTGCTTATCTGTGTTTCTCACAATCTCCAGGACATAAGGAAGACTTCCAAATAGAGCCAAATGAAATTATTTTCTTAAAAATCAGAAGGACTAGTAAGTTTATGACTTTCCTAAAAATTTAGACAAGATTTTCTCAGGAAAATACATATTATGAATCATAATGCAGAAAGTTCCCAATAATGCAAGAGGCAGAGACCAAAACCAGAATGGAAATAGAATAACACTGACCCAAGCATTTGGCTTACCTTTGCTGGAAATATGACAAACAGCTGTCCTGGCTTCATGACTTTCACCATTTCCATTGCACATGCCTGTTTCAAATGAGATTATTTGTAGTGTTTTTAAAAATCATTTACTATCTTAACTGTTTTAAAACGTTTATTTTTGCATTTTTTTTTAGCTTCTCCCTTTCCTAAAGAAAATGGTAAAGAAAAGTCATGTGAGAGGACACACAGTAATTGATGCAGAAAGAAACTTAGACACATATTATGACATTCTTAATTTTTGGAATTTCCCAAGTGGTCTTGGATTAAAGGTGAAAGTGGGAAGCTATTCTCTAAGTGCTCACCAGGGTCTACAGTTTTCTTTATTTGAACAGATGATACAATGGCCTATGGGGTTTACAACGGTGAGTTGTGACTTCTCTTACTGTTCTGACCTTTCATAAAAAGTAAGGTAATTCTCAGGATGTCATGATCATTGGACTCTCACTCAGTACCAATAAACTTTGAATTACCAGTAAAAATCTTCACATAAAAACAGATAACATAACTAACATATAATATAACTATTACTTATTCCTTGTTTGGATGAATGGATATGTTTATTTTAACTTTGTTAATGCCCAAGCATTTCTTTTAAAAAGAGTGTCTATTAGTTACTGCCTCAGAACACTGATAGGTTCATTTTGTTACCTAGATGAAGAAATTACATTAAGTAAAGTGACATTTTACTTTCCAAGCCTCTGAAAAGGAATAATTGCATGACAAGTGTGTGTGTGTGTGTGTGTGTGTGTGTGTGAGTGTGAGTGTGTGTCTGTGTGTAATGCTTGACTTGCTGCTTCATGTAAATTGTCCACAAAAGTAACTGAGGGGGGCAGGTTTTTTCGCTGACTCTGTGAGCATTCATTATATTGTGGGAAAAGGATGTTTTAAAAGCCAATGGAGGTGATGACAACATATTCATAGAGAAGAATTAGAGGGAAATTAGAGATCAAAGAATGTGGTTGCACACTTCTGTCACCTTTTCTTTCTGTGTGTGACAGTATCCAGTGAAATACTGACCTCGATTTTGTGGTGGTTTTTCTTATCTCAGGTAAGTGCATGTATAAATCTGCTCATAATGATATGTAAGATTTACTTCTATGATGAATCCAATTCCTGTAAAGTTGTCAGTCAACATTAACAACCACTTTCACCATAAACATTCTCCCTAGCAGCCAATAAGCATAAAGACAAGTTAAATCTGAATGAATAGCATTACTTCCTTGTACACTACTTCAAACACCTATACTTATCAATGTTTTCAGGAATTGGTCCAAAAGTTAAACATGTGAGCCATGTAACCCCAAACCTGATAAAATTAGTAATACCATCAACCATTAGCTTCAATTGTAAGTGTAAGCTGATGTAATTTGAAAATTAACTGCTCAATTATACTTACTAATTCTCTATTACTCAAAGCATTCAAAGAAGTCCAGGTATTTGCTAATAGCTTTTATTTCTCTTAGATTCCTCGGTCTGTGTGTAGTGAAAGCTGTAGGCCTGGATTCAGGAAAGCTGCCCAGGAAGGCAAGGATGTATGCTGCTTTGATTGTACTCCCTGTGCAGACAATGAGATTTCCAACGAGACAGGTAAATACAGGCTTACAAACAAGTTTCCAGATTGTCCTGGGAGTCTGCTGTACCTAAGCCAATGGGAAAAGACTGGAGATAAGTTAGAGAACATCTCTTATTCACTGATTAAAAAATTAAGCATTGCTATTAGTTGCATTTCCTTTTGAAATCCCACATTCTAGATACTGAAATCTTCCTCGACTTACATTGTTGACCCATTGTACATATTTTCCTCTGAACACTCACCTATCCCACCAATTAATGGTCTGTCTTATTTCACCATGGACACAGTGTTTTTGGAACCATTTCTTTATATTTTCAAACAGCATACAGTCACATGTAAGATTAAAATTTGAATTCCTCACGTCTTCTATTTATCATTATTTCCAGTACTGGGATTTTTGTTGTTGTTGTTGTTGCTGTTGCTGATGCTGTTCTTGTTTTTGTTGTTGTTATTGTTTTACACAGTAGGTGACTAAGCAGGTAGATTTGCTTTCTCCAGTACATATATTTTAATGTTTATTATTGCTAAGTTTACTTTGTTTTACTTATGTTATCTGTTCATTTAAAATGTTAGTCTCAAGCCAGACAGTGATGGAGGAAGAGATAAGCAGAATTCTGAATAGGAGGCCAGCCTGGTCTACAGAGTGAGTTCTAGTACATCCAGGGCTACTCAAAGAAACCCTGTCTCAAGAAACCAAAGAAACAAAGTGTGTCTCCCTTTTATTGAACATAGATTCTTTTCTCACACAATATACTCTGAATATATTTCCCCCTCCTCCATTTCTTCCAGATTATTTACCACCTCCTCTCTCATCCAGATCTACTTCTTATCTGCCTGTCATTAAAATTAAATATTTTTCTATAAGATAACAACAAAATATAATAAAATAAATAAATATACATATATATTATAATATAATAATACTTTTAAAAAAGCATCATGCTGAAGTTGGAGAAGAAAAGAGAGTAGTAAAATAAAAGTTCCAAGAGAACATTCAAGAATCAGAGAGTCACTTGCTTAGGAGTCACATAGAATCACTAAACTGAAAGCTTTCATCTACATGCAGATGACCCAGTACTGATTTGTTTAGACTATGATTCCTGCTTCATTCTTAGTGTTCATGTAAGCATTTGCATACATGAGTACACATGAAGCAACCCATGGCTTCAGACACATATGTAGCACATAATGGCTTTGTCAGTCATCAAAGGAAAGAAAGGCTCTTGGTCCTGTGAAGGCTCAATGCCCCAGTGTAGAGGAATACCAAGGCAGGGAGGTAGAAGTGGGGGCATAGGTTGAGAAGCAACCTCATAGAAGCAGGAGTATGGGGGATGTGATATGGGGTTTAAGGAGGGGAAACCAGAAAGGGACATAACATTTGAAATGTAAATAAAGAAAATACTCAATAAAAGAAAAGAAAAAATGTGGTTGAAAGAGTGAGCCTGGCATAAACTGATGTGCCCTGCACATATGTAGCTGAAGGGAGCTTGTTAATCATGTGGAGCCTAGAACAAGTGCAACACGGACTGTCCCACCATTCCATGTTCGATGAGTTGTGCTGTGCTATCTGGAGCAGTGTGAGTTTGCTGTCAGTTTTTGCAGAGCACCCTATTATCAACAGCCTGTTTATTTTGACATTTTTTGTTTTTATTTTTATTTTTTTGTTTTTGGTGGGGGGAGAGATTCTACTGCACCTTTTTAACCATCATCTCATATTCATAAAATCCAGTCCAAGTACTCTGAGCTTCATTTGTTGACCAGTGTCATTCTATTTCCCTCACTATATGGAAACTTCATTGGGATCACTTTCATATATTATAAGATGTTTCAATTGCATCAAGTTTCCATGTTGCTTCTTCAATTGCCTTTATTTCTAGCTGTTCTTGTCCTCATTCCCTCCCTCAATTCCATCTCCCCTCCCTCCTCCATGATCATCATATTTTTATACCCCTTGGCTCAGTCCACCCAGAAATTCTATCCTCCCATGCAGATCAATGAGACTGCCTAGTCCTTTCCTCTATTCCTAACCACTACAGTGTGTATCTTTATTGTAATCTATTTAAAAGCTAATATAAAGATATAAGCAAATACATACAATATTTATCTTTCTAATATTTCTATACCTTACTTGGGGTTTCTATTTCCATATATTTGCCTGCAAATGTCATGGTATCTTTTTTAATATCTGAGTATTAATATTCTATTAAGTAAATGCATTATATTTGCTTTATTCATTTTTCTGTTGGGGGACAACTAGGTTGTTTCCAGTTTCTAGATTTTGTAAGTAGAGCATGAGTGAACATGGTTAATCAAATGTCCCAATGGTAGGATGATGCATACTTTGAATATATTCCCATGAGCAGTTAAGCTAGATCTTGAGATAGACTGATTCCTATGTTTCCGCAGAAATGGCATTCTGATTTAATATTACTTGGTGATACCAATTATATTTTCTTACACATATGTACATATTTTAAGTAACTTCAACTGTACTTGTTTGCAAATACAACTCCTCAAATGAGCTCTCTATATAGCTCTTCATTCACATATTCCATATTGTATTCCCCTCTTCTCTCCATTTTTCATTTGATCTTCCTACTCCAGTCTCACATCCAATTCATTCATATCTATTCATTTTTCTGCTTCATTTCTTCACTCTCCTAGGCCATAACTTTATACCTAACACCAGTAGCTATAGGGAATTTTATCCTGCTGCATTAATACTTAACAGATAAAATCCTCTTATAAATGATTAGACCGCACTTTTGTCTTTTTTTTTTTTTTGTCTCCTCTTACTCAGGATGATTTTTTTGCACCTTTAATTTACCTTGTAAATTTCACAGCATGTTTAAGATCCAAGATTCACTCTCATTGTCCTGTTTCACTTGAATAAAAACAGTAAACTCAGCCGGGCGGTGGTGGCGCACGCCTGTAATCCCAGCACTCTGGGAGGCAGAGGCAGGCGGATTTCTGAGTTCGAGGCCAGCCTGGTCTGCAAGTGAGTTCCAGGACAGCCAGGGCTACACAGAGGAACCCTGTCTCTGGAAAAAAAAAACCAAAAACCAAAACAAAACAAAACAAAAAAACAGTAAACTCAAGATCATGTGATCAGTCTCCAAAGAAATTTATTTTGACATCTGACATGTGATGTACAAAATACTTTGGGAAATACATATAAAACATATTTATGACATCACCCATGATGAAGAAAAATATTTTCTGTATATATTTTATATATTATGTTAATTCTACACTTGGGTCACTTCTAACATTTCTCTAATGAATGTCACCCATACAGGTGAAGGTCTTTAAGCCTTAAAAATATGATAATAATCATTAACTCATCCATACCAATGTGTTTAAAATAAGAGCGTATTAACAGAATGTTTGACTCTTACATAGATTAATATAGAATCTTGTGACAACTAGGAAAAATGCAATAATGTCATGTAACTGAATTATTGAATGTTAGTTGAATATCTATGTAAATATACATGTCTTGAGCTACTGAAACTAAACACACTGATATGAAAACATTGCTAGTTCTTGGCCAGGATGTTCACAATAGAAAATTCTAGTATCAAAAGGAATTCAGTGAAAATAAATCTTGTACAGAGTAAGTGAAACCAAGGACCTGGATGTTGAGAATTGAGGAAAGATATTGAATAGAAACAGAAATGCTAAATCAACCATGTCTAACATCTAAATCATTAATCAGAATGTATTTAGATACTGAAAATTTTTATAAAAAAGTATTTCTCAGAAAAAGATTTGCATTACTTTGTCTTTCCATAATTTATTTTTTATTTGAGATGCCTCTATTGAAAATTCTCTGTTTAGCTCTGTATCTCATTTTTTAATTGACTTATTTTACTTGTTGCTATCTAATTTCTTGAGTTCTTGGTAAATTTTGCATATAAGAGCTCAGTTGAATGTATAGTTTGTGAAACTCTTTTTCCGTTCTCCAGGCTGCTATTTAATCCTATTGATGATATCTTTGACCTAGAAAAAGCTTTTTCATTTCATGAGCTTAAATTTATTAATTGGTGATCTTAGTCTTGGGCTATTGGTGTTCTCTTCAGAAAGTTTTCTCCTGTACCAATGAGGTCAAGGGAGTTCCCCATTTTATCTTCTATTATATTTATTTTGTCAGGTTTTATGTTGAGGTCTTTGATCCATTTGGACTTGAGCTGTGTGCAAGGTGATAAATATGGCTTTATTTTCATTTTTCTACATGCAGATATCCAGTTACACCATCACCATTTGCTGAAGATGCTTTTTCCATTGTATACTATTGACTTCTTTGTCAAATATCAAGTGTCCATAGTCATGAAGGTTTATTTTTGAATGTTTACTTATATTATTTTGAACACATGTCGGTTCTATGTCAGCATCATGCAATTATTACTACTATTGTTCTGTAGTATACATTGAAATCAGGGATGATGGTACTTCCAGTTTTTTTCTTGTGCAGGATTGTTTTACATATCCTGGTTTTAGTTTTTTCAGATGAAGTTGAGAGCTAGTCTTTTAATATCTGTAAAATTTGTGGAATTTTGGAGGGAATTGCATTCAATCTACAAATTGCTTTAACAAGATATGTTTATTTACTATGTTACTCCTCCTGGTACATGAGCAAGGGTAATCATTTCATCTTCTGAAATCTCTTTCTACCTCAATTTATTTCTTCATCAGAGGCTTAAAGTTCTTATCATACAGTTCTTTCACTTCCTTGTTTATAGTTACAGCAGGATATTTTATATTATTTGTGGCTACAGTAAAAGACGTTTCCCTAATATTTTCTTAGCCTAGGTACTGTTTGTTTAAAGAAGGGTTATTGAACTTTTTAAGTTTATTATTTTTATTCGATATATTTTTTATTTCCATTTCAAATGATTTCCCCTTTTCTAGACCCCCACTCCCTGAAAGTCCCCTCAGCCCCCTTCCCTTCCCCTGCTTTCCTACCCAGCCCTTCCCGCTTCCCTGTTCTGGTTTTGTCCCATACTGCTTCACTGAGTCTTTCCAGAACAAGGGGCTACTCCTCTGTTCTTCTTGTACCTCATTTGATGTGTGGATTATGTTTTTGGTATTCCAGTTTTCTAGGTTAATATTCACTTATTAGTGAGTGCATACCATGATTCATCTTTTGAGTCTGGGTTACCTCACTTAGGATGATGTTCTCCAGCTCTATCCATTTACCTAAGAATTTCATAAATTCATTGTTATTAATGACTGAATAATACTCCATTGTGCAGATAAACCGCAGTTTTTGCATCCACTCTTCTGTTGAGGGATACCTGGGTTCTTTCCAGCTTCTGGCAATTATAAATAGGGCTGCTATGAACATAGTGGATGTATCCTTATTACATGCTGGGGAATCTTCTGGGTATATGCTCAGGAGTGGTATAGCAGGATCTTCTGGAAGTGAGGTGCCCAGTTTTCGGAGGAACCGCCAGACTGCTTTCCAGAGTGGTTGTACCAATTTGCAACCCCACCAGCAGTGGAGGAGTGTTCCTCTTTCTCCACATCCTCACCAATATCTGCTGTCTCCTGAATTTTTAATCTTAGCCATTCTGACTGGTGTAAGGTGAAATCTCAGGGTTGTTTTGATTTGCATTTCCCTAATGACTAATGAAGTTGAGCATTTTTTAAGATGATTCTCTGCCATCCGAAGTTCTTCAGGTGAAAATTCTTTAACTCTGTACTCCATTTTTAATAGGGTTATTTGCTTTTCTGGAGTCTAACTTTTTGAGTTCTTTATATATATTGGATATTAGCCCTCTATCTGATGTAGGGTTGGTGAAGATCTTTTCCCAATATGTTGGTTGCTGATTTGCCCTTTTGATGGTGTCCTTTGCCTTACAGAAACTTTGTAATTTTATGAGGTCCTATTTGTCAATTCTTGATCTTAGAGCATACGCTATTGGTGTTTTGTTCAGGAACGTTCCCCAGGACCGATGTCCTCAAGAGTCTTCTCCAGTTTCTTTTCTATTAGCTTCAGAGTGTCTTGCTTTATGTGGAGGTCCTTGATCCATTTGGAGTTGAGTTTAGTACAAGGAGACAAGGATGGATCAATTCGCATTCTTCTGCATGCTGACCTCCAGTTGAACCAGCACCATTTGTTGAAAAGGCTATCTTTTTTCCATTGGATGTTTATAGCCCCTTTGTCGAGGATCAAGTGGCCATAGGTGTGTGGGTTCATTTCTGGATCTTCAATACTGTTCCATTGATCTGCCTGCCTGTCACTGTACCAATACCATACAGTTTTTAACACTATTGCTCTGTAGTATTGCTTGAGGTCAGGGATAATGATTCCCCCAAAATTTCTTTTATTGTTGAGAATAGTTTTAGCTCCCCTGGGTTTTTTGTTATTCCAGATGAATTTGGGGATTGCTCTTTCTAACTCTGTGAAGAATTGAGTTGGGATTTTGATGGGTATTGCATTGAATCTGTATATTGCCTTTGGCAAAATAGCCATTTTAACTATATTAATCCTGCCGATCCATGAGCATGGGAGGTTTTTCCATTTTTTGAGGTCTTCTTCCATTTCCTTCTTCATAGTCTTGAAATTCTTGTCATACAGATCTTTCACATGTTTGGTAAGAGTCACCCCAAGATACTTTATACTGTTTGTGGCTATTGTGAAGGGGGTCATTTCCCCAATTTCTTTCTCAGCCTGCTTATGCTTTGAGTATAGGAAGGCTACTGATTTGCTTGAGTTGATTTTATAACCTGCCACTTTGCCGAAGTTGTTTATCAGCTGTAGAAGTTCTCTAGTGGAGTTTTTTTGGGTCACTTAGGTAGACTATCATATCATCTGCAAATAATGATAGTTTGATTTCTTCCTTTCCAATTTGTATCCCTTTGACTTCCTTATGTTGTCTAATTGCCCGAGCTAGTACCTCAAGTACAATATTGAAAAGATAAGGACAAAGGGGCAGCCCTGTCTAGTCCCTAATTTTAGTGGGATTGTTTCAAGTTTATCTCCATTTAGTTTGATGCTGGCTACTGGTTTGCTGTATATTGCTTTTACTATGTTTAGGTTTGGGCCTTGAATTCCTGTTCTTTCCAAGACTTTAAGCATGAAAGGATGCTTAATTTTGTCAAATGCTTTTTCAGCATCCAATGAAATGACCATGTGGTTTTTTTCTTTGAGTTTGTTTATGTAGTGGATTGCCTTGATAGATTTCTGTATATTGAACCAACCATGCATCCCAGGGATAAAGCCTACTTGATCATGGTGGATGATCGTTTTGATGTGTTCTTGGATTCAGTTGGCAAGAATTTTATTGAGTATTTTTGCATCGATGTTCATAAGGGAAATTGGTCTGAAGTTCTCTTTCTTTGTTGCATCATTGTGTGGTTTTGGTATCAGCGTAACTATGGCTTCATAGAAGGAATTGGGTAGTGTTCCTTCTGTTTCTATTTCGTGGAATAGTTTGAAGAGTATTGGTGTTAGGTCCTCTTTGAAGGTCTGATAGAATTCTGCACTGAAACCATCTGGTCCAGTGCTTTTTTTTTTTTTTTTTTTTTTTTTTTTTTTTTTTTTCTTGGAAGACTTTCTATGACCCCTTATATTTCTTTCGGGGTTATGGGACTGTTAGATTATCTATTTCATTATGATTTAATTTTGGTATTTGGTATCTGTCAAGGAAATCGTCCATTTCCTCCAGATTCTCCAGTTCTATTGAATATAGGATTTTATAGTAGGATCTGATGATTTTTTGGATTTCCTCAGTTTCTGTTGTTTTATCCCCTTTTTCATTTCTAATTTAGTTAATTTGGATACTTTCTATGTGCCCTTTGGTTAGTCTGGCTAAGGGTTTATCTATCTTGTTGATTTTCTCAAAGAACCAGCTCCTGGATTTGTTGATTCTTTGTGTGGTTCTCTTTGTTTCCACTTGATTGATTTCAGCCCTGAGTTTGATGATTTCCTGTCTTCTACTCCTCCTGGGTGAATTGGCTTCTTTTTGTTCCAGGGCTTTCAGGTGTGTCGTTAAGCTGACAGTGTATGCTCTCTCCATTTTCTTTTTGGAGGCACTCAGGGCTATGAGTTTTCCTCTTAGCACTGCTTTCATTGTGTCCCAAAGATTTGGGTATGTTGTGCCTTCATTTTCATTAAATTCTAAAACGTCTCTGATTTCTTTCTTTATTTCTTCTTTGGCAAAGTGTCATTGAGTAGAGTATTGTTCAGCCTCCATGTGTATGTGGGCTTTCTGTTGTTTTTGTTGCTATCGAAAACCACTGTTACACCATAGTGATCTGATAGTAGGCATGGGATTAATTCAATCTTATTGTATTTGTTGAGTTCTGTCTTGTGACCAATTATAAGGTCGATTTTGGAGAAGGTATCATCAGGTGCTGAGAAAAAGGTATATTCTTTTGCTTTAAGGTGAAAAGTTCTATAAATATCAGACAAATCCAATTGGTCCAAAGCTTCAATTAGTTTTACTGTTTCCATGTTTAATTTCTGCTTTCCTTATCGGTCCATTGAGGAGAGTGGAATGTTGAAGTCCCCCACAATTATTGTGTTAGGTGAAATGTGTACTTTGAGCTTTAGTAAAGTATCTTTTGCGAATGAGGGTGCCCTTGCATTTGGTGCATAGATGTTCAGAATTAAAAGTTCTTCTTGGTGGATTTTTCCTTTGACCAGCAAGAAGTGTCCCTAAGTGTCTCTTTTGATGACTTTAGGTTGAAAGTCCATTTTATGTGATAGTAGAATGGCTACTCCGGCTCGTTTCCCGAGACCATTGGCTTGTAAAATTGTTTTCTGGCCTTTTACTCTTAGGTAGTTTTTGTCTTTGATATTAGGTGTGTTTCCTGTATGCAGCAAAATGTAGGGTCCTGTTTCCTTATCCAGTCTGTTAGTCTTTGCCTTTTTATTGGGGAATTGAGTCTATTGATTTTAAGAGATATTAAGAAATAGTGATTATTACTTCCTGTCATTTTTGATGTTCTTTTTATATTTGAGTGGTTATCTTCTTTTGGGTTTGATGAAGGAAGGTTACTATCTTGCTTTTTCCAGGGTATCGTTTCCCTCCTTGTATTGGAGTTTTCCTCCTGCTATTCTTTGCAGAGCTGAGTGTGTGGAAAGATATTGTGTAAATTTGGTTTTGTCATGGAATGTCTTGGTTTCTCCATCTATTGTGATTGAGAGTTTTGCTGGGTATAGTAGTCTTGGCTGACATTTGTGTTCTCTTAGAGCCTGGATGAGATCTGTCCAGGATCTTCTAGCTTTCATGGTCTCTGGTGAGAAGTCTGGTGTGATTCTGATAGGTCTTCCTTTATATGTTACTTGGCCATTTTCTCTTACTGCCTTTAATATTCTTTCTTTGTTTAGTGCATTTGGGGTTTTAATTATTATGTGGCGAGAGGTATTTCTGCTCAGATCCAGTCTGTTTGGAGTTCTGTAGGCTTCTTGTATATTCATAGGCATCTCTCTCTTTAAGTTGGGAACGTTTTCTTTCATAATTTTGTTGAAAATATTTGCTGGCCCTTTCTGTTGTAAATCTTCACTCTCATCTATACCTATAATCTTTAGGTTTGGTCTTCTCATTGTATCCTAGATTTCCTGGATGTTCTGGGATACAAGCTTTTTGCATTTTGCATTTTCTTTGACTGTTGAGTCAATGGTTTCTATGGTATCTTCGGCATCTGAAATTCTTTCTTCCATCTCTTGTATTCTGTTGTTTATATTTGCATCTATGGCCCCTGATTTCTTCTCAAGGTTTTCTATCTCCAATGTTGTCTCCCTTTGTGATTTCTTAGTTGTTTCTACTTCTGTTTTTAGATCCAGGATGGTTTTGCTCAGTTCCATCATTTGTTTGTTTGTGTTTTCCTGTAATTCTTTAAGAGATTTTTGTGTTTCCTCTTTCATGACTTCTGCCTGTTGACTCAAGTTCTCCTGCATTTCTTTAAGTTTTTTTTTTTTCGTTTCTTCTTTATTCGTTTCTGTCTCTTCAACCTTATTCTCCTGCATTTCTTTAAGTGATTTTTGCGTTTCCTTTATACGGGTTTCTAGCTTATTCATGTTCCCCTGTATTTCTTTAAGAGATTCATTCATGTCCTTTTTGTGTTCTTCTAGCAGCATCATGAACAGTGATTTTAAATCCAAATCTTGTTTCTCTGGTGTGTTGGCATAACCAGGACTTGCTGATGTTGGAGAGTTTGGTTCAGATGCTGCCATATTGCCTAGATTTCTTTTAGTAGCATTCTTGCGTTTGCCCTTTGCCATCTTGTTCTCTGGAGTTAGTTGGTCTTGTCTCTCGCTGGTATTTGAGCCTCCTGGGGGGCTCTGGGGCTATTTCTGCAACACTGGATGGCTGGGTTTCCCCTGGAGCAGATTGCTGATGTGCTGTCTTCCTCTTGGGTGTCCTTGCAGCCCTAGTGTGCTTTGCCCCAGATTGTATCTGTGAACCATATATTGCCCGTTTGCTCTTTCAGGGAGTGCTGAAGGGTGTATGATGCGGGTTTATTTCTTAACCACTTTTGTAAAGGTGGTTTTCAGTTGTAGAATTTCTCTGGTAAAATTTTTGGGTCACATATGTATTTTATCATATCATCTGTGAATTGTCATACTTTAACTTCTTCCAGTCTAATTTGTATCACCTTCATCTCCCTTGGTTTTCTTATTGCTCTAGCTAGTACTGCAAGTAATATATTGAATAGATAGGGAGAGAACCGTGTCTTGTATCTGATTTAAATGGAATTGTATTAAATTTCCCTCAATTAATTTAATCTTTGCTGCTGAATTGATATATATTGTGTTTATTATGTTTAGCAGCTCAGATTGTACCCTGGATTTCTCCAAGATGTGTAACATGAAGGGGTATTGGAATTTCCAAGACTTTTTTTCAATATCTAGTGAGATGATCATGTGACTTTTATCTTTTAGTTGTTTATATGGTAGAATACTGCCCCCTATTCAAGTTGACTGATAATTTTAAATGTTTCTCAGGGTAACCAATCACAATTGTCCAACTCAGGCAACCACTGCACTCCCTACCATGATGTTCATAAAAAGGGTGTGCTTTGTGAGCTCAGGGTCTCCTCTTGCCTGTGTGCTGAGGGACCCCAGTGTACATTGGAACAATAAACCTCTTGCAGATTGCAGTGATTCCAGTCTCTGTGGCCTTATTGAGTGTGGGGTCTTCCAACAGACTCTTACAAAACCTTGGCAGATTTTTGTATATTTAACCTTCCCTGCATCCTTGCAATGAATCCTCTTAATGATGATGGATGATGTTTTTGATGCCAACTTGTATTCAGTTTGTGAATATTTTAATGAGTATTTTGTCATCAATGTACATTAGTGAAATTGGTCTGAAGGTCTCTTTGTTGAGTGAGATTTAAGTATTGGGGTGACAGTAGCCTCGTAGAATGAGTGTGACAATATTCCTTCTGTTTCTATTTTATCGAATAGTTTGAGGAGTATTGTTATTAGCTCTTCTTTGAAAATTTGGTAGACTTCTGTGATAAAACAATCTGACCCTGGACTTTTTTGGTTGTTATACTTTAAATCACAGCTCCTAATTACTCAGAGATTATAGGAATGTCTGAGTGATTTACCTGATACCTGATATTGATTTAACTTTAGTGAGTATCTATATAGAAAAGTATCTAGTTGTGTACATTTTCAGATTTTGTGGAGTGATGGCTTTTGGAATAGAACTTAATTATTCTTTGAATTTTTTCAGAGTCTGACAAAGGCCAGGTTCAGCTTGTACACGAGTTGCTGAGAGAAGGGGTATCTGAGAGTGGCAAAAGTATGTCTTGAAGTCAAATTGTGGTTTCTGAGCTGATAGCCTATATTCTGCTTCAGTTGGCTCCCTAGACAGCCCTCTAAAGATAAAAGTAATCCTTGGGTTTTCTGATTAAAATCAGAAAGTTACCAGAGACCTCCATTGGTGGTACCGAAGATAGACAATGTAGTCAAGATAACTCAACCTCGATCATAACTGTCTGGTGGTACCTTGAATTCTGCTTCTTTCACCCATCCTATGTGCCTATCTGCCAAACCTGTTACATCACTCACTGTCTAATTTCTATTGGAGTTGGAGATGCCAGGAACAGCCAGCAGGACTTGTACTCTGGTCTTACAAGGGGAAAATTATGACAATCTGAGGGCAGCCATTCGTTTAGATGTAGAGAGACTAGAAACTTCCATCAGTGACCTTCAAGAATCACTAACTTTATTATCAGAAGTAGTACTGCAGAATAGGAGAGCTATACACTGCCTTAGCTGAGTAGTGCTGCTTTTACAAAGACCTTTCCAGGGTTGTTAAAGTGTCAATGGGCAAGGAAAGGAAAGGGCTAGCCAAGCAGAAAAGAGAGAACAGAGTCATGGCTGGTTCGAGTCTTGTTTAACCACCTGCATATCTACCCTATTATGATGCTTAATTGTTCTCCTATTGTTGACCTTTGGCTCATATATTTTAAACTACTTGGTCGCTATTGTGAAGAAACACATAGGTACAGTACAGCTAATGATCATAAAGCAGAGAACTATATACAAAAGACCACAAGTACGAGCTATCAGAACACCTGCAATTGCTTTAGGATTAAGCATGTATAAAGAGAAGGGGGTCAGCACAGGAACTTTGGAAAACTGATGGAACACTTGCCTCTCTCAGAATAAGAGGCTAAATTATATTCCTCAGAAAACAGGGAGGATGTCCCTGCATCTAAGGGAGGCCCAGAGTTTTTCCAGGACTATTGAACACCTACCTCATTCCCTAACAACCTATTAGTTTAAAGGTAACACTGTTCCACCAATCACGTTGTGCCTAATAGCCACTGCCCTTAAGACTGTATAAAGTCCTACTGTGCATAGGCTGCACATGGTCATTCTTTCCCCATGTGCAGGGCAAGCCCAGCATGCTGCATTAAATAAAATTCCTCTTGTTTTTTGCATTGAAAAAAAGAAAACCAGAAAGCCAGAAAACTTTCCAATAATGTCATGTTCTCTCTTCATACTTCCTTCTTTGAATAGGAACTAGAAAATATTCTAAAAAAAAAAAAACCTGTTGTCAATCTAAGTAATTCTTGGGATTTCTAGCCAAGGTCAGAAAATCAGTTAGAAAAAAAATATTTTAAAAGAGCTATGAAAAGTTTTAAAAGAGCCGTGTTCTTTCTCCGTGGATATTTTCAACCAAAATCAGAAATCATGTTTGAAAAAATCTTGAATATCTGTGTTCACACCCCAAAGATCTCTAGATAGCTCAGCTCTCCCTAGAAAAATATTCTATAAAAGAACCGCTATTGCTCTCTGTCAGCCCATCACATGCAGACCAAAAAGCCCTGTTTTATATTTACAAATAAATTCAGTCTTTTTTCCAGGTTCCCTCTTCGACATCCCATGAACTAGCTCTCCAAGACCTTAGCCCAGTGACTCAGGATAAGGACAGCAAGTACTTTTTGTAACATTGCAAAAGAATTCAGAGATCTCCTTACCTTTGTAAACTAAGCTGGATGGGACCTTGCCCTGGTATTAATACTCCATAAATATATTTTCCTCTTTCTTTAGTATCTATTTGACAAAGTGATTCATAGTGCTGTGGCACATATTTTTCTAGGTCTGTGAGTCCCCTCATATAAATATTATTGCATAGTTGAGAAATCATCATTTTGAACTAATGTTTTTAGAGTTCTTTCCCACAGCCATATGGGCTATCCTGATGGTGACACCATTCTACCATTTTGCTGAGAATTTACACACATCCTTGCCTCCCACCCTTGTGCTGTTTATGTTTATCATGGAGTCATTCACTTTAGCACAATAGCCTTCAAAACTCATGGAGGGGCTCCCTTGGGTGGCAATGATTTCATTAAATCCCTTAAGTGGGCTAGCAGTGTCTGTTGTTAGGTCTCCCTTTTCTTTTTTGATTTTGTTAATTTGGATCCTTTCTCTCTGCCTTTCATTTAGTATGGATAAGGCTTTGTCTATCATGTCAATTCTCTCAAAGAACCAGTTCTTCATTCTGTTTATTCTTTGCTTTATTCTTTTGTTTCTAATTGGTTGATTTCAGCCCTAAGTTTCATAATTTCTGGCCACATACTCCTCTTAGGTGCATTTGCTTTTGTTCCATAGCTTTCTGGTATACTTTGAAATTGCTAGTATGAGAACTCTCCAAATTCTTCATAAAGGTACTCAGTGCTATAAAATTTCTTCTTAGCGCTCATGGTTGAGTAGAGAGTTGGTCAGTTTTTCATGATTATATGGGCATTATGTTGCTTCTGTTTATCTTAAAAATCCAACTTTAGTCCGTGGTTGTTGCTATTGAAAACCACTGTTACACCATAGTGATCTGATAGTAGGCATGGGATTAATTCAATCTTATTGTATTTGTTGAGTTCTGTCTTGTGACCAATTATAAGGTCGATTTTGGAGAAGGTATCATCAGGTGCTGAGAAAAAAGTATATTCTTTTGCTTTAAGGTGAAAAGTTCTATAAATATCAGACAAATCCAATTGGTCCAAAGCTTCAATTAGTTTTACTGTGTCCCTGTTTAATTTCTGCTTTCCTGATCGGTCCATTGAGGAGAGTGGAGTGTTGAAGTCCCCCACAATTATTGTGTTAGGTGAAATGTGTACTTTGAGCTTTAGTAAAGTATCTTTTGCGAATGAGGGTGCCCTTGCATTTGGTGCATAGATGTTCAGAATTAAAAGTTCTTCTTGGTGGATTTTTCCTTTGACCAGCAAGAAGTGTCCCTAAGTGTCTCTTTTGATGACTTTAGGTTGAAAGTCCATTTTATGTGATAGTAGAATGGCTATTCCGGCTCATTTCCCGAGACCATTGGCTTGTAAAATTGTCTTCTGGCCTTTTACTCTTAGGTAGTTTTTGTCTTTGATATTAGGTGTGTTTCCTGTATCCAGTCTGTTAGTCTATGCCTTTTTATTGGGGAATTGAGTCTATTGATGTTAAGAGATATTAAGGAATAGTGATTATTACTTCCTGTCATTTTTGATGTTCTTTTTATATTTGAGTGGTTATCTTCTTTTGGGTTTGATGAAGGAAGGTTACTATCTTGCTTTTTTCCAGGGTATCGTTTCCCTCCTTGTATTGGAGTTTTCCTCCTGCTATTCTTTGCAGAGCTGAGTGTGTGGAAAGATATTGTGTAAATTTGGTTTTGTCATGGAACGTCTTGGTTTCTCCATCTATTGTGATTGAGAGTTTTGCTGGGTATAGTAGTCTTAGCTGACATTTATGTTCTCTTAGAGCCTGCATGAGATCTGTCCAGGATCTTCTAGCTTTCATGGTCTCTGGTGAGAAGTCTGGTGTGTTTCTGATAGGTCTTCCTTTATATGTTACTTGGCCATTTTCTCTTACTGCCTTTAATATTCTTTCTTTGTTTAGTGCATTTGGGGTTTTAATTATTATGTGGCGAGAGGTATTTCTGCTCAGATCCAGTCTGTTTCGAGTTCTGTAGGCTTCTTGTATATTCATAGGCATCTCTCTCTTTAAGTTGGGAAAGTTTTCTTTCATAATTGTGTTGAAAATATTTGCTGTCCCTTTCTGTTGTAAATCTTCAATCTCATGTATACCTATAATATTTAGGTTTGGTCTTCTCATTGTATCCTAGATTTCCTGGATGTTCTGGGATACAAGCTTTTTGCATTTTGCATTTTCTTTGACTGTTGAATCAATGGTTTCCATGGTATCTTCGGCATCTGAAATTCTTTCTTCCATCTCTTGTATTCTGTTGTTTATATTTGCATCTATGGCCCCTGATTTCTTCTCAAGGTTTTCTATCTCCAAAGTTGTCTCCTTTTGTGATTTCTTAGTTGTTTCTACTTCTGTTTTTAGATCCAGGATGGTTTTGCTCAGTTCCATCATTTGTTTGTTTGTGTTTTCCTGTAATTCTTTAAGAGATTTTTGTGTTTCCTCTTTCATGACTTCTGCCTGTTGACTCAAGTTCTCCTGCATTTCTTTAAGTTTTTTTTTTTTTTTTTCGTTTCTTCTTTATTGGTTTCTGTCTCTTCAGCCTTATTCTCCTGCATTTCTTTAAGTGATTTTTGCGTTTCCATTATACGGGTTTCTAGCTTATTCATGTTCCCCTGTATTTCTTTAAGAGATTCATTCATTTCCTTTTTGTGTTCTTCTAGCAGCATCATGAACAGTGATTTTAAATCCAAATCTTGTTTCTCTGGTGTGTTGGCATAACCAGGACTTGCTGATGTTGGAGAGTTTGGTTTAGATGCTGCCATATTGCCTAGATTTCTTTTAGTAGCATTCTTTCATTTGCCCTTTGCCATCTTGTTCTCTGGAGTTAGTTGGTCTTGTCTCTCTCTGGTATTTGAGCCTCCTGAGGGGGCTCTGGGGCTATTTCTGCAACACTGGATGGCTGGGTTTCCCCTGGAGCAGATTGCTGATGTGCTGTCTTCCTCTTGGGTGTCCCTGCAGCCCTAGTGTGCTTTGCCCCAGATTGTGTCTGTGAACCATATGTTGCCCGTTTGCTCCTTCAGGGAGTGCTGAAGGGTGTATGCTGCGGGTTTATTTCTTAACCACTTTTGTAAAGGTGGTTTTCAGTTGTAGAATTTCTCTGGTAAAATTTTTGGGTCACATATGTATTTTATCATATCATCTGTGAATTGTCATACTTTAACTTCTTCCAGTCTAATTTGTATCACCTTCATCTCCCTTGGCTTTCTTATTGCTCTAGCTAGTACTGCAAGTAATATATTGAATAGATAGGGAGAGAACCGTGTCTTGTATCTGATTTAAATGGAATTGTATTAAATTTCCCTCAATTAATTTAATCTTTGCTACTGAATTGATATATATTGTGTTTATTATGTTTAGCAGCTCAGATTGTACCCTGGATTTCTCCAAGATGTGTAACATGAAGGGGTATTGGAATTTCCAAGACTTTTTTTCAATATCTAGTGAGATGATCATGTGACTTTTATCTTTTAGTTGTTTATATGGTAGAATACTGCCCCCTATTCAAGTTGACTGATAATTTTAAATGTTTCTCTGGGTAACCAATCACAATTGTCCAACTCAGGCAACCACTGCACTCCCTACCATGATGTTCCTAAAAAGGGTGTGCTTTGTGAGCTCAGGGTCTCCTCTTGCCTGTGTGCTGAGGGACCCCAGTGTACATTGGAACAATAAACCTCTTGCAGATTGCAGTGATTCCAGTCTCTGTGGCCTTATTGAGTGTGGGGTCTTCCAACGGACTCTTACAATACCTTGGCAGATTTTTGTATATTTAACCTTCCCTGCATCCCTGCAATGAATCCTCTTAATGATGATGGATGATGTTTTTGATGCCAACTTGTATTCAGTTTGTGAATATTTTAATGAGTATGTTGTCATCAATGTACATTAGTGAAATTGGTCTGAAGGTCTCTTTGTTGAGTGAGATTTAAGTATTGGGGTGACAGTAGCCTCGTAGAATGAGTGTGACAATATTCCTTCTGTTTCTATTTTATCGAATAGTTTGAAGAGTATTGTTATTAGCTCTTCTTTGAAAATTTGGTAGACTTCTGTGATAAAACAATCTGACCCTGGACTTTTTTGGTTGTTATACTTTAAATCACAGCTCCTAATTACTCAGAGATTATAGGAATGTCTGAGTGATTTACCTGATACCTGATATTGATTTAACTTTAGTGAGTATCTATATAGAAAAGTATCTAGTTGTGTACATTTTCAGATTTTGTGGAGTGATGGCTTTTGGAATAGGACTTAATTATTCTTTGAATTTTTTCAGAGTCTGACCAAGGCCAGGTTCAGCTTGTACAGGAGTTGCTGAGAGAAGGGGTATCTGAGAGTGGCAAAAGTATGTCTTGAAGTCAAATTGTGGTTTCTGAGCTGATAGCCTATATTCTGCTTCAGTTGGCTCCCTAGACAGACCTCTAAAGATAAAAGTAATCCTTGGGATTTCTGATTAAAATCAGAAAGTTACCAGAGACCTCCATTGGTGGTACTGAAGATAGACAATGTAGTCAAGATAACTCAACCTCGATCATAACTGTCTGGTGGTACCTTGAATTCTGCTTCTTTCACCCATCCTATGTGCCTATCTGACAAACCTGTTACATCACTCACTGTCTAATTTCTATTGGAGTTGGAGATGCCAGGAACAGCCAGCAGGACTTGTACTCTGGTCTTACAAGGGGAAAATTATGACAATCTGAGGGCAGCCATTCGTTTAGATGTAGAGAGACTAGAAACTTCCATCAGTGACCTTCAAGAATCACTAACTTTATTATCAGAAGTAGTACTGCAGAATAGGAGAGCTATACACTGCCTTAGCTGAGTAGTGCTGCTTTTATAAAGACCTTTCCAGGGTTGTTAAAGTGTCAATGGGCAAGGAAAGGAAAGGGCTAGCCAAGCAGAAAAGAGAGAACAGAGTCATGGCTGGTTCGAGTCTTGTTTAACCACCTGCATATCTACCCTATTATGATGCTTAATTGTTCTCCTATTGTTGACCTTTGGCTCATATATTTTAAACTACTTGGTCGCTATTGTGAAGAAACACATAGGTACAGTACAGCTAATGATCGTAAAGCAGAGAACTAGATACAAAAGACCACAAGTATGAGCTATCAGAACACCTGCAATTGCTTTAGGATTAAGCATGTATAAAGAGAAGGGGGTCAGCACAGGAACTTTGGAAAGCTGATGGAACACTTGCCTCTCTCAGAATAAGAGGCTAAATTATATTCCTCAGAAAACAGGGAGGATGTCCCTGCATCTAGGGGAGGCCCAGTGTTTTTCCAGGACTATTGAACACCTACCTCATTCCCTAACAACCTATTAGTTTAAAGGTAACCCTGTTCCACCAATCACGTTGTGCCTAATAGCCACTGCCCTTAAGACTGTATAAAGTCCTGCTGTGCATAGGCTGCACATGGTCATTCTTTCCCCATGTGCAGGGCAACCCCAGCATGCTGCATTAAATAAAATTCCTCTTGTTTTTTGCATTGAAAAAAAGAAAACCAGAAAGCCAGAAAACTTTCTAATAATGTCATGTTCTCTCTTCATACTTCCTTCTTTGAATAGGAACTAGAAAATATTCTAAAAAAACCTGTTGTCAATCTAAGTAATTCTTGGGATTTCTAGCCAAGGTCAGAAAATCAGTTAGAAAAAAATATTTTAAAAGAGCTATGAAAAGTTTTAAAAGAGCCGTGTTCTTTCTCCGTGGATATTTTCAACCAAAATCAGAAATCATGTTTGAAAAAATCTTGAATATCTGTGTTCACACCCCAAAGATCTCTAGATAGCTCAGCTCTCCCTAGAAAAATATTCTATAAAAGAACCGCTATTGCTCTCTGTCAGCCCATCACATGCAGACAAAAAGCCCTGTTTTATATTTACAAATAAATTCAGTCTTTTTTCCAAGTTCCCTCTTCGACATCCCATGACCTAGCTCTCCAAGACCTTACCCCAGTGACTCAGGATAAGGACAGCAAGTACTTTTTGTAACATTGCAAAAGAATTCAGAGTTCTCCTTACTTTTGTAAACTAAGCTGGATGGGACCTTGCCCTGGTATTAACACTCCATAAATATATTTTCCTCTTCCTTTAGTATCTATTTGACAAAGTGATTCATAGTGCTGTGGCACATATTTTTCTAGGTCCGTGAGTCCCCTCATATAAATATTATTGCATAGTTGAGAAGTCATCATTTTGAACTAATGTTTTTAGAGTTCTTTCCCACAGCCATATGGGCTATCCTGATGGTCACACCATTCTACCATTTTGCTGAGAAATTACACACATCCTTGCCTCCCACCCTTGTGCTGTTTATGTTTATCATGGAGTCATTCACTTTAGCACAATAGCCTTCAAAACTCATGGAGGGGCTCCCTTGGGTGGCAATGATTTCATTAAATCCCTTAAGTGGGCTAGCAGTGTCTGTTGTTAGGTCTCCCTTTTCTTTTTTGATTTTGTTAATTTGGATCCTTTCTCTCTGCCTTTCATTTAGTATGGATAAGGCTTTGTCTATCATGTCAATTTTCTCAAAGAACCAGTTCTTCATTCTGTTTATTCTTTGCTTTATTCTTTTGTTTCTAATTGGTTGATTTCAGCCCTAAGTTTCATAATTTCTGGCCACATACTCCTCTTAGGTGCATTTGCTTTTGTTCCATAGTTTTCTGGTATACTTTGAAATTGCTAGTATGAGAACTCTCCAAATTCTTCATAAAGGTACTCAGTGCTATAAAATTTCTTCTTAGTGCTTATGGTTGAGTAGAGAGTTGGTCAGTTTTTCATGATTAAATGGGCATTATGTTGCTTCTGTTTATCTTAAAAATCCAGCTTTAGTCTGTGGTTGTCTGACAAGATACAGGAAATTATTTTTAATTTTCTTTATTCTATTGAGACTTGCGTCGTAACCACCTATATAGTAAATTTTGGAGAAGGTTCCAAGAAGTGCTAAGAAAACACTCTTCTTTTATGTTTGGGTGAAGGAGTATATAGATACCTTATAGATCTATTGGATTCATAACCTCAGTTAGTTTCTCTATTTAGTTTCTCTCTTGATCACCTGTCTTCTGCTGAGAGTGGGATGTTGATATCTCCCACTATTAATGCATGAGGCTTGAGGTATGATTTAAGCTTTAGTAATTCTTTTATAAATGTGGGTGCCTTTGAGTTTGGGGTGTATATGTTCAGAATTGAGATGTCATCTTGGTGCATCTTTCCTTTGATGAGTATGAACTGTACACACTCATCTCTTTTGCTTACTTTCATTGAAAGCCTATTTTATTAGATATTATAACAGCTACTCCAGCTTGCTTCTATACCCCAACCCTTTGTCTCTGGCACTTACATTGAGACTCCCCCAAGTGAGATACGGCGACCCAGATCGATGGAAAAACAAGAGGTTTATTATCTGGCATGTTGGATTTGACCTTCAATTAATCTCTGAAGGCATGTGACTAGAGGGTGATCCCAAATGTCTATTACAAGCAGTTTTTATACTTTTTAGGGTCACAAGTTTTACACTTTAACTTAGTGGCTAAGCATATTGGCCTTCAAATCTATTGGCTAGCAAGCATGGGTAAGTCGTGACTCAAACTTAAATTCTACCTGGAACTTTCTGAGGGTCAGGTGACTATCAGTCAGTACATTCTGCAGTTTGTCTGAGACTATTTTACTCCATAATGTTCCTGTGTGTGGTGTGGAGAATGTAACTTGGCCTAGCCTTGAACCAAGGTGGGTGGGTGTAAGGCTGGTGAGAGCCCCTAGGGTCCTCTCTTCTTTGGTGTGTTTCTTCAGAAGCATATTTCCAGCACTTTACTGTAAAGTAATGACTATCTTTGTTGCTCGAGTTGTATGCAGCAGAACAATGTTGCTACTCTAGAGTGTGGAGACAGTGCTATGATATGGGGAATGCTGGCCTTAGCAGGGATGGCAAGTTCTGCTTGAGCAGAGAGGGGGAAGCTGGACAACCATGCCTGTTCCCCAGGAACAAAGCAGTGAGATGATGGGGTGTTGGATACGGGATGGAGACTGTGGAGGGGGGCTGGACTAGTATTAAGGACAGGATCATTGGGTGGGAAGTGACTGTGGAGAGCAAAGGCAGCTCCCAATGTTGAAAGCTTCACGAGGAAACTCTCTGCCCCAGAAAATATTACAATTAGATAGGTTTGGTGTGTTGTTGTTGTTGTTGTTGTTGTTGTTGTTGTTGTTGTTTAACAGCGAAAGACCAGGGAGAAGACAGGGTCTTTCAAACCTGGATGGGGTGAGCCTGTCTCAGCTTGAGTTGCAAAGTGGCTAATCTGTTTATAATAGTTGCCTGTTTTGTTTGTGTGTGGAAAATCTTTTTGGCCAAAGAGGGTATCAAAAACGCTTTGGGGTGTCACCTCAGTCTCAATTTTGTTTGATAAATGGTGAAGACATTTATCCTGAGATAGTTTTTTTCATTGTAAAAATATGGGAAGGGACAGGGAGGAGTGACATATATAAATATGTCTTTTGTCTAATACCTTATGTCTAAGGTGTGTGGATGTGATTTTTTTTGTCTGAGTTTTTTAAGTCTGAGGCTTGGAATGGGTACTAGTTGAGTGCTCTAGTTTGATTGGAGTTAATATTAATGGGGAACATTTAGGTGTTTGGGGATTTTAGTTCTGTATCAGTGTCTTGAGTAGTATGGAAGGCAGGGTTTGTTTTTTAAGGGAGCCAAGAAAAGTATGAAGTTGTATGTTAGGTGGCTGGGGTGAGGACTATGGAATTGTTAGGTTTTTGTTTAAGCTTTGGTATGGTAGGACTTTGGATTTTGTGGTGCTGGGAAGAGAGAGGAGAGATGCATGTATCTCATTGGGTGGGGGAAGGTGGAGTACAAGGAAAGACAAGTGGAAGGCCATTTTTATTTTAATGGAGCCCTGTGTTTGGGTGAAGGAAGGAAGATCAGGGAGAGTAGATGGTTCATTTTGTGCTTTTTTAAAGGATAATGGGGCAGGACTGGGTAGATGGATTTTATTTTTCTTGTTAGTGCTGTGAGATCTGTGACATCTCGAAGAGTGTGGTCTTTAGGACATTGATCTTTGGACTCATCTGACTGAGGGAACCCTGGAGCTATGTTATTAACCTGCATTGTTTTAGATGATCTTATATATTGTTAAATTATAGCTAAGTTTGACAAAAAAAAAAAAACAAAAAAAAAAACAGGAGGGTTTTTTTTCCTTCTTTATTATCTCTCTTTCATATGAGAGAAGTTACTTGAGTCCATAAGTCAGGGCTGTAAATATTACCATTGGTCATATATGGTGCTATCTGAAGGACTTTTCCAAAAATAAGGAGGTTTTGGTTTGGGCTACTTTTATTTTGTGGGCTTTTAGTAGGGTATATATCTCCCTAACTTGGAGGTATTTTTATGTTATTACAAGTTATCTAGGACAGAAAGAAAAATGTCTTGTCCAAAGTGAACGTTCCTTTGGCCTGTTGGCTTTGGGGGAATTTTACACAGATCTAAACCACTAAGCCTTGTAAGTGGCTGTTGTTTTAACAGATTTTTTTGTTTTTGTTTTAAGGAGAAGTTAAATAGGGAGTTTTCTGTCAGTGACTTTTATGGGCTGTGGAGTTTCAGACAGGTGCTAGAAGGACCTTTAGCCAACACCAGAGAATAGCTCTGGCCAGAAGTCATTAGCAGTCTGTTTAATTTTCCTAAATCTACAGGAAGTCACTTTGTCTCTAGAGTTGGGGTGAGGGAGGAATGCTCCCCTTCCCTTCATATTGGTTTTAGTGTGTTTTCTGTTCTTGCCCTATGTGGTTGCCAGTTGTCATTCTATTTTACCAGTTTGTATACACTACCCAAAAAGATCTGTGGGGACTCTGCTCTGGCTAGAGTAGTCAGAAAATTATTCTCTCTGATGGAGAGAGGAGAGTCAGCTCAAGATAGCCACTGTTCTCTTCTCCGCTATTGCTACCCTAGAACAGAAATATTACTACAAGGCAGATGGGCTGGCACAATCAGAGACGACCATTTCTACTCATCTGCCTCTGCTGATCTGACTGCTGGTCTGAGATGTTAGGAATGCCTCATCTACAGAAGAGATTGGGGTGGAGCCCCTATGTAAAAGATTGTCATGACCCTCCCCATATGGTGCTGAGGTCACATAACAGGAGCATGATCAGGAATAGGTGAAACACCTACCATCCTCTGCTATGACATTCAAGGGCTTCCAACCTCACTCATGCTTTCTAAGTTTCCTGACACTGCCCACTGCCCAACACTTCTATTTTATTTTTTCATTGGTGTACAATCACATATTACCTGTACTTTCTTGTGTGTAGTTCACCTTCTAGTGTTTGAGTTTTCCTTCTAATATTTTCTGTAGGGCTTGATTTGTGGATATTGTTTAAATTTGCTTTTGTTTTGGAATATCTTATTTTCTCCACCTATGGTTACTGAGTGTTCTGCTGGGTAGTATTTTAGGTTGGCACCTGTGATTTCTTAGAGGCTTCAAGACATCTCTCTATTCATGTCTTTCTAAACTTTAGAGTCTCTGCTAAGGTTAATAAGTTGTGTGTAATTCTGATAGTCCTTTGTATGTTGCTTGATATTTTTCTCTTACAGCTTTTAGTATTCTTTCTTTGTTTTGTAGATTATTATGTGGTAGGAGGATTTTTTTTCCAGTCCAATTTAGTTGGTATTGTGTAAGCTTCTTGTATGATTATAGGAATCTGTATTTTTTTAGGTTGGGGAAATTTTCTTCTATGATTTTGTTGAAAATAATCTTTAGAGCTGGTACTGTTCTTTTTCTTCTATTCCTATTTTTCTTAGGTTTGGTCTTCCCTAGATGTTCTGTGACAAGAATTTTATAGATTTCCTCAGATCGTGCTTTCTTTTTTTGTTTGTTTGTTTGTTTGGGGGTTTTTATTCTTATTTTTTGTACACTCTAGATTTTATTCCCCTCCCAGTTGACCTTCCAACTGTTCCACATCCCATACCTCCACCCTGCCACCCTGTCTCTATGATGATGTCCCCCACCTCACCACCCACCCCACCAGACCTCTAAACTCCCTGGGGCCTGCTGTATTTTGAGTGTTCTCTCATTGGACATGTTCTCTAATTGGACACAGACCCAGTAGTCCTCTGTTGTACATGTGTTGGGGGCCTCATATAAGCTGGTGTATGTTGCATGGTTGGTGATTCAGTGTTTGAAAGATCTCTGAGGTGTAGGTTAATTGAGGCTGCTACTCCAACTACAGAAACAGCCTCCTCTTCAGTTTCTTCTAGCCTTTCCCTAATTCAACCACAGGGGTGAGCAGCTTCTGTCCATTGGTTGGGTTCAAATATCTGCATTTGACTCTTTCAGCTACTTGTTGGGTAGACTTTACTTTGTGTGGTCATTATAGGTCCCTTTTTGTGAGCACTCCATAGCCTCAGTAGCAGTGTCAGGCCTTGGGGCCTCCCCTTGAGCTGGACCTACTTTGGGCCTGTTGCTGTATTTCTTTCCCTCAGACTCTTCTCCATTTCTATCCCTGCAGTTTTTTCAGAGAGGAACAATTATTGGTCAGTTTTGATTGTGGAAAGCAACCATATCGGTCACTCAGTGCCCTATTTTTCTGCTGGAGGTAGGCTCTATTCTCTTTCCTCACCATAGGGCATTTCATCTAGGGTCCTTCCTTTTCAGCCCTGAGAGGCTCTCACCTCCCAGGTCTCTGGCACATTCTGGAGGGTCCCCCAAACTCCTACCCACATGGCTGCTTGCTTCCATTCTTTCTGCTGGCCCCCAGGGCTTCAGTCCTTTCCCCCCAACACAATACAATATCATATTCCCATCCGGTCTCCCCTTCCCTTCACTCTTGTGGTTTCTCTCCCAGCTCCCTCCTTCCAGTCCCCCTGTGGTTGATTTCTTCTTCCTCCAAAGTGGGACTTAGACATCCTTACTTAGGCCCTTCAGCTTGTTGACCTTTTTGAGTTCTGTGGACTGAATCTTGGTTTTCTGTACTTGTTTAATTTTTTTGTTCTGTTTTGTTTTGTTTTGTTTGTTCTAATATCCACTTATTAGTGAGTATATACCATTCCTGTACTTTTGGGTTTCAGTTTTATAGATTTTGTGTTTTGATTATTATGTGGTGGGAGGATTTTATTGTCTTGTCCAATTTATTTGGTATTGTGTAAGCTTCTTGTATGATTATAGGCATTTGTTTCTTTAGGTTGGGGAATTTTTCATCTATGATTTTGTTGAATTTTTTTGATTTTGGTTTTATTTTGCAGTCTTTGGAGGTTTTACTGTTCACCTTCTTCTATTACTATTTTTCTTAGGTTTGATCTTTCCTTGATGTCCTGTCAGTAATTGAGTAGATTTTTTCAGATTGTGTTTTCTTTATTGCTTCTATTTCCATTTCAGGTCTTGTACTATTTTATTCATTTACTTTACCTGTTTAATTGTATTTTCCAGTATTTCCTTAAGGGATTTATCAGTTTGACTTTAAAGGCCACTACATTTTTTATTTTCCTAAGTTTTTAAAGGGACTTATTCATTCATTTTCTCTTTAAAGGCATCAATCATATTTATGAGGGTAGATTTAAACTCATTTTCTTATGCTTTGGTTGTGTTAGAATATCCAGGTCTTGCTGAATAGGATATCTTTGCTCTGACAGTTCCATGCTGCCTTGGCTCCCGTTGTTTGGGTTCTAATGTTGGCCACTGACCATCTGGCTATCTGAGGAAATTCCTAATGTACTAATTATTGGAAAGGGAGGCCAAATCTGGATGTTCTTTGTGTAGGCAGCCTCTAGTGGTCAGTTGTGTACCAGATGTTCATGGTGTAGCAGATCTGGATATTCCATGTTTGTTGGGCCTGATGGAGGCCAGCAAAGTTGAGACCAAATAATGGAGCTCAGAGGTACAACCTGCATCTAGCTCAGGACTTCTGGGCATGACCTCAGATATATGCAGTGGAATTGGGCCAAAGGGATAGGGGGATATGACCTGTTTGTTTCCTGTTTAAAGGACCTGTATTTATCTTGTTCAGTAGGCCTGACGGAAGCTGGCAGAGTAGCAGCTAGACAATACAACTCTGAGGACAGGACAAATCTCTCTCCTTGAAAAATAAAACCATATTTAAATTGGATTTCCTCTTTTATATTGTTAAAACTCTGTTAATGAACAAAGATTCCACTTCCCACATAAATGTTGGATTGTTAACTAGTATTGCCATTGTGCTGGTCCTAATTAGATGATGATGTTGTATGGAGTTTCATTCCTCTGGCCTCTTGTTGAAATGCTGTATTGAAATCATTCATTATTACTGTAAAGCTGTGGTTTTAGATCCAATATTTTTAAGGTAAATGGGAAGATCACATCTGGATATATCTCTGTGTAAAATCATGTGCTATTCTTGGCTTCTGCTAAACTAACATGTGTAGTTTGTTTTTTTATTTTGTCATTTTCCTAATTTTTTGAAATTATTCTATGATTAACTCATTCTTTTATTTTATACCCCCATATTGTTTCATAAATTCTTCCTTGCCTTTTTTTCAAATTTACTGCTAATTTTATTTTATTTTTTATTTTCTTCTTTTAGTGAAAACAATTTTTTATACAGTATATCCTGAGTATAGATTCTCCTCTCTCTATTCCCCTAGGTTCTTCCCCACATACGGATTATGTATTTATTTTCACCATAGAGCTTCTGCTATCAGTTTTCTGTTAAGAAAGTCTTCACCTGTTCCAATGAATTCAAGGATATTCCCCACTGTATCTTCTATCTAGTTCAGTGTATCTTCTTTTACATTGTGGTTTTGGACCATTGGTAATTGAGGTTTTTGCACAGCAATGAGTATGAAATTATTTCCATTCTTCTCTGTGGAGAGAACCATTTTACCATAATCATTTGATGAAGATGCAACCTTATTCCCAGTACATATTTTTGTACTCCATCAAATTCAGATGTCCTTATGTATTTGGGTTTTCAGTTCAATTCCATTGATCAAAGTGTCTGTTTTTATGCTATTACCATCTGGTTTTTGTTATGATATCGCTGTAAAACTGGGTTTGGTCTAGGATAGTTCTACCTCCAGCAGAGATTTTATTGTTCAGGATTGTTTGTCATATCCTGTTTTTTTTTTTCATGTTATGTTGAGAATTAGCCTCTGAAATTCTAAAGAACCATGTTAGAATTTTTAAAGGTGTTGCATTGAATCTTTAGAATGCTTTTGGTAGGATGATCATTTGAATATACTAATCCTATAGACACACAAGAATTGAAGAATGTTCCATCTTCTCATATCAACTTCAATTTCTTTCATTAAGCAATTGAAGTTATTATGACAGAAGACTGTAACTTACTTTATTAAAGTTATGCTAAGATATTTAATATTATTTGAGGCTTTTGTGAATTGGTTCTAATTTCCTGATTTCTTTCTGAATCCCTTTAGGTATATAGGAAAACTACTGATTTATTTTTAGTTAATTTTATATTCAATCACATTGCTGAAACCTGGTGGAGGTTTTATGGTGAGTTATAGTATCATATCATTGGCAAATAACAAAACATTCACTTCTACTTTTCCAGATTTTATTCCCTTGGTCTCCTTCAGTTGTCATATCGCTCTAGCTAATATTTGAAGTACTATCTGAATAGATATGTAGAGAACACACAAATTGGTCTTCTTCCTGATTTTACTGGAATTACTTTGTGTTTCTTTCCATTTAATTTGATATTTGCTAAATGCTTGCTGTAAATTGCCTTCCTTAAAGTTATGTATGGCCCTTGTGTTCCCTAATCACTTCAGCATTTTTATGATGAAGGTACATTGGGTTTTGTCAAAGACCTATATTATATCTAATTATATGAGCATTTGTTTTGATCTTTTTCTTCATTTATATATGTTGAATTTACTTATTCTTTGTATGTTACCATTACTGCATCTGTGGAATAAAGCTTAATCCATCATGTTTGGTTGATATGTGGTTACATTCAGTTTCAAGAATTTTATTTATTATTTCTGCAACCATGTACATAAAAAATTGCTCTGTAATGCTTTTTGTTGAGTCTTTAAGTGACTTCAGTATCAGGGTCATTGCAACTTATCAAATGAATTGGCAAATATTCCTTCTCTTACTTCTTTTAGAGTAACTTGAGAAAATTTGGCATTAATTTTTTTTTGAAAATCTAGGAGAATTCTGGACTAAGATCATCTTTCACTGAAATGTTTTGTTTGGGAGATTTTAACGACTGCTTCGCTTTTGCTGTGGGTTACTGGTCTATTTAAATTATTTATATAATCTTGATTTAGCTTTGGTAATAGTATTAAAAAGTAAAAATTTCCATTGTATTTAGAGTTTCCAATTTGGGAGAGTATACATTTTTAAATAAGTGTTTGTTAAGCCTTTTTTTTTTTGTTTCTTTTTTTTTTTTTTATTTGAAATGTCTCTGAAATACTCAACAAAGGTAAGAGAGAGGCTGGAGAAACCATATCCAGAGGTTAGGCACGGCTCCTAGTTGAGAGTTGGGACCAGCAACCCATAACAAAAATATTGATTCAGAATTGCTCCTGTCTAAGGGAAATGCAGTGACAACGAATAGGGCAGAAACCAGAGGCCATCCAGAGAGGGTCCTACCTAGGGATCCATCCAATCTGTATCCACCAAACCTAGACACTATTGCTGATGCCAAGGAGTGATGGCTGACAGAAGCCTTGTATAGCTGTCCCCAGAGAGGCTCTGCCAGAGTCTGACCAATATACATGCAGAAGCTCAAATGCTTGCAACCAACCATTGGAATAAGCATGGGGACCCCAATGGAGGAGTTAGTGAAATGACTGAAATAACTGAAGGGGTTTGCAACAATATCAACTAACTAGACCCCAAGTCCCAGAGCTCACAGTGACTAAACTCCCAACTAAAGAGGACACATGGAGTGACCCGTGGCTCCAGCTGCACATGTAGCATAGGAATGCCTTATCTGGCATCAGTGGAAATGGAAGTCCTTGGTTCTATGTAGCCTTGATGCCCAAATTATGGGGAATTCTGGGGCACTAAGGTGGGAGTAGGTGGTGGGTGCACCCTCATAGGATGAGGGGGTATGGGGAATTGTTTTTTTTTCCATATCGGCACATTACCAATTGGTTTAATCATGGTCATATTCATTACCATTTGGATTAGACTGTACCTACAAACACAGTGCAACCATCAATTGTTACACATTAAAATTATTAATTCCTTTCTTTGACTATCTTTGAAACAGTTTAGCAAAAAGGATAATATAAATTTCATTTTTTACAACCCATACTTATGCAGAACCCACCAAGAATCTTATCCTTAATTGTTGAGAGCTCCTTAAAGCAATGCATATATTGCCCAGAAGCAGGCAACTCTCAGTCCACATCTTAAAACTGTTATGCATTTATTTCCACTAAACCTTACAATGGATAGTTATTATATACTTTTTTTATGGATAGAGATTAAAGCATCATTGATTTCTTGGTCTTCCACAGGTATATATCAAGGCCTTCATCACACATGACTATTAAGGATCATTGCTTGGAATAAGGATGAGAGTGTCACTCATTGATTTAAATAAAACAAAACATTTATACAGTTGTTTGACAATAAGTAGATTAACCTTAATGGGACCAATGAGTTTATCCTAATGTGATTCAGATTCTTACCGCCATGAAATTTCATATGGGTTCATAGTAACAAATATGAAATAATCCTTTGATAAATATCAGTTCCCTGTACTACTATATAGTAGGTCCACATAAATATTCAGTATATGCAAAATAAGAGAGCTTCAGTCATGAATACAAAATACTGAAAATCTGATTTTAGAGACTATATTTCAAGGAAATATAGTCTTAAGGAAAAATATGGTAAAAATACACATGATAACAAATTAAAATTTAAGATATCACTGGTACAAAATGTAGAAAAATTAAAACCTAATTTTGAAATAAAGTGTTATCCTCCTATAAATTAGTTAATGAAACAGACATTATGTTCCTTAATTAAGTCAAACATGGAATTCTATTCTTTGAGTTTTTTGTTTGTTTGTTTGTTTTTCGAGATAGAGTTTCTCTGTATAGTCCTGGCTGTCCTGGAACTCACTCTGTAGACCAGGCTAGCCTTGAACTCAGAAATCCGTCTGCCTCTGCCTCCCAGAGTGCTGGCATTACAGGCGTGTGCCACCACCGCCCAGCTTGGAATTCTATTCTTGAAACATACATTGTACAGTAAAAAAAAGCAACAAAAAACACTCATAATAGAAACAAAAGGACGAGTTGTTAATGTGTAAAAAAACTTGGTGAAAATGAGTAGTGTTCCATGGTCATAAAAGTAAAAAGAATTAAATAACAAGGAATCACAGGAGAAATTTGATTCTGCTGAAATTAAACTCAATATATGTTAGCTCAAAATATAAAACAAAGACAATCCCTTGATGAGGTGATAGTTTTCAGAATGAGACAAAGGTTTAATGTAATTGAAAATTGGCATCACAAAGGGAAGGGCATATATTTTTTAAATCAAGGTAAAACTCGCAAATGTTTAGGAGCAGAGTATTCCAAACCTATTTTTAATACCTAGTAATAATTCAATCTCTACATGTTGACAAATAATGACATTGCTAAAAGTAACAATATAATACTAGTTAAAGATTTAAGCTTCAAGAATGTAATGGCATTTATTAATTTGAAATCATTCAGACTGTTAACCAAATAGGAGTATCCAAGGGGCTATATGAAAATAAATAATTATGGGCACCAAATCAAGAAAACATCATTTAAGAAATGAATTTCAAACAATAATGTAAGTATTGTACAAAATATTTGTCCAGAATTAGACATTTTTTCATAAGAAGATGAAAGAATCAAGTTACAATAATGCAACACTTTTTTCTAAACTGTTTTGAGTCATAAAATAGATGAAACAGAGTTACAAATTGAGGCAAAGCATACAAGAACAGAGGAAAAGCATTGGATTTTTATTTTTATCACCATAGGCACTGTATAGATTTGAAAAGAGGCAGAGTACACAAAAATGTCTTTCTGAAACAATAAAGAAGGGTGACTCAGGAAACATTTCAATGAGCTAGGAGTAATTAATATATCAGAGGGGAAGAAACACCTGAGGATTGATTCACAGTCACTTTCATTTCTGAACAGATATGGATCGGTGTGTAAAGTGTCCAGAATCTCACTATGCCAACTCAGAGAAGAACCACTGCCTTCAAAAATCTTTCACCTTTTTGGCATATGAAGAACCCTTGGGGATGGCACTCACCATCACAGCACTGTGCTTCTCTGTACTCACAGCTGTGATCCTTGTAGTTTTTGTGAAGCACAGAGACACACCCATTGTCAAGGCCAATAACCGGGCTCTCAGCTATACTCTGCTATTGACACTCTTCATCTGTTTCCTCAGTTCCTTGCTCTTCATTGGCCAGCCCAACACAAATACCTGCGTATTGCAACAGACAGTATTTGGAATTTTGTTCACTGTGGCTCTCTCCACAGTGCTGGCTAAAGCTATTACAGTAGTTATTGCATTCAAGGCCACTGTTCCAGCTAGAATGGTGAGGTGGTTAATGGTATCAAGAGCCCCTAACTTCATCATTCCCATCTGCACAATGATCCAACTTGTTATCTGTGGTATCTGGCTTGTGACTGCTCCACCCTTTATTGATCAAGATACTCATGCTGAGCATGGTCATATCATCATTGTGTGCAACATGGGTTCAACAGTTGCCTTCCACACTGTCCTGGGGTACCTCTGCTCCTTAGCACTTGGGAGCTACACAATGGCCTTCTTGTCCAGGAATCTGCCTGACACATTCAATGAAGCCAAGTTCCTGTCATTCAGCATGCAGGTATTCTTCTGTGTTTGGATCACTTTCCTCCCTGTCTACCATAGCACAAAGGGGAAGGTCATGGTGGCTATGGAAGTGTTCTCCATATTGGCTTCTAGTATAGCACTCCTTGGATTGATTTTTGTCCCCAAGTGCTACATTATTTTGCTAAGGCCAGAAAAAAACTCCTCTCTTGGCATCAGGCACAAAAAACATTCAAGAAGGAATATTCATTTAAATTTTCATTAAAAATCAAAGTTTATCTACAATACTAAGTTATATGTTATGGTTTAAACCAGTTCCAGTGGATTCTAAATGTCTTATTTGGGTATAATATCATGTGATTGTGTACATTTATCATTTCTTCATCTAATTGTATTAAGCTCTCTTTGTATTGAAACCATTGTTTTTCTTTATGTTTTAGATTTATTATGTGCTTTTTGTAACATAGTTTCACTACGTGTCTTTGTTGGCATACTATCCCATAATTATACCAGTGTGGCATAAATTGATAGATACAAAGTGCTTTCCTCTGCATATAAAGTGCTACTGCGGAAGATGTATCAAAATGTCGACCATGTCGGATTCATTTTTACTTCTTTAATCAAAAAAAAATCATGTGATTGATTTATTTGTTTTCAGCTCCCCTTTCCCAGTTACACCCTCCCCATATGCTCCATAAGTCCTTTTCTCTCCATCCATTCTCTTATCTTTCCCTTAATTCTTTGTAAACTGAGCATTATTAGAGCAGTGTCTCTTAAGATTTAATTTCACAGTTTCTTATTTCCAGTTATCAGGAAAAAGAAAATGCCATAGTTTTTAATGACAGTAGAAGATACTTCTATTTTAATACATCATTATTTTGTTACATGAGAGAAAATAGATCTACTTACTCTGTAGAACTACAAAATCTGAGTTAGAATTAGCATTTATTTACAAACTTCAAGTTTAGGAACAAGGGTGTGAGATCAGGTGTTTCATAAGCTGTTAGAGCACATCACTTTGGATAGAGGCATGCAGGTTCAGCTGAGATTAGCAAGAGCATTATGGAAGATAGAAGTACTAGAGATCCACAGCTGATGTAATATGGATGTATACTTCATTGAAAATTAAGTCTTTCTTAGAAAAGTGGAAGTAATGGATAATTGACAATGATTGTTAAAAATTATGTAACAACTTTAAATCTGATCATAGAAATAATGATCAGATATTTTATAACACTGAAGAAAACTTATGACTCTATGAAGATGGGATAGAGGGAACATAGGCCTTCCACACATAGATAAGCATTTGGAAAGTTAAACACACAGCTTACGTATTCAATGAAATGAGGTACATAGCTACTCTTCCTGAAATGCCAAGAATTAAATAGTTTTACAATCTGATGATCCTTTGTCTCTTGACAAGATAGGTTCTGCCCCCATATCTACCAGAATTCATGTTTTTTACTTGCCCCAGAGCTATGTTCCCAAATCTTGAGCATTGCTTTTAGACCATAAACCAATTCTTATGAATGATGTTATTTGTGCTTAACAATAGCCTAAGTGACTTCTATTTTGTATTACTGCCAGAAAAATTCTGACACCTCTGGTCATTATGTCTCAGTGATTTTTAGACTCTAAACCTTGAGCATTGTCTCTGAGTAAACTATACCCATTCTTGTGAAAGTAGCTAGATGTTCCATATAAAGAATCTCAATCTAAGCATGTCTTAAATCATTGTGCACTTGGGGATGAATTCAAATTTTTTATAAAATTTTACTGTCCTTAATATGGCTAAAAGGTGATCTGGGCCAGACTCTAGAAGTCTTCTTTCAGCCCTGTTACAAACCAGGTGGCACTGAGTTTTATTCATACCTCACCCTGATTGTTTTTTCCTCTGCCTGCTATAAACTTGCAGTGGAATCACCACATTAATGTCTCTTATTCTAGAAATACCCTAATGTGTCAATATAAACCAGCATAAGGTGATGTAGTTTGGACAAGTCAGTTCGTTATTTTTGGTGTTTGAAGCATTCTTATTTTTCTAATATGATTGAAAAGATGGACTTTTTCAGAGGTGGAGTGGTGGATTTTTAGTTGAATTGATCCTGTTATATTTCTGATGTAGTGTAAAAAGAAAGAAAGCAGAAGACCAGTCTACCCTCAGCAGAAGTGACTGTTAATTTTCAATTACAAAGACAGACATTCTAAAGTGGGAAAATGGGTATCTGTGAAAAGGGAAGGTCTCACAGAGAGTTTCTGTAGGGAGTTTTCAGGAGATGGAAATTTAAATGCAGATTCAGGTACCTACAGTTTAGTTTTCATGTTCTGGTTGTTCTTCTCATCTCTCTATTATATCTTTAAAAATTGAAGAGGTGCAGCCAGCTGGGAGAAGTCGGTGTGCTCTGGTGAATCCATCAGGCCCCAGCGGGAGCCTCCGGGTGCCTGCTTTGGGATCTGAATGGCCAGGGCCATAGCATTCAGTCTCCAGGAAGTGCGGGAGACCCGGTGTGCACCCAGAGGCAGAATTACAGGAAAGCACAAACAAGCAAGTGAAAGAGCTAAAAAAAAACCATCCAGGATCTAAAATCAGAAGTAGAAATAACTAAGAAAACTCAAAGGGAGACAACTTAGGAGATAGAAAGCCTTGGGAAGAAATCAGAGGACAGAAATGCAAATATCAACAACAGAATACAAGGAATAGGAGAAAGGATCTCAGATGCTAAAGATTCCATAGAAACCATGGACTCAACAGTTAAAGAAAATGCAAAATGTAAAAAGCTTGTAACCCAAAATATCCAGGAAATCCAGGACACAATGAGAAGACCAAACCTAAGGATTATAGGCATAGATGAGAGTGAAGATTTACAACTTAAAGGGCCAGCAAATATCTTCAATAAAATTATGGAAGAAAACTTTCCTAACCTAAAGAGAGAGATGCCCATGAATATACAAGAAGCCTACAGAACTCCAAACAGACTGGACCAGAACAGAAATACTTCCTGTCACATAATAATAAAAACACCAAATGTTCTAAACAAAGAAAGAATATTAAAGGCAGTGAGAGAAAAAGGCCAAGTAATATATAAAGGAAGACCTATCAGAATCACAGCAGACTTTTCACCTGAGACTATGAAGGCTAGAAGGTCCTGGGCAGATCTCATGCAGACTCTAAGAGAACACAAATGCCAGCCAAAACTACTATATCCAGCAAAACTCTCAATCACCGTAGATGGAGAAACTAAGATATTCCATGAAAAAACCAAATTTACCCAATATCTATCCACAAACCCAGCCCTACAAAGGATAATAGGAGGAAAACACCAATACAAGGAGGGAAACTTCACCCTGGGAAAAGCAAGATAGTAACCTTTCATCAAACCCAAAAGAAGTTAAGCAATCAAATTTAAAAAATAACGTCAAAAATGACAGGAAGTAACAATCCCTATTCCTTAATATCTCTTAACATCAATGGACTTAATGCCCCAATAAAAAGACACAGACTAACTGACTGGATACGTAAACAGGACGCTACATTTTGCTGCTTACAGGAAACACACTTCAGGGTCAAAGACAAACACTACCTTAGAGTAAAAGGCTGGAAGACAATTTTACAAGCGAATGGTCTCAGGAAACAAGCTGGAGTAGCCATTTTAATATTTGATAAAATTGACTTTAAACCCAAAGTCATCAAAAGAGACTCTGAGGGACACTTCTTGCTGGTCAAAGGAAAAATACAACAAGAAGAACTCTCAATCCTGAACATCTATGCTCCAAATGCAAGGGCACCCTCTTTCATAAAAGAAACTTTATTAAAACTCAAAGCACACATTGCACCCAACACAATAATTGTGGGTGACTTCAACACTGCACTTTCCTCAATGGACCGATCAGGAAAACAGAAACTAAACAGGGACACAATGAAACTAATTGAAGCTTTGGACCAATTAGATTTAACAGATATATATAGAACATTCTATCCTAAAACAAAAGAATATACCTTTTTCTCAGCACCTCATGGTACCTTCTCCAAAATCGACCATATAATTGGTCACAAGACAGACCTCAACAAATATAAGAAGATCGAACTAATCCCATGCCTCCTATCTGATCACTATGGAGTAAAAGTGGTCTTCAATAGCAACAAAAACAACAGAAAACCCACATACACGTGGAAACTGAATAATATTCTACTCAATGATACCGTGGTCAAGGAAGAAATAAAGAAAGAAATTAAAGACTTTTTAGAACACAATGAAAATGAAAACACAACATACCCAAATCTATGGGACACAATGAAATCAGTGCTAAGAGGAAAACTCATAGCCTTGAGTGCCTGCAAAAAGAAAATGGAGAGAGCATACATTACCAGCTTAATGACACACCTGAAAGCCCTGGAACAAAAAGAAGCTATTTCACCCAGGAGGAGTAGAAGGCAGGAAATCATCAAACTCAGGGGCGAAATCAATCAAATAGAAACAAAGAGAACCATACAAAGAATCAACAAAACCAGGAGCTGGTTCTTTGAGAAAATCAACAAGATAGATAAACCCTTAGCCAGAATGACCAAAGGGCACAGAGAAAGTATCCAAATTAACAAACTTAGAAATGAAAAGGGAGATATAACAACGGAAACTGAGGAAATCCAAAAATCATCAGATCCTACTACAAGAGCCTGTACTCAACACAACTGGAGAATCTGGAGGAAATGGACAATTTCCTTGACAGATACCAAATACCAAAATTAAATCAGGACCAAATAGACCATCTAAATAGTCCCATAATGCCTAAAGAAATGGAAGGAGTCATAGAAAGTCTTCCCACCAAAAAAAGCACAGGACCAGATGGTTTCAGTGCAGAATTCTATCAGACCTTCAAAGAAGAGTTAACACCAATACTCTTCAAACTATTCCACAAAACAGAAACAGAAGGAACACTACCCAATTCCTTCTAAGAAGCCACAATTACGCTGATATCAAAACCACACAAAGATCCAACAAAGAAAGAGAACTTCAGACCAATTTCCCTTATGAACATCGATGCAAAAAATACTCAATAAAATTCTTGCCAACCAAATCCAAGAACAAATCAAAATGATCATCCACCATGATCAAGTAGGCTTCATCCCGGGAATGCAGGGTTGGTTCAATATACGGAAATCCATCAATACAATCCACTACATAAACAAACTCAAAGAACAAAACCACATGGTCATTTCATTGGATGCTGAAAAAGCATTTGACAAAATTCAGCATCCTTTCATGCTTAAAGTCTTGGAGAGAACAGGAATTCAAGGCCCATACCTAAACATAGTAAAAGCAATATACAGCAAACCGGTAGCCAGCATCAAACTAAATGGACAGAAACTTGAAGCAATCCCGCTGAAATCAGGGACTAGACAAGGCTGCCCCCTTTCTCCTTATCTTTTCAATATTGTACTTGAGGTACTAGCTCGAGCAATTAGACAACATAAGGAGGTCAAAGGGATACAATTTGGAAAGGAAGAAGTCAAACTATCATTATTTGCAGACAACAAGATAGTTTACCTAAGTGACCCAAAAAACTCCACTAGAGATCTCCTACAGCTGATAAACAACTTCAGCAAAGTGGCAGGTTATAAAATCAACTCACACAAATCAGTGGCCTTCTTATACTCAAAGGATAAGCAGGCTGAGAAAGAGATTAGGGAAATGACCCCCTTCACAATAGCCACAAACAGTATAAAGTATCTTGGTGTGACTCTTACCAAACATGTGAAAGATCTGTATGACAAGAACTTCAAGACTCTGAAGAAGGAAATGGAAGAAGACCTCAAAAAATGGGAAAACCTCCCATGCTCATGGATCGGTAGAATCAATAGAGTTAAAATGGCCATTTTGCCAAAAGCAATATACAGATTCAATGCAATACCCATCAAAATCCCAACTCAATTCTTCACAGAGTTAGAAAGAGCAATTATCAAATTCATCTGGAATAACAAAAAACCCAGGATAGCTAAAACTATTCTCAGCAACAAGAGAAATTCTGGGGGAATCAGTATCCCTGACCTCAAGCAATACTACAATAGTAGAACAATAGTGTTAAAAACTGCATGGTATTGGTACAGTGACAGGCAGGAGGATCAATGGAACAGGATTGAAAACCAGAAATAACCCACACACCTATGGCCACTTGATCCTCGAAAAAGAGGCTGAAAACATTCAATGGAAAAAAGATAGCCGTTTCAACAAATGGTGCTGCTTCAACTGGAGGTCAGCATGCAGAAGAATGCGAATTGATCCATCCTTGTCTCCTTGTACTAAGCTCAAATCCAAAATGGATCAAGGACCTCCACATAAAGCCAGACACTCTGAAGCTAATAGAAAAGAAACTGGGGAAGACCCTTGAGGACATCGGTACAGGGAGAAAGTTTCTGAACAGAACATGAATAGCGAATGCTCTAAGATCAAGAATTGACAAATGGGACTTCATAAAAATACAAAGTTTCTGTAAGGCAAAGAACACCATCAAGAGGACAAATCGGCAACCAACAAATTGGGAAAAGATCTTCACCAATCCTACATCAGATAGAGGGCTAATATGCAATATATATAAAGAACTCAAGAAGTTAGACTCCAGAAAACCAAACAACACTATTAAAAAATGGGGTACAGAGTTAAACAAAGAATTCTCACCTGAAGAACTTCAGATGGTGGAGAAGCATCTTAAAAATGCTCAACTTCATTAGTCATTAGGGAAATGCAAGTCAAAACAACCCTGAGATTTCATCTTACACCAGTCAGAATGGCTAAGATTAAAAATCCAGGAGACAGCAGGTGTTGGAGAGGGTGTGGAGAAAGAGGAACACTCCTCCACTGCTGGTTGGGTTGCAAATTGGTACAACCGCTCTGGAAATCAGTCTGGCGGTTCCTCCGAAAACTGGGCACCTCACTTCCCGAAGATCCTGCTATACCACTCCTGGGCATATACCCAGAGGATTCCCCACCATGTAATAAGGATACATGCTCCACTATGTTCATAGCAGCCCTATTTATAATTGCCAGAACTTCGAAAGAACCCAGGTATCCCTCAACAGAAGAGTGGATTCAAAAAATGTGGTACATCTACACAATGGAGTACTATTCAGCCATTAGAAACAATGAATTCATGAAATTCTTAGGCATATGGATGGAGCTAGAGAACATCATACTAAGTGAGGTAACTCAGACTCAAAAGGTGAATCATGGTATGCACTCACTAATAAGTGGATTTTAACCTAGAAAACTGGAATACCCAAAACATAATCCATACATCAAATGAGATACAAGAAGAAAGGAAGAGTGGCCCCCTGTTCTGGAAAGACTCAGTGAAGCAGTATTCGGCAAACCCAGAAAGGGGAAGTAGGAAGGGGTGGGTGGGAGGACAGGAGGAGAGAAGGGGGCTTACGGGACTTTCGGGGAGTGGAGGGCTAGAAAAGGGGAAATCATTTGAAATGTAAATAAAAAATTATATCGAATAAGAAAAAAAAGAAAAAAAAGAAAAAAATTGCTTTGCCCTGCCTACCATGGTACATGGCATAGTTAGGAATAATTTGAACAAGTGCAGCGAATGAGGAGGGCCTAGAATTTTAACATAGAATCTCTAGGTATCAGCATACCTTAGTAGCATCAAAAGTGTCTTGGCTTGCAGTAGGAATCAGCACTTTCCTAGCCAGGGTTACCTGATTATGATCATGGGAAATTTCATCTATTAGACATAGGTCAGCAGAACCATAGAAATGCATGCAATCAGAGTTTATACATTCTTATAAGAAACTGAAAATAATAGATTTTTCAAGAAGAATACAGTTGTAGTTGCCAGGAGTCAATGACACTTGCAAGCTGTAAAGGGTATGCAAGATTAATATCAAAGACTAATTGTTTTGCCAAGTTTCTATATGCTTTTCTGACTTTAGAGAATGTAAAGATATACCAGTGGCATGAATGTTCCACTGTCTGAGGCAGTGCTTCTGGTCTCAGGAATTGAAAGGGACTTAGTACCCCAGCAGTTACAGACTCTAAACTGAAAATTTTATGGCAAGTGCTTCTTGTGCCAGTTAGGCCAAGCCAGCTCCATAATTGCTCAAAGTTTCTCTCCTTTTGTTTTCATTTTCAAAAAAATAAAAGTTGAACTTCAAAGTACACAGGGAGTAGCAATGAAATCTCAAGGCAATAATGCTTTTCAGCATAACCAACTAAAAATTCCACTAGACATCCCTATAGACCACATTTTAGTAGTCATATTAAAGACAAAAATAATGACCAAATATCTCCACTCGGTTTGTGCCACAAAGATTGAGAAAATTTATCTAAATTTCAGTGTCATATAATTAATATGTTATGATGCATGTCCTGCATTTTAATTATTAAAATGTCATGTGACCATTTTTGCCTAAGGAACAATATAACCAGCAGTAACAGACGCATTTAAGAGAGGCAATATAACAAGGAACAGCAATTCAGCAGTCACATTCTTTCCCTGAGATTTCATCAATGATTTTCTTTAGTCACTAGTTTCTTTTTCTGGGTCATCTTTGCTAGAGAGACTGACATTCATGACTTGATAACTCCACCACCCCATTCACTTTCTTTGCTTCAGGTGTAGTATCTATAGATACTTTGGATCTTCCACATCAATTTTTTTTTATGTCAAGACAGTCTATCAGATATCCACACTGTGTTTTCATTCCACTGAGGAAATATACAAACATAAAATCAGCTCCAGCAAATGATTGGACCTGAGAAGTACCAATCACCTTACATAACATCTCTACAAAGGACTATTACTGTAGGGGCACAGTGAGAAATGTTCAGTAGCAGTAGAGAGTCCTGAACCAACACTGAAAAGAATAAAACATAAAAAATAGGAGATAAAATTATGATGAGTAGGAGTATTATTCTTCTACCACCTTTTATTTTAAATAATATTTGAGGTCTCCATGACCTCTTTCCATAAAGATTTATCCTGAGAGTTATATGCAATGCCTGTGGTGAGAGTCATAGCATATTGTTGGAACATTCCTCAAAAGCCTTGGTAGTATGTGCAGAAGATTGTCAGTTTTTAATATTTTAAATGAAGCTAAAATAGTAAAAGCTCTTAATAAAAAGATGAACATATCACTATTTCTCCTCATATAAGAACAGCTAAAACGAGCAAAGTGTAAGTGGGTAGAATATATATTTTAACTTGCCCAACTAGCAAACATCTGTAACATCTATGAGCCAATATTATATGACAGTAAACTAAAATTTGAAGCATGAAAGAGGCTTTATATTAGTTCTTACATATGAAGAGCATGTGTTAACTATCAACTGAACTTACTCATTGTATTATATATTATATTAGTATTTCAATGCTGAAAATTTGATGAAAGCATTCAGGAGATTCTTGTGCTTTCTTTAGGTTGTTACTTTCTAGAAAAAGAGACAGAAAGGAAAAAGAACATCTTCCTTTTTATTTCCCTCAGACAATGGTCCTGGAAGTTTAGATGTGACCACATAGGCCAAAATAAACTGTATTTTTCTGTCTGCAATTATTTTGGACTCAATTGTAATATATTATGAATAGAGGTACCTGATGAAGCAATCCACACTGATTCTAGATTTTGCACTCTCAGCTGTGTATTGAGTAACATACTTTATGTTTCAAGGTTGAAGGTAATATTTTAAGACAATGCAAATCATGAGTAATTCCATTTGTTGTAGATAAGAACCTGAGTCAGTAAAAATCAGTGAAGCATCCCTAGAAACCAGGGAACTCTTATCGTCTGTTTTTTTCTTATTTTATTTATTTACATTTCAAATATTATCCCCCTTCACAGTTTCCCCTCAAAAAACTCACTATCCTATCCCTCCACCCTCTGCTTCTATGGGGTTGCTCACCCAATCACTTATCCACTCAAGCCCAACCACCCTAGTATTTTCCTACACTAGGACATCAAGCTTTCACAGGACCAAGGACCTCCCCTCCCTTTGATGCCAGACAAGGGCATACTCTGCTATATATGCATCTGAAGCCATGCGTCCCTCTATGTGTATTCTTTGGTTGGTGGTTTAGTCCCTGGAAGTTTAGGGGGTTGTGGAGCGAACCAGTTGTTCTGGTTGTTCTTCCTATTGGGTTGCAAACCCCTTCAGCCCCTTCAGTCCTTCACCTAAATCCTCCATTGGGGTGCCCCTGCCCAGTCTGATGGTTTTCTGGAAGCACCTGCATTTATATTGGTAAGGATCTGACAGGGCCTTTCAGGAGACATCCATTTCAGGCTTGTGCCAGCCAGTACTTCTTGACATCAGCAATAGTGTCTGGGTTTACTGTCTGCATATGGGATGGATCCCCAGGTGGAGCAGTCTCTGGGAGGCCTTTCCTTCGGTCTCTGCTCCACTCTTTGTACCCTCATTTCCTTTAGACAGGACCAATTCAGGGTTAATATTTTGAGAAGAGTGGGTGGCCCGATCCCTCAACCAGGGGCTGTGCCTAACCTCTGGATATGGTCTCTACAGGTTCTCTCTCCCCTTTGTTGGGTATTTTAGCTAATGTCATCCCCATTAGGTCCAGGGAGGTTCTTGCTTTCCTGGCATCTGGGACTATCTGTCGGCTGTCCCCAGTTCCCCATCTCCCATTGCTACATACCTCTGTTGAATTTCCTGACCCTCTATACATCTTGGCTGTCTCCTCCCACACTTGATATTGCCCACTCTTTTCTTCCCTCTTGCCCTCCTCTCTCCCTCCCAAGTTCCTCCATCCCTCTACCACCCATGACTATTTTGTTCCCCCTTCTAAGTAAGACAGGAGAATCTACACTTAGGTCTTCCTTCTTCTTGAGCTTCATAAGGTCTATAAGTTGTATTATGGGTATTCTAAGCATTCTTCCTAATATCCACATATCAGTGCATATATGCCATGAGTGTTTCTTTGTGTGTGTTTGTGTGTGTGTGTGTGTGTGTGTGTGTGTGACTGTGTTACCTCACTCAGGATGATATTTGAGTGCCTGAAAATCCATTTGCCTACAAATTTCATGAAGTCATTTTTTTAAATAGTGGAGTAGTAATACTCCATTGTGTAAATGTATCGCATTTTCTGTATCCATTACTCTTTTGGGGGATATCTGGGTTCTTCTCAGCTTCTGGCTATTATAAATAAGGCGGCTATAAACATAGTAGATCATGTGTCCTTATTGCATGTTGGAGCATCTTCTGGGTATATACCCAGCAGTTGTATAGCTATGTCCAATTTTCTGAGGAACTTCCAGAGTAATTTTCAGAGTGGTTGTACCAGCTTGCAATCCCCAAACAATGGAAGAATGTTACTCTTTCTCCACATCCCTGCCAGCATCTGCTGTCACTTGAGTTTTTGATCTTAACTATTCTGACTGGTGTGAGGTGGAATCTCAGGGTCATTTTGATTTGCATTTCCCTGATGGCTAAGAAAGTTGAACATTTCTTTAGGTGTTTCTCAGCCATTTGAGATTCCACAGTTGAGAATTCTTTGTTTAGCTCTGTACCCCATTTTTAATAGGGTTATTTGGTTCTCTGGAATCTAACTTCTTGAGTTCTTCACATATTTTAGATATAGCCCTCTATCAGATATAAGATTGGTAAAGATCTTAATCTGTAAGTTGCTGGCTTTTCTCCCTGATGATAGTGTGCTTTGCCTTACAGAAGCTTTTCTTTTTTTATTAATTAATGTATTATATGTAAGTACATTGTAGCTGTTTTCAGACACCCCAGAAGAGGGCATCATATCTCATTGTGGATGGTTATGAGGTACTTTGTGATTTCTGCGATTTGAGGTCAGGACCTTCAGAAGAGCAGTCAGTGCTCTTAACTGCTGAGCCATCTCTCCATCCAGAAGGTGGATCTACAGAAGGTGAATCTATAGTCCTTACCCACCCATGCCTACCTGAACCAGACAGTCATGCCTTTCTTATTACAGAAGCTTTTCAATTTTATGAGATGCCACTTCTTGATTGTTGCTCTTAGAGACTGGGCCATTGGTGTTCTATTCAGGAAATTTTGCCCTGTGTCAATGTGATTGATGATCTTTCCCACTTTCTCTTCTATTAGATTCAGTATATCTGGTTTTATGTAGATGTTCTTGATACACTTGGACTTGAGCTTTGTACAAGGACTGCCACTTGAGCCAGTACCGTTGGTTAAAAATGCTGTCTTGTACTGGATGTACTGGATCGTTTTTGCTTTTTTTGTACTGAATGGTTTTAGCTTCTTTGTCAAATATCTGCTGACCATATGTTTGTCAGTTTAATTTTGGGCCTGCAATCCTATTCCATTGATTTACATGTCTGTCTCTGTACCAGTATCAAGTAGTTTTTATCACTATTGCTCAATAATACAGCTTCAGATCATGGATGGTAATACCCCAGAAGTTTTCTTTTTTTAATTTTTAATTTATTTACATTTCAAGTGTTATTCCCTTACCCGGTTTCGTGCCTCCCCATGAAATCTATCCCATCCCCCTTCCCCCTGCTACTATGAGGGTGTTCTCCACCTACCCACCCACCCACTCCCACCTACCTGCCCAAAATTCCCCTACACTGTGGCATCTATCGAACCTTCATAAGGTCAAGGATCTCTGGTCCCACTGATGTCTGACAGTTCTGTCCTGTCCATATGCAGCCAGAGCCATGTCTACTCCTTGGTGAGTGGTTTGGTCCCTGGAAGCTATGTAGAGTCTGGTTGGTTGACACTGTCTCTTTCAATGGGCAACCCCTTCAGTTCCTTCAGTCCTTTCTCTAACTCCTCCATTGGGGACCCCATGCTCAGTCCAATGGTTGGCTCCGAGCAGCCACTTTTGTATTTGTGTCAGGGCCTCTACAGAGAGAGCTCTATCAGTCTCTGTTCAGCAAGCCTTTCATAGCATCCGCAATAGTTTTGGAGTTTGGTGACTGTATCTGGGCTGAATCTCTGGGTGGGACAGTCTTTGGATGGCCTTTCTTTCAGTCTCTGCTCTGCACTTTGTCCCTGAAACTTCCTCCCATGGGTATTTTAATCCCCCTTCTAAGAAGGACCAAAGTATCCACACTTTGGCCTTCCTTCTTTTTGAGCTTCATGTGGTCTATGAATTATATCTTGGGTATTCCGAGTTTTTGAGCTTATACCCACTTATAAGTGAGTGCATACCATGTGTGTGCTTTTGTGATTGGGTTACCTCACTCAGGATGATATTTTTTTGTTCCATCCATTTGCCTAAGAATTTCAAGAATTCATTGTTTTTAATAGCTAAGTAGTACTTCATTGTGTAAATGCACCACATTTTCTGTATCCATTCCTCTGCTGAGGGACATCTGTGTTCTTTCTAGCTTCTGGCTGTTATAAATAAGGCTGCTTTGAACATAGTGGAACATGTGTCCTTTTTATATGTTGGAGAATCTACTGGGTATATGCCCAGAAATGATATAGTTGGGTCCTCAGGTAGTACTATGTCCAATTTTCTGAGGAACTGAAAAAACTGATTTCCAGAGTGGTTGTACCAGCTTGCAATCCCACCAGCAATGGATTGTAATCTTCTCCAGCATCTGCTGGCACATGAGTTTTTGATCTTAGCCTTTCTGACTGTGTGGTGGAATCTGAGGATTGTTTTGATTTGCATTTCCCAGATGACTAAGGATGTTTAACATTTCTTTAGGTGCTTCTCAGTCCTTCAGGCTTCCTCAGTTTCATATTCTTTGTTTAGCTTTGTACACCATTTTTAATAGGGTTATTTGTTCTTTAGACTCTAACTTCTTGAGTTCTTTGAATATTTTGTATATCAGCCCTCTATCAGATGTAGGATTGGTAAAGATCTTTTCCCAGTCTATTGGTTGCCATTTTGTCCTATTAACTTTGTCCTTTTGTCTTATAGAAGCTTGGCAATTTTGGAGGTCTTATTTGTCGATTTTTTTTTTTTTTAGTCCCTATTGTGTGTGTGTTTGTTTCTCTTTGGAAAGCAATGTTCAGGGTGGGAGGAGGGGAGGGACAATTCATGCAAGACTTCTTTATTTTTCTAATTTTTTTATTTACTTTTTTATTAGATATATTCTTTATTTACATTTCAAATGATTTCCCCTTCCCACGTTCCTCCCACTCCCCACCCCCAAATGGCACATAAGCCTTATCTCCTCCCCCTGTTCCACAATCAACCCCCTTCTACTTCCCTGTCCTGCAGAGTCTGAGGGAAAGACCATGCAGAGACTACCTCACAAAGTGATCCATCCCATATAAAGTTACAAAACCCAGACATTATTATGGTTGTGCATAAGTACTTGCTGACTGAAGCTGGATATAGCTCTGACCTGGGAGGCTCTTCTAGTACATGACAAATACAGAGGGGGACACTTTCAGCCATCGATTGAACTGAGCACAGTGTCTCCAATGGGGGAGCTTGAGAAAGTACTCAAGGAGCTGAAGGGGTTTGAAGCACTACTTGTAGATGCTTGATCTTAGAGTATAGGCCTTTGGTGCTCTGTTTAGGAACTTTTTCCTTGTGCCAATGTGTTTGAGACTTTGTCCCACTTTCTCTATTAGATTCAGTGTATATGGTTTTATGTGAAGACCCTTGATCCACTTGGACTTGAGCTTTGTACAGGAATATAAGAGTGGATCAATTTGCATTCTTCCTAATGTTGACTGCCAGTTGAACCAGTGCCATTTGTTGAAAACCTCTGTATGGTTTTAGCTCCTTTGTCAAAGAACAAGGTACCGTAGGGTATGTGTGTTTATTTCTGGGTCTTCGATTCTGTTCCATTGATCTACCTGCCTGTCATCGTACTAATATAATGCAGTTTTTAACACAATTGCTCCAAAAGAAGTTTTCTTATTTTGAGAATAGTTTTTGCTAGCCTGGATTTTTGGTGTTCTAAATAAAATTGGGAATTGCTCTTACTATTTCTGTGAAGAACAGAGAAAGAATTCTGATGGGAATTGCATTGAATATGTAGATTTCCTTTGGTAGGAAGACAGTCAATGAGCATGGAAGAGAACTTCCCATATTCTGAGATCTTCAATTTCTTTGTTCAGAGACTTGACGTCCTTTTATTTGCTTGGTTAGAGTCACCCCAAAATATTTCATATTATTAGTGACTATTGTGAAGGGTGTCATTTCCCTAATCTCTTTCTCAGCCCATTTATACCATGAGTAGAGGAATGTGACTTATTTGAGTTAATTATATATCAAGCCACTTGGCTGAAGTTGTTCATCAGCTGAAAGGGTTCTCTGGTGGAATGTTTTGGATCACTTAAGATGATACTAGCATATCATCTGTAAATAGTGATATTTTTATTTTTTCCTTTCTTTTTTGTTTTTGTTTTTGTTTTTTGGATTTGTTTTTTTTCGAGACAGGGTTTCTCTGTATAGTCCTGGCTGTCCTGGAACTCACTCTGTAGACCAGGCTGGTCTCAAACTCAGAAATCTGCCTGTCTCTGCCTCCCAGAGTGCTGGGATTACAGGTGTGCACCACCACTGTCCAGCCCTACTTTTTCCTTTCTGATTTGTATCGATTTGACCACCTTTTGTTGTCTAATTGCTCTGACTAGACCTTCCAGAACTATGCTGAATAGATGGGGAGAGAGTGGGCAGCCTTTCCTAGTCTCTCATTTTAGTGGGATTGCTTCATGTTTCTCTCCATTTACTTTGTTGTTGGCTACTGGTTTGCTGTATATTGATTTTACTATGTTGAGGAATGGGGCTTGAATTCCTGATCTTTCCAAGACCTTTAACAAGAAGGAATGTTGAATTTTGTCAGATGCCTTTTCAGCATTGAATGAGATGACCATGTGGTTTTTTTCTTCTTATTGTTTTGTTTGGTTTTTATAGTTTGTTTATATAGTGGATTACATTAATGCCTTTTCCCTGGAGTAAAGCCTACTAGATCATGGTTAATGATGGTTTTGATGTGTTCTTCAATTCAGTTTGCTATAATTTTATTGAGTATTTTTGTATCAATATTGGTCTGAAATTTTCTTTCTTTGTTTAGTCTTTGTGTGGTTTAGATATCAGAGTAATTGTGGCTTCATAGAATACATTAGTGTTCCTTCTGTTTCTATTTCATGGATTAACTTGAGTGTTGCTATTGGCTCTTTGAAGATCTGGTAGTATTCAGCTCTAAAGTCATCTAGTCCTGGGCTTATTTTGGTTGGGAGAGTTTTAATGACTTATTCTATTTCTTCAGGGATTATGTGACTGTTTAAATGGTTTATCTGATCCTGATTTATCTTTAGTAGCTGATATATGTCTAGAAAACTACCCATTTCATCTAGATTTTGCAGTTTTTTTGAGAATAGGCTTTTGAGGTAGTACCTGATGAGTTTTTTAATTTCCTCAGTTTCTGCTTTTTTTTTTTTTTTATGTTTCTGATTTTGTTAATTTGGATATTGTCTCTGTGTCCTTTAGTTAATTTTGCTAGGATTTTATCTGTCTTGTTGATTTTCTCCAAAAAACAGCTTTTTGATTTGATTCTTTTTATTGCTCTTTTCATTTGGTTGACTTCAGCCCTGAGTGGTGGGAGAACTGGGCTCTGGTGATGCAAAAGTATATTGGCTTCTATTGCTTACAGTCCTTCACTTGCCTCTCACCATCTAGATATCTCTGCTGTTTACTTGCCTGGGTATTTCTGTCTGGAGCCTGCCTCCTGTGTCCATAGGTTGCTCCAGGTCTCCTGGGAGACCTATGGCCTTGGCTGTAACTGATCTCATGTAAGGCCTTCAATCTATGGGGTATTCAGAGAGATAGACATGCTAATGATGTGCCCTGTTACCCTGGGTGCAGCAGATCTTCTTGGAGGCATTCAGGCTGTGAAGTCTTCAGAGGAAAAGACCAGCTGACAATCTGCCCTTCCAAAAGGTGCAGGTCCACCCCTTGATTTTTAAAATATTTTTAAATTGTTTTTATGAGATAAAGAACATAAACATTCATCTCATGAAAGGTTGTTTGAGAGAATATAGAAGGAAAATATGTCAAAATGTACTATAGTAAAATTCTAAACACATAAAAGTGCTGAAGAACAAATCTATTTAGTACTGGTATGAAACAGACAAATACAAACTTGTAGTTTAACACATAATAGCTAATAACCTAAACACAAACTGTCTGACTGGTACTCTAATATGTCAATTCAATGCTCTTCTGATGAAATAAGGCCAAAATCTTTTACTCCATAGTACATCCTAATTATATGTTTCTAAGTAAAAGGATCTTCCTAAGCTAGTGAAGAGATCTATTAATCCTCACTACTTGCTTTAGACTGATCACATTAAACAATGTTTTATTTCCACTTACTTGTTTCACTGCCCTCTGCTTCCTCTATGTCCGCAATCTACAGTTGCTGTGTTTTATTCAAGACAGAGGACTAACTCAGGTTTCAATACAGAAAAGTCTCTGCATTAGAAGAAACCTCAGACTCTACATTATATTATAGTATATTGAATGTTGTCTTTTAAACACAGAATTGTACCCAGTGGAAAGTAGGAACAGAAGATACATTAATGACTTCCTAATTACAATTTCTTTTCAGATGTTTTAGACCTCAGAAACCAATATTTTTTAAGATTTACGTATTTATTATATGTAAGTACACTGTAGAGGTGAGAGGTGGGGAGTGACATATGCCTTTAATTCCCCCACTTGGGAGGCAGAGGCAGGGTGATTTCTGAGTTTGAGGCTAGCCTGATCTACAGAGTGAGTTCCAGGACAGCTAGGAGGGGTCAGCCTTGTCTACAGAGTGAGTTCAGAGTGAGTTCCGGGACAGCCAGTACTACACAGAGAAACCCTGTCTCAAAAAAAAAAAAAAAAAAAACCCAAAAACAAAGAAACAAAAGTACACTGTAGCTGTCTTCAGTCACCCCAGAAGAGGATATCAGTTCTCATTACAGATGGCTGTAAGCCATTATGTGGTTGCTGGGATTTGAATTCATGACCTTTAGAAAAGCAGTAGGTGCTCTTAATTGCTGAGCCATCACTCCAACCCAAAACCAATGCTTTCAAACTTCTGTGTTCATTTAGTTCTCTTCAAATTACTAGATGACAAAAATGCAAAATGGATTTTGAACTTTATTTACATCTGTAAAGATTCTCTCATCTTTACATCTGTAAAGATTCTGTGATGTTTTTGGAGAGATGAGCCTTCAGCAAAAGACTTGCCACATTTTTTGCATTTGTAAGGTTTCTCTCCTGTATGGATTCTGCAGTGGCTTTGAAGATGAGTGCTCTGGTAAAGGATTTGCCACAATCTGAGCATTTGTATGGTTTCTCTCCAGTGTGGATTCTGTGATGAATTTTAAGACCAGATGCCATGGTAAGATTAGCCACATTCTCTACATTTGTAAGCTTTCTCTCCAGTATGGATTCTGTGGTGGGTTTTAAGAGTTGAGCCTTCAGCAAAAGACTTGCCACATTCATTACATTTGTAAGTTTTCTCGACCTATGGATTCTGTAGTGGGTAAATAAATATATCAATAAATTTAAAAAAATAAAAAAAAGAACACCAATAGCTTACGCTCTAAGATCAAGAATTGACAAATGGGATCTCATAAAACTACAAAGTTTCTGTAAGGCAAAGGACACTGTCAAAAGGACAAAACATCAACCAACAGACTGGGAAAGGATCTTCACTAACCCTAAATCCAACAGAGGACTAATATCTAATATATACAAAGAACTCAAGAAAGTAGAACCCAGAGAACTAAATAACCCCATTAAAAAGTGGGGTACGAAGCTAAGCAAAGAATTTTCACATGAAGAACTTCGGAGAGCTGAGAAACACCTTAAGAAATGTTCAACATCATTAATCATTAGGGAAATGCAAATCAAAACAAACCTGAGATTTCACTTCACACCAGTCAGAATGGCTAAGGTCAAAAACTCAGGAGACAGCAGATGTTGGCGAGGATGTGGAGAAAGAGGAACACTCCTCCACTGCTGGTGGGATTGCAAGATGGTGCAACCACTTTGGAAATCAGTCTGGCGGTTCCTCAGAAAACTGGGCATGTCACTTCCTGAAGACCCTGTTATACCACTACTGGGCATATATCCAGAGGATTCTTCAGCATGCAATAAGGACACATGCTCCAGTATGTTCATAGCAGCCCTATTTGTAGTAGCCAGAAGCTGGAAAGAACCTAGATGCCCTTCAACGGAGGAATGGATACAAAAAATTGTGGTATATTTTCACAATGGAGTACTATTCAGCCATTAGAAACAACGAATTCATGAAATTCTTAGACAAATGGATGGAGCTGGAGAACATCATACTAAGTGAGGTAACCCAGACTCAAAAGATCAATCATAGTATGCACTCACTGATAAGTGGATATTAGCCTAGAAACTTTGAATACCAAGGACATAATCCACAAATTAAATGATGTCCAAAAGAATGGAGGAGTGGTCCCTGGTTCTGGAAAGACTCAGTGCAAGAGTATAAGGGAATTCCAGAACAGGGAAGTGGGAAGGGGTGGATGGAAGAATAGGGGGACAGAAAAGGGCTTATGGGACTTGCGGGGAGTGAGGACCCAGAAAAGGGGAAATCATTTGCAATGTAAACAAAACAAAACAAAACAAAACAAAACAAAACAAAAAAAGTCGAACCGTGGGTAAAAACCTTTCCACATTCTTTACATTTATAAGCTTTCTCTCCAGTATGGGTTTTGTGATGTTTTTGAAGACAAAAGCTCCTGGTAAAGGACTTGCCACAGTCTGGACATTTGTAAGGTTTATCTCCAGTATGAATTCTGCTATAAGCGTCAAAATTTGATCACTGGCAAGGGACTCTCCACATTCTTTACCTTTGTAGGGTTTCTCTCCAGTATGGATTCTGTGGTGGGATTTAAGAGTTGAGCCCTTGGCAAAAGACCTGCCACAATCTGTACATCTGTAAGGTTTTTCTCCAGTGTGAAGCTTCAGATGAACATGAAGAAAGTAGCCGTGAGTAAAGGACTTGCCACATTCTTTACATCTGTATGGTTTCTCCCCAGTGTGGATTCTCTGATGAGCTTGCAGATATGAACCTGTGGTAAAAGACCTTTTACATATTTTACATTCATAAGGTTTTTCTACAGTATCGATTATATAATTCTCTCTGTGGCCTGAGAACTGAGAAAAGTACTTTCCACATTCTGTAAATCTGCATGGAATTTCTCTAGTTTTTAGCATCTGAAGTCTAGTGAGGCTTGCTGAACTCCTGGAGCACTTCCCAGATTTCTTATATTTTTGTTGAAAAAGGGATCTTGGATGTCCAACAAGTTTTGAAGGAGGGAAAAACTCCAGTCTATATATTTTGTATTTCTGAGCTTTCTCTCTAGTGTAGCTTTAATCATTTTGTGTCATATTTAAATAGAAATTGAAGGATTTATCACGTCCCATAAATAGGCATTGTTTCCTTTGACTATCATTTACCTTATCCCTATCAATGCTTGATTGTGCTATAAAGACTTTGCTGTACTTATCGTATCTCTGTCTGTTAAATTCTCCTCTTGCCTTAATTTCAGAATGATGACTACAAATTGAGGGCTTATTTAAAGTTTTATCCTGCTGATTGCTTATGGACAGCTTCTCATGGCTATAGTCCTGCTGATGCAAATGTGCTTGTGTGCACTGACCAGAGCCATCCCTACATTTATCACTGTTGTAACAATTCTCCAGAAAATAATTACTTATCTTTTCATTACTAGGAGTTACATCATGTTTATAGTTATCCCAGTAGTCATTTCTTTGGTAATCAATCTTCATAAGCTAATTGTTGTAGTTATTATGCAGTACAAAGTCTGTAGTAAGGCCTTTATTGTCTTCACAATATCTGTGGTGGTATTCAGAAATACCCATCCAATGATGTCTTTCACATGTTACTTTCACACACACAGTCTTAGGTTGATCTACAATGCAGTCCCAGTCATAAGGTAGATTTACCTGTTGAGAAAGTTGTAAAGAATGTTCAGTCAAGTACTTCTCATTCTGATAACACTATATGTGTTTTTCTGTGATATTAATCCCTCTTTCTTCCAAGAATGTTGAAATACTGCTTAATCCAATACTACATAAACATATCTCAAAGACTCACATGCACCCCCCCATGTTACTTCTCAGTGAATTCACACTTCCATGAAGAGTAAAGATATGCTTCAAAAACGGGTGTAAATATTTTCCTACAAGAGCCTCCCACTGTGAATGTGGAAGCAGCCCAAAGTGAGCTGTGTCATGAGAAGTTTGAGTATTTTTGATCTCCGCTGTCAGGAATGTCAGGAATGGGTGTTGCATACATATAATATCCATCATCCCAGAATTCATGCTCTTCACTGTCACCTCAACATTCCCAGAACTTCCTTGCATGTTACTTTCCAAGCCTGCTACTTCCAAGTTGTCCTGGACCTTCTCTCTGGACAGATTATTGTTTTCTCTCTATTTTGAACAGTTCCTTTGTTATGAAAACAAGACAGAACTGGAAAACATGAAATAAAATCAATCAATATATCACTTAGGGGACTTACATGAAAATAATATAGAACTATGATGCAAAAAGGTAAATGGTTATGAGGGCTGTGCCAAGTGGATTTCACCCAACCTTCAGCTCTTCTGCTGTCAGGAAAACAGTGTGCTGAACATGATGGATGCAAGAGGATATTCTATGGAGGCGTAGCATATAATTTGTAATAAATGTAAGGGCTGGCCTGAATTCTGTAGTGTAACAGACAATTCATACAGCATTGTGTCATGATTAAAACATAAACTTTCTAAACACACAAGGAAAACAATAAAAAATGAATAAATACAACATATAATTATTCTAGAAAAGATTCATAGTTGCAGATTGAGCAATATATTTCAGAACGTTAGATTGTGCAATATACTTGAACACACTAAACAACTAGGAAAATGATGAGAAGACATAAGACAAATGAGAGTTACAAGGCCACAGAAGTTAGTGGATACAATGGCACAAGTTTTAAAATCTCCAAATAATGGCAATATTAGGACAGTTCAGTTTTTCAGATACCATGAATTTTTTAGAATAGCAAGAGAAGTCCCTCTGTATACAAATTAAATTTCTCAACTACCATGTAATGTAGAACTAAATTTTGACATAACATATAAGAAAGCAGCATTTATATGTGTAAATACACATATTATTTATATGTAATTTTAAATGAAAGAGAACTGTATCTCTTTCACTTCCTTTCCTGCATAGAGCTCATGCCAGATACTCTCACTGCAACTCTACTATGTACTATCCTCAAGATAGCCTCCTTGCTTTTATTATCAGTTTTTTACACACACATGCACACAAACACACACTCACAAATATATAAGTAAAAACTTTTAGTAAGTCATTGTAGTTTATTTGCATATGGGTTCAGTCCTGGCTACTCTGTATTAAACAAATAATAAAAGGGATTGGCCCTGAGAGAAGCTAATTTTCCATCTCTTAGCAGTCATAAATTACTTAGTTCTTTGGCTAGGGCAAAATATAAGATATAAGATATAAGGATGAAAATGAGATTGTCTGATAGTCCCTCAATTAAATATTTTTATCTCATTATATATATATATATATATATATATATATATATATAATTTACATATACAATTTGTTGTGTTACATTATTTTATTTATTTTATATTTGTGTGAAATTCTATACAGTACATATGTGAGATATATGAAATTATGCCACTTGGGTAGGCAATAGTCCCCAAAAGAACCATAGACTGTCAATAACCCCAGCACCAGGCATGAGAAACCTCATTAAAATTGTTTTGTATAATCACTACTTGAAAATAAGGATAATTTCACTTTTTTCCTTCCAAGTGTCTATTGCCTTAAACTCCCTTAAGTTGTTTTAGACCAATAGTTAAGACTTCAGCAGTGTAGAAGACAGGGATGGACAGAGTGGGCAACATTGTTCTTGATGTTAGATGGGTATGGGCACAAGGAGCATCCTTGATGGTTCCTAATTTTAGAGAGACAGTTTGAGGTTCTCAAGTTTGAGGTTTAGAATGATTTTGGATCTGGATCTACATTTTCTAATGTGCAGCTATGCTGCACATGTCCCTAATATCTTCTAGACATTTATCATGAACAGATGTTATATTTTTTAAAGGCCATTTCTCCATCTAATGAGGTGACTATGCTTTTTTTTCTTATAGTGTGTGTCCCTCATAGGTATAAGAGACAAAACATCTTTGCGTTCAGGCATTAACATTAAGCAGGTGCCATCTAGGACTTTTTTTTTCCTGAGAAGACATAAACATTGCCTCTCCTGATACTTGAAGGGAATCTGTTTTTTTTTTTCATTCATTATTTTCTAACCTTTCCATTTTTAATATATTTTAAGCTGTGTCTCCTTTAGTGTAAAATGGTTTTGGGCAACAGAAAACATATCAGCCTTTAATGTGAAGTATTTGAAACTGAGATGACTAAATGTGGTGATTTGGGTGACTATATAGCCTAATTTCAAAATTTGTTGTTTAAAATATTTGATATGGAATATTCAACACATAACTTGTTATAAGCCCATAATATTGGAGAAGGTGTGGTTAACAGCATGGTGAAGTTTGTGCTATGTGGGCAAGGCCAGGGATCCTTCCCTAGACCCTTATTGTGAGCTTGTCAATGTGTGTGTGTGTGTGTGTGTGTGTGTGTGTGTGTAAAAATCTTTGTGGGAGGTATCACATGAAGTCAACCTTAAGGTCCCATCTTTATGGAGGATGTCACATGTGCTTTACTAAGAATTTCAAAGTGGTTATGTCTAAAGCTTTATTGTAAACAGGAGATATAGTTAATTATCAAAAGGGAAAACATCACCAGATTTTGTTGTGTCTAAGTGTGCATAAAATAAACTATTCAGGGTCAGGCCAACAAAGTGTGAATCAACCCCAGCTCTTAGTGATGTTGAAACAAGCTGTTGTCTTCATTGCCTTTTGTATAAGCCTAGGTAGTTGCAGAGACTCCTGCAACTGGCATACAAAGTGTAGGGCAGGGTCCTCACTAAAGGTAAGAGCAAAAATTATTTTAGTAGAAGTGGCTAGTTCTATCACCAAGGAGAGTTGCAAAGGTGAGAGAGAAATAGGACATATAGAAATTTTAGTATTTCTTGGAATTCCCCTATTTTAGTAATTCATGAGAAGCCAAAAATATATTTTATCTGTTCCATGACCTCTGAAGCATAAACCATAAAAGCAATGGGAGCTTCCCAGCCAAGACTCCCATTCTACTATAACTTTCAAGTGGCATCAGAATTAGTATCCTGTCAAATATTTTAAACAAAAAATTTTGAAATTAGTTTCAAAACTAGTAGTTACATAGTCACCCAAATCACCACATGAAGTCATCTCAGTTTCAAATACTTCACATTAAAGGCTGATATATTTTCTGTTGCCCAAAACCATTTTACACTAAAGGAGACACAGCTTAAAATATATTAAAAATGGAAAGGTTAGAAAATAATGAATGGAAAAAAACAGATGCCCTTCAAGTATCAGGAGAGGCAATGTTTATGTCTTTTCAGGGAAAAAATGTCCTAGATGACACCTGCTCTAGTGCCTCCAACCACAACACTATCCTGGAGATCAGCAGACTAATAAAGCATATGAAGAAGACAAGTCTATAAAGAGGATACAACCTAAAAGGAAGGATAAGATGGTGATTGGGGAAATATCAAGGACAAAATATTACTAATCCCAAAACTATGCTTTCATATTTACTGACTATATTACATGTTAATACACAACTTATCAATGAAAACTCCATTTATTTATTTATTTTTGTTTTGAGTCATAGAAGGAGCATGAAAGGCATTCATGTAAAAGGAAATAGTATGGTGTCTTCAAATGCTAAGGGTTGTTCTTATGTTTTCTTAAAATTATCAACCACAGGACTGATTATTGTTATACTAATACAAGATAAAAAAGATGGTTGTATAATTAATAAAACTACTAAAATCAAATAGGTTAGCTGTAATTATCCAAGAGATGGGCAAAGTAAGAACCATCATTTTAAAAATAATGATAGATTATGTGTGTTCATAATCTATATGTTATCTTGGTTGTCAACAGTTTTCTGCCATGTGTTCTTTTAATGTGTTAGATTTCTTTCATACTACCGATGACCAAATTAATGATCTCCATCAGGAGATAAAGTCTTTCTAGTGGCCTTTAAGTAACCATTGTGGTAAAGACAGCTTTCCCCATTCCTTGTTCCTATTAGATATTCATAAAATTCTATTACATTTGCCTATAAAGACTATCCAAAAAGGCAATTCATTAAACTTTGACCTCTATTATAACCATAGTCTTCTCTTTAAAAAATAAACATTGGGAGTGGTGGAGGTTTGGAATATATAGGTGGCAAGGAGATCGTTGTCCTCACAGATAAACACTAGGGGAAATTTCAATGCTAAATATACAGGCTGGTCCTTCAAAGTAAGGAATGTATAACTTGATATCCATGTAGAAACCTGGGAGCAGAGGACGTGAATAGCCTTGTGACATTTTCACAGTCTATGGCTAAAACCATAGGGGTCCTACTGTTATTATTAACATTCCATCCTCAATCAATCTATAGAATTCAACCTTATAGAAGGTGACCTTTACTTTACACATACACACAGGGTGCCAAACTGACCTTTATGTTTAGAATCCATTTTAAAGATAAGCTTTGACTTCTCCTCAGCTACAGACCTTGGAGACATCAGGTGGTCAATGGCACCCTTCCAGAAGAAGAAAACATCTTACAGCTGCTAGAGATTCACCTTGGCTGAAAGTCCAGACTACGTGGAAAATCTCACTTGCCTTACTTCTTCCTCTGCCTGTATAAGTTCCCTGAGAAAATATAGTTTTGGGGACTTTGAGCAAAGTTGATCTTGGCCTTGTTCTTTGAATCTCCTGTCTCTATTTCTGTCCTTCTCTCCTAGCATACCCTGTTGAAAAGCCCTGCAGGCCAGGGCAATTGGCACCCAATGTGGGGCGCCTTCCTGAGTAAGGATCACAGAGAATGTCATCTTAAAGGAGCAACCACTCATCATTTGGAACCACTGACTCTTCAGGTTGTGGTTGATCACCATGAAAATGCTCATCTGTGGGATATCCAGGGTAAATGATTACCACGGAAATCCTCATCTGTGGAAGATCCAGGATAATTGATCACCATGGAAACATCTGTATGTTGGAGATGCAGGGTAAGGCAGAGGTCACATTATGGGACAGGCATTAAGAAAAACAGGAGGCTTTTCTTTATGGTCTCAAGGAAACCCTCAAAGCGTGAAGAATAAGGGTTAAAAAATAAGATCTTCACAAATGTTTTATTTTTATACAAATTAAAAAAAAAGACTAAAACAACAAAAATAAAAAAAAATAGATGCTAGAAAGATTCTTAGCTCAAGTATATTTGTGCTATGCAAGGCTTTTGGAAGTGAGAGTGGTGGGTATGTAATTAGAAGGTCTGTGTGTGTTGAAGAGGGAACAAGAAAGTTAGAAAAGTGGGGCACTAGGGAGCAACTATCTGAAGCTGCCACTGTGCCTCCTCTTCCTTCTCTGGCAGAATTCCCAAAAGAAGAAAGAACTAAAGAGTTAGGTCTTGAACAAGGGAGAGAGAGAGAGAGAGAGAAAGAGAGAGAGAGAGAGAGTAGGAGGTGGCAGGGAGAGAGTAGGTTTCAGAAAAGCAGTTGTTCCACATCTGGGACGTTGTGTCAAAAGAAGTAAAATGGTTATAAGGTATTTCATGTGTCTCCTGGGGTTGAGAGGAAAGCAGGAAATGTCCTGCTTCCTCTCTGGATCCTACTGGAGATATCCTTAGTTCTTGTTAGGATATCTGGATCTCTTTGGGATTGTTGTTCTGTGTTTCATGTTGAAAAAAATGGTTAAAACTTTATCTGCTGTCTGTCCACCATTTGATTTAATTTAACTTGTTTAAAAGGCAGTCTCAATTTGCACAGCAAAAACTGATATGTTACCCTGCATTGTGACTGGGAGTCAAGTGTAGCTGGAGAAGTCCTGTTAGGGGCTGCTTATCTACACAAGCTGCTCTTAAAGGGTCCAACACCATTTCATCTTTGGTAAGAGAGCTGAAGGCTGTTTTTTCCTAGAAAAACTTCTGTGATGGTGTTTATTGGGTTGATCAAGCGGCAAGGTGCTTTTCTCTTAAAATTACAGTTAAAAAATGTAAGAAACTTTTGTCTGGTTTAAATAAGTATATATTTATAGCAATTTCACTATGTTCCTGACTGGTTTTTAAGATATAAATAAGTTTTACATGTCTTGTTTATAGAGTATTGACATAAGTTATTGGGTATGATAAAAAATTTATAACATTGACAACAGAAAATTAGCTTAAAATTGTTAACTCAGAGTTGGAGTCACGCTAAAGAACAGGTGATATGAGCCAACCCAGAAAAATAGGTCTCTAAAGACACTTCTAAATGGAGATACTGTTTATGTAATTTTTATCTTAGAAACTAGACTTTAAAAATATAGAATTTAAAACAATGTCTCTTTACTGATGCATTAAAAGCTACACAGTCATGCATTCATAAGAACGGGCAGTTAAACTTTGAATGTAAAAGTAATGCTCTTGATATTAATTTTAAAGAAAATAGATTATTTATTTTATTTTTTATTTGACATATTTTTATTTATATTTCAAATGATTTTCCATTTTCTGGTCCCCCACTCCCTGAAAGTCACATAAGTCCCCTTCCCTCCCCCTGTTCTCCCACCCAGCCCTTCCCACTTCCCTGTTCTGGTTTTGCCCTATACTGCTACACTGAATCTTTCCAGAACCAGGGGTCACTCCTCCATTCGTCTTGTACCTCATTTGATGTGTGGATTATGTTTAGGGTATTCCAATTTTCTAGGCTAATATCCACTTATTAATGAGTGCATACCATGCTTGATCTTTTGAAACTGGGTTACCTCACTTAGTATAATGTTCTCCATCTCTATCCATTTGTCTAAAAATTTCATGAATTCATTGTTTCTAATGACTGCCAAATTGAGTTGATGATAATGTACTCGTATGGTTGTGAATGCCACAGAGTCAACCTGCTGTCTAATGAATCCTATCCTAGATTTAAAATAAAGGGTCCTAAAATAGTTATCAAAAGCACACAAAGCAAGGGCTCAACAAGGGGCATCAGGAGGGAAAACATGGAGGATTCCCACCAATTACTGGCAGCTCTAGAAAATTTCTGTCTCTGTAGATCCTTACTCAGCTTATGGAGTTTATGCACCTGTAATTCTATCAGGCCAGATTCATTAACATAATAGCAACATTCTTCCCTAAGAATAAGGCAGGTTCCACCCTTCTCAGCTGTGAGGTCCAAGGCACGGTGATTCTGCAAAGTAACTTAGGCAAGTGAGGTTATTTGCCTTTGCAGGGATGCCAGAGATTCAGCAGAAGCCTCTATAGCTTATTGAAATTGTTCGGCTAACTTATTGGTGACTATAATAGAATGTCCCAATGATCCACCTGCCAATCCAGCAGCCACCACAGAGGTAGTCAGGGAAAGGTCGACTACAAAGGGCAAAAATAATGCACATTTCTCTCTTCTGAAATGTTCAGAAGGCATAAAAATTTCTGCAGGGGTATAAAAAGTTAGTTGAGGAATCAAGGTAACAGGGAGTCACAACATAGAAGGATCTATGTTTTTTGACAAGTATTTAGTGAGGATGCCACTGCACCAAATAAAATATCCTCTTGGGAAAAAATATCAGAAGATGGAGTCTGAGTAATAGTGCATCTTCCTTTTCCAGAGTCTGAATAACAAAAAGGAATTTTGGAAAATGGCCAATAGAGTTCAACCTCAGGAATAAGAGAGGTCTTTATCGATTTTACTGTTGTAGAATTTAATGAAAAAAAAGTAGAGGGGACAGCTACTAAGGGCAGATGGCCCAACATAGCACACAAAAAGCATGAGGAGAGGTTACCCAATCCTAAAACACTGGCCAACATCAGCCCTTCCCTCAAGAGGGAAGTCCAAGAAAGTGGATGAGTAGCAGAAGAGACACAAAGCTGGCTATTAAGATCTCATTCTGTATTTAAAATGTTAGAACAGACAGCAGATTGTACTTGAACAAGAAAGCGCCAGATATAAATCTTGTTACTAGGCAGATTTTCTTTCCTGCTCATATACATGGCTCCTTTTATAGAATAAATCCAGCGGCTATCCCAAGGGTCCCAAACAACCAAAGTAAATGCTGTGGGTGTCTTAAAGAAAATAAAAGGCAGGCCATGTTCTACCTGGTCTACACTTGAAATCTGTAAAATGTAAATATATGGCCTTTTGACACCCCGAAGGGGGGCAATCAGAAGTAGCCAATATCTCCCCTTTGATCTGTCCATAATGTGTCCAATTTTCAGCTACATAAAATTGCCATGCAAAGAGGAATACTGAGTATTCAAATGTCTGTGATGTCAGCATTAGTAGGAGGCATCCAAGCCTGTCCACTTTCAATGATTATAATCAGCATCAGTCTTTGTCCCAGCATCAGCATACTCTGGCAGCTAAGATGCTCCTTCAGCATCCTGCAGAAAAACACAAACATGCCCTCTTTCCCACATTCAGAGAGTTTTTTGGCAATGAAATTTTAAAATTTTTGAGGTGTATGAAGATATGATTATCCCCTCTTTTATTTATAAAAATATTGTTTTAAAGTTCTATGGTCCAGTTCTACAATATCTTGTCCCTGGAATAATGACCATCAAACTTGTCCAAAAAGCTTGCTATGTCAGCATTCTGCAATAACCAATGTAATTGCTGTCTGGACCAAGGATTAACACAGCAACACAGACTCATAACAGGGTTTTCAAACTTAACTTGGAGATCAAGAAGGATAGATTCACATTAATGGTCTTATTTACCAAAAGACTGCTGCTGCAAAACAGCCAACAACTGACTTTTCTGCAGTTATTTTATCCTTCATCAGTTAATTGTCCAGGGGATTAGGATTTACATTTTCCTGAGACTATCAAACTGAGGTTTAAGGTCTCCTGTGGCAAGCTTAAGATAAGATCTTAATCATTTAAATAAAACTCTTTGAATATTCTATGCCAAAATTTGTCTAGGATATAACTGATTCACTTGCCTGATATATGATTTAATTACAAATATGGATGAGTTAAAATCTTGAACTTGTGATTGAATTGTAAACTACAACTAATGGAACATTGACTGTTTAAATATTTTTAAGTTTCTTTTGTAATATTGGAGCGTGCCCCTAATTTTGAAGAATAAAACTCAGTTTTAAATAATCTATTTTCTTTTGGTGTTGAGAATTATTTTAGCTATCCTGGGTTTTTTATTATTCCAGATGAATTTGAGAATTGCTCTTTCTAACTCTATGAATAACTGAGTAGGGATTTTGATGGGTAGTGCGTTGAATCTGTATATTGCTTTTGGCAAAATGGCCATTTTAACTATATTAATCCTGCCGATACATGAGCATGGGAGTTTTTTCCATTTTTTGAGGTCCTACTTTCATTTCCTTCTTCAGAGTCTTGAAGTTCTTGTCATACAGATTTTTCACATGTTTGGTAAGAGTCACCCCAAGGTACTTTATACTGTTTGTGGCTATTGTGAAGGGTTTCATTTCCCTAATTTCTTTCTCAGTCTGCTTATCCTTTGAGTATAGGAAGGCTATTGATTTGCTTGAGATGATTTTATAACCTGCCACTTTGCTGAAGCTTTTTATCAGCTGTAGGAGTTCTCTAGGGGAGTTTTTTGGGTCACTTAGGTAGACTATCATATCATCTGCAAATAATGATAGTTGGACTTCTTCCTTTCCAATTTGTATCCCTTTGACCTCCTTATGTTGTCTAATTGACTGAGCTAGTACCTCAAGTACAATATTGGAAAGATAAGGAGAAAGGGGAAAATTCTGGAGGAAATCAGTATCCCTGATCTCAAGCAATACTACAGAGCAATAGTGTTAAAAACTGCATGGTATTGGTACAGTGACAGGCAGGTGGATCAGTGGAACAGGTTTGAAGATCCAGAAATGAACCCACATACCTATGGCCACTTGAACCTCAACAAAGGAGCTGAAAACATCCAATGGAAAAAAGCCTTTCAACAAATGGTGCTGGTTCAACTGGAGGTCAACATGCAGAAGAATGCAAATTGATAGATCCTTATCTCCTTGTAATAAGCTCAACTCCAAATGGGATCAAGGACCTCCCCATAAAGCCAGACACTCTGAAGCTAATAGAAAAGAAACTTGGGAAGACCCTTGAGGACATCAGTACAGGGGAAAATTCCTGGACAGAGCACCAATAGCATATGCTCTAAGATCAAGAATAGACAAATGGGACCTCATAAAATTACAAAGTTTCTGTAAGGCAAAGGACACCATCAAAAGGACAAATCAGCAACCAACAAATTGGGAAAGGATCTTCACCAACCCTACATCAGATAGAGGGCTAATATCCAATATATACAAAGAACTCAAGAAGTTAGACCCCAGAAAACCAAATAACCCTATTAAAAATGGGGTACAGAATTAAACAGAATTTTCAGCTGAAGAACTTCAGATGGCTGAGAAGCATATTAAAAAATACTCAACATCATTAGTCATTAGGGAAATGCATACCAAAACAACCCTGAGATTTCACCTCACACCTGTCAGAATGGCTAAGATTAAAAATTCAGGAGGCAGCAAGTGTTGGCGAGGTTTGGAGAAAGAGGAACACTCCCCCACTGCTGGTGGAGTTGCAAATTGGTACAACCACTCTGCAAACCAATCTGGCGGTTCCTCAGAAAACTGGGCACATCACTTCCAGAAGATCCTGCTATACCACTCCTGCGAATATACCAAGAGGATTCCCCAGTATGTCATAAGGATATATGTTTCACTATGTTCATAGAAGTCCTATTTATAATAGGCAGAAGCTGGAAAGAACCCAGGTATCCCTCAACAGAAGAATGGATGCAAAAAATGTGGTATATATTACATCGCCCCATGGGGGTTGCATAGCAACTCAGAACTATGTACACTGGTTCAGCATGGTGTGAACTCAGTGTGGGTAACTGCAAGGGGTGTAGAGCATGGAATCACAGGGGGGAGAACCCAATTGTCTGTTTCTGAGTCCCCCGTGAAGCACACCCAATCTGCATAGGGGTTGGTGTCGGTCCTCGGACCACTCTACATTTTCTCGGGTCTCCCACCGAGATAGGCTCTGCCACTCCTCTCCAAAAGACACCAAGATCCATCTAAGATATGGGAAGAACAATCCTCTGTTCCCCATGAGAGGGGTTGGGTCACTGCTTCCCCCTCTTTTTGGTTAATGCATCGTGCATCAATGAGACCTATAGATGTCCAATTTCTCGCAGGCCTCACAAAAACTAAGTAAATAGGGAGAGGATGTCAGGAGCCAAACTGACTTTACTTTTTGTTTAGAGTTCATTTTAAAGATAGGCTTCAGTTTTGACTTTTTCTCAGACCTTGGAGAAATCAAGTGGTCACTGTGCCCCCCCCCCCCAGAAGAAGAAAACATCTTGCAGCTGCCAGAGATTCACCTTGGCTGAATGCCCATACTACTTGAAGAATCCCACTTGCTCACTTCTTCCCCTGCCTGTATAAGTACCCTGAGAAAACACAGTTTACTAGATCTTAAGCAGTTCGTTTGTTTTGACCTCATTCTTTGCATGTCCTTTCTCTATTTCTCTGCCATTCTCTTCTAGGGTCTGCTCTCGAAAACCTCCTCGGGCCGGGACACCAGATCTTCCTAGATACTTTATGGTGTCTTTTTTCAGAGGAGAGGACTTAGGATTCCTTGTTGTTATTTTAAGGAAGGCCTCTAAATGCCAACCTCCATGCAATCAGTTATACTTCACAGGGGACTCAGAAACAGAAAACATGGTCTTCCCCCTGCAGTGCTTTGCCTTTTACCTCTCACTGGTACACATTTCAGCTCGTAAGCAGACACATATAGATCTGAGTTCTATGTGACTCCTAAAAGGAGATTCACTTATATAGGTTTTGATGCCAGAGAATTGATATGTGCCAAAATCTCTGCAAGTATCTTTAACAGACACACCAATTTTCCATCCAGGTGAGCTTGGGTGGAGACAGCCAGTCTATTTAACAAACCAGGTCAAGAGTTAGAAGCAAAACAGAATTAACTTGTATTTGGATGGCCCAAGGTATCTCATTCAATTGCAATTTTTCAGACACCAAGCCTGACTTCCCAATGTGGGGTAAGTGACTTTTTGAATTCAGCTGCAATTTAGCATCAGACACAAAATCTACCTTGGGGGTGGGGGAGGTAGTTTGTGAATCAAGAGATAAGCTGTTATTTCTCAAGAAGAGTGGAGAGTATATGTCAAATTAAGTCACCTGGCTGAAGAAGATTATTAGCAATCTTCATAATTGGAATCTCCAATATTGAATTTATTTCTAGACTAGTCTATGATTGAGTCAACTGATCACATTAAATGAAAGAGAAGAGTCATTATAACTCCTCCTCTAGATTAACTTTTCTTTTTTTTTATTCGATATATTCTTTATTTACATTTCAAATGATTTCCCCTTTTCTGGCTCCCCACTCCCTAAAAGTCCCATAAGCCTTCTTTCCTCCCCCATCTACTCCTTCCCACTTCCCTGTTCTGATATTCCCCTATACTGCTGCACTGACTCTTTCTAGAACCAAGGGCCACTCCTCCATTCTTCTTGAACAACATTTAATATGTGGATTATGTCTTGGGTATTCAAAGTTTCTAGGCAAATATCCACTTATCAATGAGTACATATCATGATTAATCTTTTGAGACTGGGTCACCTTACTTAGTATGATGTTCTCCAGCTCCATCCATTTGTCTAAAAATTCCAGGAATTCATTGTTTCTAATGGCTGAATAGTATTCCATTGTGTGAATACACCACATTTTTTGTATCCATTCCTCCGTTGAGGGACTTCTGGATTCCTTCCAGCTTCTGGTTACTACAAATAGAGTTGCTATGAACATAGTGGAGCATGTGTCCTTATTGCATGCCAGGGAATCCTCTGTGTATGTGCCCAGGAGTGGTATAGCAGGATCCTCCGGAAGTGTCATGCCCAGATTTCTGAGGAACCACCAGACTGATTCCCAAAGTGGTTTCACCATCTTGCAATCCCGCCAGCAGTGGAGAACTGTTCCTCTTTCTCCACATCCTTGCTAACACCTGCTGTCTCCTGATTTTTTGACCTTAGCCATTCTGACTGGTGTGAAGTGAAATCTCAGGGTTGTTTTGATTTGCATTTCCCTAATGATTAATGATGTTGAACATTTCTTAGGGTGCTTCTCAGCCCTCCAAAGTTCTTCATGTGAAAATTCTCCTTAGCTCTATACCCCACTAGTTTAACAGTCTCCATGTTCTGTCCCACAAGGCTTAAAAGCTTAAAGCAAGACAGTTTATCAAATCTGGGACATTACTAATAGAAATCAAGGCAATATGGCAGCACCTGAACCCAATTCTCTGACAACAGCAAGTCCTGGATACCCCCACACACTAGAAAAAACAAGATTTTGGATTTAAAATCACTGGTCATAATGCTGTTAGAGGAACACAAGAAGGACATAAATAAATCTCTTAAAGAAATACAGGAGAAAATGGGTCAAAAGTTAGAAGCCCTTACAAGGGAAACACAAAAGTCATTTAAAGCAGTGCAGGAGAATATCTGTCACCAGATAGAAGCCAATAAAAAGGGAATGCAAAAATCACTTAAAGAAATACAGGAGAACTTGAGTCAACAGGCAGAATTCATGAAAGAGGAAACACAAAAAATCCCTTAAGGAATTACAGAAAACCACAAACAAACAAGTGAAGGAACTGAGCAAAGCCATCCAGAATCTAAAATCAGAAGTAGAAACAACTACAAAATCACAAAGGGAGACAACTTTGGAAATAGAAAACCTTGGGAAGAAATAAGGGGTCATAGACACTAATATCAACAACAGAATACTATCTCAGATGCTGAAGATACCATAGAAAGCATTGACTCTACAGTGAAAGAAAATGCAAAATGTAAAATGCTTGTAACCCCAAATATCCAAGAAATCAAGGGCACAATGAGAATACCAGACCTAAAGATTATAGATGTAGTTGAGAGTGAAGATTTACAACTCAAAGGCCAACAGATACCTTCAACAAAATTCTGGAAGTAAACTTTGCTAACCTAAAGAGAGAGAGATGCCATGAACATATTAGAATCCTACAGAACTCCAAACAGACCGGACCAGAACAGAAATACCTCCCGTCACATAATAATCAAAACCTCAAATCTTCTAAACAAAGAAAGATATTAAAGGCAGTAAGAAAAAAATGCCAAGTAACATATTAAGGAAGACCTAGCAGAATTAGACTAGACTTCTCACCAGAGACTAGGAAATCCAGAAGATGCTGGACAGATCTCATGCAAACTCTAAGAGAACACAAATGCCAGCCAAGAGTACTATACCCAGCAAAACTCTCAGTCACCAGAGATGGAGAAACCAAGATATTCCATGATAAAAGCAAATTTACACAATATCTTTCCACAAACCTAGCCCTACAAAGCATATTAGGTGGAAAACGCCAATACAAGAAGGGAAACTACACCCTGGACAAAGCAAGATAGTTACATTCTTTCATCAAACCCAAAAGAAGATAACTACTCAAATATAAAAATAACAGGAAATAATAATCACTATTCCTTAGTATCACTTAACACCAATGGACTCAATTCCCCAATAAAACGACACAGACTAACAAAGTGGATACATAAACAGGACTCTACATTTTGGTGCATACAAGAAACACACCTCAGTGTCAAAGACAAACACTAAAGGCTGAACAACAGTTTTACAAGCAAATGGTCTCAGGAAAGAAGTTGGAGTAGCCATTCTAATATCAGATAAAATTGACTTTCAACCTAAAGTCCTCAAAAGGGACATGCTGAGAAGGACACTTCTTATTGGTCAAAGGAAACATCCACCAAGAAGAACTCTCTTTCTGAACATCTATGTTCCAAATGCAAGGGCACCCTCATTCATAAAGGAAACTTTACTAAAGCACAAAGCACACACTGCATGTAACAAAATAATTGTGGGTGACTTCAACACTCCGCTCTCCTCAATGGCCCAATCAGGAAAACAGAAAACAAACAAATACACAGTGAAACTAATAGAAAATTTGAACCAATTGGATTTAACACACACACACACACACACACACACACACACACACAGACACACACACACAGACTCACACAGACACAGACACACACAGACACACACAGACACACACAGACACACAGACACACAGACACACACACACACACACACACACACACACACACACACACATATATATGTATATATATATATATATATACAACATTTTATCCAAAAGCAAAAGAATATACCTTTTTCTCAGCACCTCACGGTACCTTCTCCAAAATCGACTATAATTGGCCATAAGACAGACCTCAACAGATATAAGAAAATCGAAATAAATCCATGCCACCTATCAGGTCACTATGGAGTAAGAGTGGTCTACAATAGCAGCAAAAACAACAGAAAGCCTACATACACATGGAAGCTGAACAACACTCTACTCAATGATACCTTGGTCAAGGAAGAAATAAAAATATCAAAGACTTTCTAGAATTTAAGGTGGGGCCTGTAAGACAAAAACACAAGTTTCCTCACTAGCTTCCACTGAGGCATCTCTAAGCTTTGCATTAACTCTAATGTAAATTTTTTAATATGCCCTAGGACCCACCTTGAGTCCTTAGCAAGGACATTGTATGAGGTTCCTCAAATGAAGTATCTTCTAATCTGAGCCCTTTATCTAAGTCCAGACCCAAACCCACCTGTCCAGCAAGGACATTTTGAGGATTGAATAACAAAAGGAACCTGTAATTTCAGAATTCCCAGAAAAATTCTACTTGTAGTTTCATAGTAGTCAAAGGAGCCTGTTTGATATCAATTTCCACTGAGATCTCCTTTTTAATCTCGGAGGGTTAAATTTTGCTCCCACCATTGTAGCCAAGAAACTTGTGGAAAAGTGGCAATAGACCTACCTGTAATGGCCACAGCTGTATCACTCTTAAAATTATCTTAATTACAAAATATGTTAAGAATCATGAGCCATTAACCAGACTGCAAACTGAAAACTGCAGTCGATGACACACTGGCAATTTTCATTTTAACTCAAGTTTTTCTTGCAATATTAGAACACAACTACAACTTTGGAAGCAAATCCCAATGTTAAACAATCTATTTTCTTTAAAATCAATGGCAAACACATTATTTTTACAGCACAAGGTTTGTCTGCCAGTTCTCATGGTCAAGTGTATGTCAGTGTAACCTATTAAAGAGCCATAATTTTAAATCGTATTTCTTATAAGTCCAATCTCCAGTCTAAGATTAACACAAAACACCATGCCAATTTAGAAGCATCTTAGAGGCCTGTATTTCCTGGGTTGCGACATGCCACATGTTTAAAATGACTACTACCATAAACTACCAGTTTTACCCTAACTTTTTGTTAATAACATTATACCTTTTAAATCATGTCCAATGACTTATAAGCCAATACTCTATATAGTCAAGACATGCAAAATATACTCATAACTTTAAGGCCAATTATAAACAAGAACAAAGTGTGAGTTGCATTAGGCCATGTGTAGCTAGTTAAGACGGCTCTGACACTGAATCACCAATTTTAAACTAAACTTTTCTTAATAACACTATACCTCTTAAATCATAACCAATTAATTTATAACTCTATAGTCAAGATATGTAAAACCTTATACCATTAAGACCAATTAAAAGCAAGAATAAAGCAATTACACGAATTTCATAAGTTAAATCAAAGTTTTCCTAATCCTTGAGGCTACTGGCCTTTTAAAAGAGGCTTTTTCTCCAGCTGTGTTTGACTCCTACTTAAGAATGTGAGGCAACTTAAATTAACCTCCTCTGTGTAAACTGTGACTGGTAGGACTGCCAGCAGATAACATTTTTACCACTTTTTCAGCATAATACATAAAAACAACAATCATTCAGTCAATCAAAACAATAGACAACATAAATCGACACACATATGGACAGGTTTTGGTGCACCAAAAACAGACAACAGACAGAGAGGGAACTTAATGTCCCAAAGAGTTCCAAATAACTTAATCAGAACTAAAGCGATCTCCAGTAGCTTTCACTGAGGAAACAGGGCATCTCCCATTTTCCTCTCCTCCCAGGAGAGTTTTGAAATAGCTTTTAACCATTTTTTTTCTTTTTCTTTTTCTTTTTTTTTTTTTTGATACCACGTCCTACACATGAAAAAACTGCTTTTCTGAAACCTCCTTTTTCTCTGATTTAAGATTTAACAAGATGGAAGGAAGGTGCCTAGGCGAACACACACACAGACATGGTATAGAATAAAGTTTATTCAGAACAGAGGATGAAAGTTAATGGGGTAGTGGAGACAGAGCAAGGCAGAGAGAGAGTGTGTAGATCAGTAGATACTGGCCATGACCATGTGGAGAGAGGTGGGAGGGGAGAAGGTCCCAGGAATTTCTTTGCAGTCCAGGACTTACATTCTGCCCGTGAGTGGTTTTTACTTTTGATTTCTCCAGCCGCCTCAGCAGCCTCTGACTTCCAAAGAACATTTTCTCCTTCAGAGATCTCAGATCTGGCCAGATGGATAAATTCCTCAGGTGTCAGCCAGCCCTCAGTGGAAGATTCTAAGTGCCGAAGTGAAGGGAACCATCACCCATAGGCTATGACTGCGGATTTTAATTTTTCTAACATTTTAAAGTCAAGGGGCTTGTTTTGGCTTTGACTTTTTCTAGGCATTTGTCTTTGGAATAAATCTTGAAGTTAGAGTGACTATTTGTCCTTCTAAGTCTCATAGTTCCTTTAAGAGGGCTACTTGCTCTCTGCAGCTATCATTTGGTGGAGAGAAGAGATTTTATCAGGGGCTCTTCTGCAGGCAGCTTTCTCCTCCAAGTTGGCTTCCTCCCCGGGGGGTCTCTTACAGACTGGATTAATTAATGGCATATCAGCAGGGGATGGGCCCTTTCAGTAGAGGAGGATAAAGAGAAGCCAGGGGAGTGGGTGCCGGTGCCTTAGACATGTCTATAATGACCAAGGAAGGTTTTGAAGAATTCTTTTTAGGGGAAAACAAGGTCATTGAAGCTGCCTGAGACAAAGGGCGGAGGCAATATTCAGTGACTGACAAAAGCTGCTGTCTATCAGGGTCCTCACTCGCACCTTCTTCTACATCACGAATGAGTCCCCAGTAAGAGAGAACAGTTGCAGGGACAACATCAGGGCCCTGCCTTGTCAATGTTTCATTTAGTTCTCGACCTACTTTTTGCCATTTTTTTTAACTCTAACTCCCCTTTCCCTGAGAGAAGCTTTCAGGTCTCTGACGAAGACCGCTTCTTTAGACAATTAATGGCCTATTTCTTTTGGGATGGAGAATGCCCACTTACTGAGGAATACTTTTCATGAGCGGTGAAAGCGCTTCCTCCAAATGGTTTCTTTGCCGCGGAGGCCTTATCCTGGGGTGGTTTCCATCCATCGAAGGTCCATACCTCAAGCCCTAAGTTGGGCGCCACTTATCCCATCCCACAGGACCTAATTATTCAGGGAGTCGAGGGAGACCAAGCCTGAACAAGAAACGGGGAAGAAAAGAGAGCAAGGCCAAGCAAAAAGGGTGTCTTGTCAAGGCCTCTTTAATGAAAGGCTGAACACCTGGTTTTGAATATACCATGAGAGGAAGTAGGGAAGGGCTGAGGAGGAATGCTAAAGGCACAGAAAAAGGAAAGTTCATCTGAGGCAGATGCTGACTGCTGCATCTAGCTGCTTTTCGGGAATGCTGGTTCCGCCTAGACAACCCCAGGTGTTCAGCCAAGATAAGGACCAGTTGATAAGCCTCGTGTGAAGAAGGGAGTGGTTCAGTTGTTAACCCAAAGGTCACTGAATTCTCAAGGTGAGGGCCATTGAAAGTCTGGTTTCCTGCAGTTTGGTTTCCCACAACAACTGTAGGTCAAGCAGCAAGAAGAGAAAGCATTGCAAGGAAAATAAATTCAAGAGTCTGTGGCAGCTTCTTAGCAGTAACCAAGATTAAAGCTTCTCTTGTCAGATTCCTCAGCTGTGTTAATGTTTGCATTCTCCCGGGAGCCAGAAAAAGCTTTTGTAGTTCTGTTTCAGTCCTTGTCTTCTTTCTCTCCAGCTTTCATTTCCTTTGTTGCCGCTTCCCTATCTGCCCTGGTCGCACAAGCCCACTGGGTTCCAGACTGGGGAGTCAGCATCCTGTGGAAATACACTTGCATATCCCTTTCCAGAGGAAATTAAAGTGTCCATCCATTTCCAGGTGCTGGTCATTAGGTCCTTCCACATGACTCGGGGGGTTGTTCTATACTTAAACCTCCCCAATGTTTTATAGCAGGGGAATTCCCCAGTTCATCAGTATTCAAATTATATAAGACAAAAAGAGAAAGACTCAATAAACAGTGGGGAGAGAAATAGCTATTATCAACCCTAAGGCGTGTTATCTGATTTCTAAAGTTTGATGTGGCCTTTCAATAATAGCCTGCCCCTGAGCATTATAGGGAATTCCAGTGACATGCATGATTTTTCATGCCTGTAAAAATAAAGCAAAGACTTTTGACATGTAAGCTGGAGCATTGTCAGTTTTAATTTTCATGGGTTTCCCCATTACTAAGAAACTTTGAATCAGGTGTTGAATCACATCATTTACCACCTCATCAATTCTTGTGGAGGGAAAGATTATATGAGAGTAAGTATCTACAGTTACAGGAACACAGGCCAGTTTTCCAAACTCTGGAACATGTGTAACATCCATCTGCCATAACGTTAAAGCTTTGAGACCTTGGGGTTTCACTCCCATCTTTGGGAGATGGTAAATTTGAGTAAAATTGCTACAATTCTTTACTATTTGTCTAGCCTGTTCTCTTATGTGAAACATCCTCTTTAATGAGAGAGCATTTTGCTAATGTAATTCATGGCTCTCTTTTGCTTCTACTATATTCATGATTATACCCCTAGTAATGACATCAGCCATGTAATTTCCTTTGCCAGGAGGACCTGGTAGATTATAATGTCCTCTAATATGTCCCACATAGTTTTTTCTGTTTGGTCCCTAATCAGGTCCTGCAATTGCTGGAACAATCCCGGGATATGGGAGTGCCCTGATAGAAGAGTACTCTCTAGAGCTGGGAATAAGTTCGCTATATATTTTGAGTCTGTATAAAGGTTAAATTTAGCTGTAACCTTTTGAAAAGCAAATAAAACCACTCTAATTTCTGCTTCTTGGGCAGAAGTGTGGGTTCCTTCCTCTATCAGAGGTGAATGTCCAGGTACGTATACCACAAACTTTCCATTAGAAGATCCATCTGTAAAAATGCATAAAGCAGACTCCAGTGGCTGCAGGGAACATTTAATGGGAAATATTACCTCAGTTTCTTTGGAAAATTCTATTAAAGTATGTCTGGGATAATGATATTTAATTTGACTACTGTACCCTTGCAAAGATGTTCCCCAATTCTCATCCTCCATAAGCAACGGTTCAAACTGTTTTTTATTGTAGAGAATAATGATATTATGCATTTCCTTCCCAAATAATTCTCTAGACCTCATCCTTCCTTTAGAGATCAAGAGTGAGCACATAAAAGGATAGGAGGCCAACATTTTTTGTTGCATATGGTGTAAATGTATCCTTTACAAAATCTCTGCTTGCCATAAACATCCAGTGGGAGCATAGGGTGTTCTAAATATAAGTAAATCCCATTCCTAATTATATAAAATGTGTTTCACTCTTGCTTTATTTAATTGCTCTTCAACCAAACGTAGAGCTTGAATAGCTTCGGTGTCATAACACGAAGAGGTTTTGGATCAGCTTCCGCTTGTAGTAGCTGAAACAGAGGACTTAATTCTCCAGTTGTGATTTTTAAATAAGGTCTTATCCAATTAATATTCCCCAATAATTTTTGAAAATCATTTAATGTTTGTAATTTACCCACTCTTATAGACACCTTTTGTGGACTGATAAAATCATTATATATTAATTGTCCTAAATAATTCAAAGGTCTATTCTTTTGAACTTTATCTGGAACAATAACCAGGCCAAATGTTGTCAATTGTTCAATAGTATATTCTAGGATATTATAAGCCATTTCCTTGGAAGGATGCGCTATCAATATATGATCCATGTAATGAATCAAATACGCATCTGCATATTGTTCTCTAACTTTGATTAAAGCCTGATCCACATACTTTTGACACAATGTAGGACTATTTTTCATACCCTGAGGAAGAACTTTACAATGATATCTTCTATATGGTCTTTTTAAATTAACTGATGGAACACTAAATGCAACCGTTTTACAGTCCTCAGGATATAATTTTATAGTAAAAAAAAAAAGCAATCTTGTAAATCAATTACAATTATTTTCCAACCTTTAGGCACTGCCACAGGAGATGGAAGTCCTGGCTTCAAAGCACCCATATCTGTCATAGTTGCATTAACCACTCTCAGATCTTGTAACAATCTCCCTTTCCCTGATTTGTTCTTTGTAACAAAGAATGGTATATTCCAAGGACTGATGCTTTCTTCAATATGCCCTTTGTCTAATTGTCCTTGCACCAATTGTTCTATAGCCTGTATTTTTGTTCTGTCAGGGGCCACTGATTGAGCCACACAGGCTCTTCTGATTTCCATCTTATTTTATCTGCATGTAACAGTGCTGATCATTCAAATTATCAGATGACACCAATTTTAGATCCATGTCTTCCATAATGTCTCTTCCTCACAAAGAGAAAGGAAGAGAGGGAATGACATGAGGCCAAATCATTCCTGTTTTACCTTCCAACTCCCATCTAAGGAGGTTGGAGCTCTGAGCTACATTTGAGGCCATTTCCAATCCTAGCAAGGAAGAGGAAGTCCTCTGACAAGGCCAAGCAGAAGGCCAGTTTTTTCCTGCTATGAAGGTTCTATCAGCTCCACTGTCTAAGAGACCCTGAAGCAATCTTCCATTAATCCTTACCATCTTAAAAGGCCTCTGGGCCCCAATATCTTGGACACAGGCTATCACATCAGTGGATCCAAACTGCCCTTGTCCCCTATTTACTTTTAACACAGGGTTAGGCAGTTTAAGATATGGCAACAAGAGAAGTTGTGCTATTCTCTGTCCTTTATGTATCTGTACTGTATCTTTCAAAGGTCTTATCATCACTTTTATGTCTCCTGTGCTGTCTCCATCAATCACTCTGGCAATACTTCAAAATTCTTTTTATAGTTTGAACTATGCCCAATTATAAGTCCAACTATTACTTGTGGTAATGTCTCTATGATTGAGGTTGGGATTTAGATAACTCCTTCCCAGGATGACAAAATGATATCCTTGCAGGAAACTAGATCTAACCGAGCACTACCTGGAGTAGCTCTAGGCAGATCATGAATAGTAAATTTTGGTGCCTCAGGGTTATGGGCACACTATTGTTTAATAGGGTGATCTTGGTCCTCTCTTTCAATTCCAGGGCTGAGAGGTTGCCCCTGACCTAGTTTTGTGAGGTTTCCTCGTCCTTCTCCCCTTTAAGAGGTGTTCAGTCCTTGTGGAGCCTAGATTTACATGCATTTTTCCAATGCTTCCCTTTGTGGCATTGAGGGCACACTCCTGGAAAAAGGCTTTTCTTGTTAATCCTATTGTTTTCTCCAGGACACTGTCTTTGCATATGTCCTTTCTTTCCACACTTAAAACAAATGGGGTCAGTGGAATCTCTTCTTCCTCCATAGGTTTGCTTAACATAGGTGATCTTTCATAGTTGCAGCTTAGGCCACACCTTGCACTAGTGCTCATGAGGCATCTACAGAGGCTTTTAAAAAGTCCTGCACTGTTCCTGATTTTCTGATGGGCCTTATAATGTCTTGGCAAAAAGTATTAGCATTTTTCCCAAGATAATTGCTTAAGGAGTATCTCAGTACCTTCTGAGGGTGGCATCATTCTACTTACAGCTTCTTCAAGCCAAGAAACAAAGTCCTTATAGGGTTCCACATTGGCTTGTTTAATTCCTGACAAGGTAGTTCCTTTGGTGCCAGGAGGGGAAAGCTTTCTCCATGCTTGAATAGCATTATGAGTAACTGCTCCTAAAACATCCCTGGGGATGGTTACTTGAGCTCGAGGAGCGGCATAGGCACCTGTCCCTAGCAGCATATCCATCCCAGGCTTAGATCCTCTTTTCCCAAGAAACTGTGTCACTGTAGTTTTTGACCTGTCTGTGTACTCAGTCCTCCAGAAAACATAATCTTCGGGACTCAAAGTTGCCTTAGCAGTTTGATGCCAATCATGAGGGATCAGCCAATGGCTGCCCACCATGTCCAAATCTTGTATAGTATATGGAGCCAAAGGGCCAGAGGACTTAACAGCCGCTTGCAATTCTTCTAAAATTTTCAAGGGGAGAGTCTTCCAGATGGGATCCTCTCCATCCAATCCTTCTACTTCTGGAAAAAAGAAACGTACATCCCCTGTCCTTTCAGCCTCCTCGATGGCTCCCTTAGATCCAACAGGAGCAAAAGGGCATCGCCAAGGGGCTCCCTTCTTTAATGACAAACGAGGATTTCTCCCAGGAAAATGGTTCCTATTTTTCAAGGTCCCATACTCAGTAGGCTCCTCATCCAGGTCCTAATCATCACAATATTTGTCATCATTGACATCCTTATCATTAAGTGTTATCAAATCTCACACAGAGTCTGTACCATAGTTAAGAGCAGGCCCGTTTATGGGCTTAGCCTCCTTTTCATTCTTCACAGACAAGGTCTCATGAATTAAACCTTCAAAATCAGTGGAATCTATTAATAGTTCTCTCATCTGTAACCATAATGGATATGCATTATATTATTGGAAGTTCACTATCTCCATGATTCTGCACATACTTCCTCATTTCTTTACTCACTCTTTTCCAGTCAAGTAATGACAAAGTATCTTCCTCCAGGAACCAAGTACTCACTATTTGAAGAACACAAAAGAGTCCTTTAACATATGTTCTGAAACCTTTAAACCTATACTGGCCATCATACATTTAAAAACAAAAAGGACCATTCATTCTGGCTTTTACTCAGATTTCCCCATATTACCTCATGATTATTTGCACTCCACCCATAATCCTTTACCAGCAGAGCCATGGATTCCTGGTAAGAGCCCACCTATTACCTTAAAAAAGAAAAGAAAAGAAAGAAATTACTCGTCCAAAGAGTCTCTGTTCAAAGGCACCACCTTCCATGGACTGACCCAGCCAGGGGGAGTCACAACCTAGGGGGAATTGGGTCTTTGGTATTCAAGAGGGCACGGGTGTGGCAAGGTAATTACAGAGACACCAGAAGTGGTTTGAATCTGCTGCAACTTTACTTTTTAGCAAGATATTTTTATAGTATACTGAGGAACAGGTTAGGGTTGGCACCTCTCCAGGAATATTCAAGTAATTTCTAAACAAGGTATATTTCCATCTTAATTAAAACAGTAAATAGACATGACATGAAGCCCACAGGAACTCTTGCTCTATGAACCATGATCAAAAGCAGACTTAGGTCATAAACCTTAGACACATGATGTTCGAGTCTAACTTGTGGTTACTTAAAGTTGTGTTAATAATCAATAGGAGAGCCTGGGCCTTCAGGCCAATTTGTATGTCATAAGCCTTCTTGTGCCACCAAAAGTCAAAATGCTTTAAGAATGAGCACATATTCATTACAAGAACACTCTGTACTGCCCTGGACAACAAACATCGAGGTAGCATGGCTCAAACTAATTCATCTCTATTATTTAAAGAATACTATAGGACCTTCTGCCTTTCAATGCTTTTACCCATCTGTTACCTACTTTATCATAAGTACCTGTATAAAGCAATAGCTATTCAGCAGTCCTATACTTTCTCCTACTGTGTTCTTCCTGCTACAAACTATTCATAACATTCCCTAATGTCTCTGTTCTTTGTGCACTACCTTTGCTAAGGTAAGTAAAAAAGATGGAGCCTGATGAAAAGCATTCCAAGACCTTCTTTCACTAAGATTCAACATGAATTCATTGAGAAAAGGACTGGAAGTAGTAGGCGTAATCGCCACATTCTCTTTTCCTTCCACTGGAATATCAAAATTTCCTTTATCAATTAACCATCTTGTACGTTGGGATCATGCTGTATAAGGAATGAAGGAGAAGGGGAAGGGGAAGGGGAAGGAAAGGGGGAAGGGGAAGGGGAAGAAGAAGAAGAAGAAGAAGAAGAAGAAGAAGAAGAAGAAGAAGAAGAAGAAGAAAGGCACAGTGCAGAACACATAACACAGGAAGCACAGTATCCTTGGAGAACATCGAGGCCCATTTCAAGGCCAGATGTGGGCACACTGCCAGGGACTTCCAGGAAGCCTAGCCCCGAGGGGCAGTTTTCTCCCATCTGCCTTAATGACATATTGTCACTTTACACAGACAACACTGGAGTTGGTGTGGCATATATGAAGGAGACACATGTCCTTAAAGAGGCAATGAATAAATCCCTTAAAGAAATCAAGGGGCTCAAGAGATAGCTCAACAGTTAAGGACACTGACTGCTCTTCCAGAGGTCCTAAGTTCAAAGTCCAGTAGCCACATGGTGGCTCACAACCATCTGTAATGGGATCTAATGCCCTCTTCTGATTTGTTTGAAGACACAGTGTACTCACACACATGAAATAAATAGCTAAATCTTAAATAAAAGTGAAAGACATCCAGGAGAGTACAGTAAACCAATTGGTGATAATCAACAAATTCATTACAGATAGTCATGGAAAGAAAAAGAAATAATTGGAGGACACCAGCAGATCCTTTAAATAAAGCCAAAAAAAAAAATCATTTGAAGTGAAACAGTTAAAGACCTTAAACTGATATCAAACAACTATCAAATTCAGGGTCAAAGTGAAAAAGAGAAAAATGCTACTACTACTGATGCTGCTGCTGCTGCTGCTGCTACTGCTGCTTCTACTGCTGCTACTGCTACTAATGCTGCTGCAACAGCAACAGCAGCAGCAGCAACAACAACAGTGAAACACACAGTATATTCTTTGAGAAAAACTAACACAATATGCAACTCTAATCTAAACTAACTAAAAAGAAAAGAATATGCAGACTAGGAATATCAGAAACAAAGGGGGTCAGAAAACCAGACATTGAGGAAATCCAGAGAAACATAAGGATATACTTTAAAAACGTGTGCTCAATTGGAGATTCTAAAAGAAATGAGTAATTTTTTCTTAAGTTCTACTTACCAAAGTTAAACAAAGATCAGTAAAATAATTTAAATAGACCTATAACAACTTGTGATATAGAAGTCATTACAAGACTCTCAATTTAAAAATCCTGGACTGGATGGTTTTGGTGAAGACTACAATCAAACATTCAAAGAAGACTTATTGTCATTACTTCTCAAAGTATTTTACAAAACAGAAACAGAAAGAATATTATCCAAAACCCTCATAATCAATGCACATAAAAATTCAACAAAAACCGAGTATTACAAACCAATTTCCCTTATGAACATAAACCCAAAAATATTCAATAAATTATTTGCAAACTGAATAAAAAACACTTCAAGAAGAATGCTAACCATGATTGTAAAGACTTTTTGGGATGAGGATCGACATAAAAAAATGCAGGCATCAGACTTGGACTGACTCAAAGCAGCTGAAGCTGTGGTGGATTAGGAGCCTCAGACACAGGGGTGGGAGCTGAGGTGGTAGCAAACCAGCTGGAAGAATAGCAAAACGCAGCAGGATGGTGGACTACCATGGAGCCAACCAGGCATACTAGTATTGCCCATGCAGTAGCAACAATGGTGCAGGTGGTGGCAGAAGCATGGGCGACTATATGGCCAGGAGGATAACTGGGACCAGGAACTTTTGTTGGACCTGGCCTGGTAGAAGTAACAGAACAAGACCTACACATCCTTGTGAAGGATGTGAACTCCCATCTGCAGAAATCTGGCACTTAGATCAAGAACATCTATGAGGACTTCAGGGATGGGCTCAAATTTATGCTTCTGCTGTAGGTAATTTCATGGGAGCGGTTGCCTAAGCCAGAGTGGGGGAAGATGTGAGTGAACAAGATCAACCATGTAAAGAAAGCCCTAGACTTCATCCCCAGGAAGGGAGTCAAGCTTGTGTCCATAAGGGCAGAAGAGATTTTGAATGGTAATGCAAAGATCACCCTGGGAATGATTGGGACCGTCATCTTCAGATCTGCCATTCAAGACATCTCTGAAGAAGAGACCTCTGCTAAGGAAGGACTTCTCCTCTGGTGCTTGAGAAAGACAACCCCATACAAAATTGTCAAGGTGAAGAAATTTCATATCAGCTGGAAGGATAGTCTGGCCTTCAACACACTCATCAAATGGCACAGACCTGAGCTGATTGAAGTCACCAACCTAAACAAGGCATTTGAAATGGGTGAGAAATACCTTGATATCCCCAAGATGTTGGATGCTGAGTACATTGTGAACTCAGCCCACCCAAAGAGAAGGCCAAAATGACATATGTGCCCAGCTTCTACCATGTGTTTTCAGGAGTGCAGAAAGCTGAGACTGCTGCCAACTGGATCTGCAAGGTGCTGGCTGTGAAACAGGAAAAGGAGCACCTGATGGAAAATTACGAATGCCTGGTAAGTGATCTTCTGGAGTGGATCCAGTGCACCATCCCATAGCTGGAGCACTACAAGCTTCAGAACACCACCCAGAAGATGCAGCAGAAGCTGGACGACTTCCTGCACCGTCAACGAAGTGTAAAACCAAATCCTCACAGGAAATGGCAAGGGTATCAGCCAGGAGCAAATGCAGGAGGTCTGAGCTTCTTTCAACCACTTTGCAAGGACCATGGTGGGGTGCTGGGGCCTGAGGAATTCAAGGCCTAACTCATCAGCCTGGTTTATGAAGTGGAAAATGACCAGCAGGGTGATGCTGAATACAACCAGATCATGAGTGTGGTTGACCCCAACTACAGTGGCCTCCTGACCTTCCAAGCATTCACTGACTTCATGTCGAGGGGGAACACAGACACAGAAACTGCTGATCAGGTCACTGCATCCTTCAAGTTCCTGGCAGGGGACAAGAACTCCATCACAGCTGCCCCTCCCCACAAGGCCAAGTACTTCTTAGCCTGCATGGTGTCCTACAAGGGGCTGTACGCTGCTCCTGGCACCCTTGACTATAAGTTCTCCACAGCCCTCTATGGGGAGAGCAACCTGTGATGCCCTCAGCCACCCTGAACAGAGACCCCCCTTGGCCTCCCAGATGTGTTGAGGAGCCCTGCCCCCACCCTGACTCTGTATCTATGCAAAGAGCTCTTTGTGGTTCTTCTCAGGATTCAGGCAGGGGTGGGTTAGGAAGGCCTCTCATTCTCAATCTTGTAGGGGAGGGAGGCTTAACCATCAGTTTTCTGGTCTGCTATATATATGTTCCATGTTGTGGGTTCTTAGTTTATATGGAGGGAACAACAGACCCCTTTGCCCCAAACATATCTTTGTAAAGCCAGGTCACTTCTACTCATGATGCCCCTTCAAAGCCTTTGACATCCAGGCCAAATTTCCAAGTGACTTGTCCAGGAACTGCCTGCCCTGAGATGTCCAACAGAAAGCACACAGTTCCCAAGGACCAGGTTATAGTGGCTCCTCCCACCTCCCTGCCCCTGTGTGATCACCAGGAACAGAGGACCTGCCATAACCCTTCTCTGCCTCAGGAGTGGATGCTGGGGCTATCAGCCCTGCCAAGCTGGCTTTGGTTCTCATGTCCTCTGAATGTCAGATGTTTTAATGACCAAAACCAACAACACACAAAGAAAGGAACAGAAATAAGCAAACAGTAAAACCATTTTTAAAAAGCTTTAAAAAATATAAAATATTTAGTAATTTCAGAGTATTGCCATTTACTTTATTAACTTACAGATTTATTATATAAATATATGTCCATATAGCTTCATATCTCTGCCATCTCTCTCACTCTCATAATGAAGACATAGCTGATTCAATGATTTTCCCCATGTAGAGGTTGGCAGGGGTCTCAGGGGAACCCCTGAGGTGAATGTGGGTTGCTGGCCTGCCTGCCTAGTCATTAATGAATTTCTCTCCACCCGCCCCCTTGAATTCATTCTGATTGATTTTTATTTTATCAGTTTCTGGACAAAGCATCCTCTGGGGATGAGAGAATAAAATGAAATATTTTTCAAAAGGAAAAAAAAATAAAGAAAGTTAACATTTTTAATGTTATATTTATTGAAACCCATTAATCAGGATGGTGAGTCCCCTAGAAGTTCATGTATTTTCAAGGTCCCATTTGTCAAATCTTGATGTTAGAGCACAAGGCATTGCTGTTCTGTTCATGAAATTTTCCCCTGCCCATGTGTTCAAGGTTCTTGTCCACTCCCTCCCCATAAGTTTCAATGTATCTGGTTTTGTGTGGAGGTCCTTGATTCAACTGAACTTGAGCTTTGTACAAGGAGACAGAAATAGGTACATTTGCATTTTTCTACACAATAACATTCAGTTGAACCAGCATCGAAGTGCTGTCTGGTTTCCACTGGGTGGTTTTAGTTCCTTTGTCAAATATCAAGAGATGATAGGTGTGTGGGTTCATTTCTTGGTCTTCATTTCTATTCCAGCAATCTTCCTGACTTTCTCTGTACCAATACCATACAGTGTTGACCACTATTGCTTGGTAATACAGCTTGATTTCAGGGATGGAAATGCCCGTAGAAATTCTCTTATTGTTGGGATGTATTCATGGTCCTGTGCTTGTTGTTATTCTAAATGAATTAGCAAATTCCTCTTTCTAATTCTATAGAGAATTGATTTGGAATTTTGATGGGGATTGAATTTAATCTGTAGATTGCTTTCAGCAAGACAACCATTTTTATTGTAATTAATCCTGCCAATGCATTAGCATTAGAGATCTTTCCATCTTCCATCTAAGATTTAGGTCAATTTCTTTCTTCAGAGACTTGAAGTTCTTGTCATGCAGATCTTTTCCTTGCTTGGTTAGAGTCACAGCAAGTTATGTAATTTTATTTGTGAAAATTGTGAGGTGTTTAGTTTCCCTAATTTATTTCTCAACCTATTTATCCTTTGTGTATAGGAAAGCTTCTGATTTCTTTGAGTTAATTTTAAATCTAGATACTTTGCTGAAGTTGTTTTTCAGCTGTAGGAGTTGTCTGGTGGAATGTTTGGGGTCACTTAAGTGTATGATAATATCATAAGCAAATAGTAATATTTTCATTTCTTCCTTTCCCATTTATATCATTTGAGCTTCTTTTGTTGTCTCCTTGCTCTAGGTAGAACTTCATGTACTATTTTGAATAGATAGGGAGAGAGTGGGCAGCATTGTCTAGTATCTGATTTTAGTGGGATTGCTTCAAGTTTCTCTTCATTAACTTTGATGTTGATTACTGGTTTACTGTATGTTGCTCAAAAGATAGTTTAAAATGTGTTTTGGTAATTTTAATTTTTTTTTAAATTACTGATACAGTTAGCAAAAGGGTAAAGATATACTGGATTTTAGAATGGACTACTAAGTTAGAGAAGCCTAGAGAAGTGCTAATTTCTAAATGAAGAAAGGATATTTATTATATTGGGCAGAAGATTTTATATTTGCTCCAACAAGAAAAGAAAAACTATATCTTCCCTCCAAATTATTAAAAAATAATACTCCACCAGGGAAGACCCCCTGAAGATCTTAGCTACAAACAAAAAGAGGAAGATTGCAAGGACAAAGCAAGTAACATAGGTACTGATCCTGCAACATGCAAACACCTCTCAGAGTGGCTCAGAAATTAAAATACATTTCTTTGCATAGGCAATACTATGTTGGCTACACTATAATCAAGACTTTTAATGTCATTCTTTAAATGGTATAAATAAAAATTGATATTATAAACTGAAATTATTCAGATTAACTTTAAATGAAAGTAAATGTCTTTCATCTGTTCTGACGAAGAGTGTAAAATCATAATTAATTGATTTGTGCATGTGGCATATGTCATACAAATATGTTTATAGAATTATGCATTGCATGTAAGGTTTGTATAGTGCTGAACTGAGGACTAGCAAAGCATCCCTGACAGGGGTCAGCCTTGAGGATGCTGGGAGGACCTGTTCTTCCAGCTCCCTGCCTGATAATTCCTATCTGATGCTGGCTCCAGAGACTAGCTTCAAAAACAACTTCAGAAATGGATGATAATCCCTAGTGACATTGGTTCATATGGAATCTCAGAAGGAAAAAAATAGACTGCCTTAAAGTGTTTCCATAATGCAAAATGCACATGATGGCAGAAGTGTTCAGTCAAGACTTCAGTTATATATTGTAACACCAAATTCTATATGCAAAAAGCCAAACCTGCCAGTGACTTCTCATATTTACAAACTTTTGCTGTGCAAACTTGCTCCCTAATTTAAAACTGTTGGTTAAATTAAATTGGCTAGAGCCTATTACTAGAGGGAATAGAGGTAGGTTGGTTTGGAGTGATCTGGTTCGAGGAAGAGAAATCAGAGGGAGAAGGAAGAAGAATGAGAGAGGAGGCATCAGTAAGGGGAGAGGAATGAAAAGCATGGGGTCAGGAGAAACAGCAAATTACTGGATTACAACAACTGAGAAGTAGCCAACCCTACAGTCAAAACTATAGATTAGGGATTACCCTCAATGATTGTCAAAGTCAAATAAACTAACAATAGCCTCAGTGTCATTTATTTGTAAGATAGTCTCAGATAAGCTTGCATTGCATGTATTACAGTATGTGCACACTTGCACTGTGGTGTGCATGCTGCATTAAAAGAACACATCACAGGGGTGTATTGTCTCCTTCCTCTATGTGAGTTCCAGAGATAAGACTCATATAGTCAAGTTCAGCTGCAACTTCCTTCACTGCTCCATATTTGGGTATAAAAATATGTATGCATGTGCTAGCGTTTTAGTGTAAATATGCAAAATTACCAAGTGCAATAATCAGAATAAAAAAAGAAAACCTAGTTTGCAGAATGTAGGATGCCCAGACAAAGAACTCAGGTTATAAGGTTTACAAACAATCCTATTTCTTCACTAAAACAATTCTCTGCCATTCATTTGTAGTTCTGAGGAAGTGTTAGGAAGAAATATTTGATGCTCAGAATAAACTAAAATAATCCAAAAGTGAAAAAAATAGTAGAATGTCATTTTCACTTGACAATAAAATTTATTTAAAATGTACATATTTCCACAATCCTTGGATGAAAATATGTTTACAATCTGAAAAAGAGACAACAGTTATCTTATGTAATGTATCAACTAATATTATTTGAGCACCATTGAGGTAGCCCAGTGGGAAATGCTGGTTATAAGCAAGGCCTATAACCTGATCTTGATTACAATACAAAGATGATCAACCATGTCCTATAGTTTCCATGAATCTGCAATGTTTATGAATCCAAAATCTCATCTCTCCCTCTCTCTCTCTCTCTCTCTCTCTCTCTCTCTCTCTCTCTCTCTCTCTCTCTCTCTCACTGGCACACACATACGCACGCACACGTGCACACACACACACACACACACACACACACCACACAAACTAAAAAAATATATAAAATGTATAAAATGTGTCAATCCATAAGTTGCATGTTATATCTTCATTGGGTAAGTAAAATGTAGTTGCTACATTCTTTCCTGTTTGCAGATGACATACTGACATAGAAACCCTACCAAACTCTGGTGAGGATGTTCCATAGTTCAGTTAGAATTGTGGTAATTCCTCATGTGACGGTGGTATGTGGATGATTGGCAGAAGCTACAGCTACATAGAGAACAGGCATAAGGCTTTTCTCCTGTGTGAATCCTCTCATGAGCCTTCAGGTTCATCTTGTGGCTGAAGGACCTTTTGTGTGTGCAGCATATGAAAGGCTTCTCTGGCTTGTGTATGACATCATGAATTCGGAGGCAAGAGACTCGTTTGAATATTTTCCCACAGGTGTCATAGGACAATGCCCTCTTACTCAGGGGTGTTCTCTGGTGGGATGAAAGGTGACAGGGATATTTGAACCTCGTAGGACATTCTTCACAGTTGTATGGTTCAGGATCTCCATAGTATCTCTCTTGATGACTTTTACATGGTGAGTTTGCCTCATGATTCTGTCAAAGGACAGTCTCTGAAATAGGAGGCTCTGGCCTGGAGATGAACCCGGGTACGACACTAGGGTCTTCTTCAGGAAAATATTCTCCAAGTGACTCTTGAAGTCATGTGGATATTCGTTGACTTGCTCTTATAGAATCCAGAGGAAATTCATGAGAAACATCTCCCACCTCAGGCTCAGGATGATACATTCTCTGGTTGATGAATAGGGAGTCCATTTTGTTCCTGGGAATGTTATTACCACTATTTACTTGAGTAGCATTCCTGGAAGTATTATTCCAATCTTTGCTGTCTACAGAGATGCCAGTTCTGGACAAATCCATTCGTTGTGACTCCATGGAGACATTTACAGTAGTAGGTGCACTCAGGAACTTTACATGATGACTGGAGTTGTATTGACTTCCTCTTCTGGTACACTGAGAGAATTGACAATACGTATATGAGGACTTCATGCTTAGGATCCTCTTTTTTTCTGGATAGCACAAAGGGAGTACTTCTCATTTCCAGTACAGATATCACCACTGGTTTCTTCAGTATATTTCCAAGAAGTATCACATTCATTTTCACTGTTTTCTTATCCTTTGTAGAGAAGACAATCTATGAAAATGTAACCAAAAATAAAATAAAATAAAATAAAACATATCCCCTCAGAACGTGCCTTTTCTGCCCAGTTTACCTACTAACCTTTACTCAATAATATATCTTGTGTATTGACAACTGGCGTCCTTGCATTCTTTGGTGTTGGCCTTGTTGATGATTGCTGCTGTTTTCAAACCTTGATGACTTCTTTTAATGGCATGTTTTCAGAAGAGAGGGCTTCCTGTCCTTGCATGGAGACATGGACCTGTAAACAAAGCCAGGTTCCCCTTATCCAGGAGTTTGTGGATTGCATTCTCCTATCCAAACCTTGCTAGCGCAGGAAAACTGGGTACCAATTAGATCAGTTTTCTATGACTATGTCTAATGATCTTTTCCTGGCTCTCACAAATTCTGATTTTTAAAGTTACTATAGATACTGTCCTTTCAAATGTTGAGTCACTATCTCTAGAGAAACACAAAGTTATGTTCCTGTGAGCTCTGCCCACCAAAGATTCTTTAACTGAACAATGCATTGAAGGAGGAGAAGCCTTTCTTAAAGTGGCCATCGATGTTTCCATATTGGTCTAACATTACCTGAACTTTTCAAAGTGTTTTGTCTCAAAGAAGCAAAAGGCATGCTCTTGGAAACATGACTGGATATTATAATAAAGCTTATTGCAAATCACAAATACAAGCAAGCACAATACCAAGAAATGAACCAAATCACTACACCAATAAAAATCCAAACAATATATATGAAATAATAGAAAGCAGTTTTTAATTGATGTGGAGGAATATGTGCACAGTGTGGTTTAAAATTTTCAGGTGCTTTGCAATTTCTGTTAAGCAAAGCTTTGAGAAAACATCCAACATAATTAAATTTATATTAAGTCTATCCAAATTTGGATATTTGGACTGAAGCACCATTAAACATCAAAGAAATTCTTTTGGGTATGGCATTGTTTTGTATATAAGTAACATCCGTATTTCAATATCAGATATGTACCATTCTGAAAACTCAGTTCTCTAGACAGTGAATCATTTGATATGTAGTAGCCAATTTGGGAATCCATCTAGTCAAGTTGATCCCAAGTTTTCACCACACAGTTCCAGGGATCACAGACTAGTGCTGTGAATGTTTTTTTTAAGTGTGTGGGGCAGAGTCAAACACAATCCTCATGGATACAGAGCAAGTACCTTCATGAACAAACTGTCACCCACACACAAGTTATCTCATCTACATCCTTAAAGTCTTTACCTGGTCAATTCTTTATAGTCTGTCAGCTGGCATGGAAATAAACTATATTTAGTTATGCCAATCAAACCTAATTGATAGGCTCCTTTCTGCTGTACTCATAGCTTTGAGTGCCTCCAAAAAGAAATTCGAGAGTGCATACACTAGAAGATTAATGGAACAACTGCCTTTAGTGCAGAATCATCCTGGATTTAAAATAGAGTTAAGAATAGCCAGGCTTACATAAACAGAAGGTATCAGAAACAACAACAACAAAAACAACAAAAAGATAAAGCACCATGACCACCCCAACCAATACCAACACCAATACCCACACTACCAATAACAAAATTAATATGCTAGAAGTAGTAAGGTTGTCCTGGAATCCGTATCAATAGGAAAGTATCTTTGTTGCTGTTGTTGAAAATAATCCACAATCTACCTTGCCCGTATAAAACAAACACAATCTAGATATTTTATTTACAAACTCAAGCCCACATAGGGCAGATTTAGAGCTACTCTAACTTATTCGCCAACAATCAAGTCCCTTGTAACTTGTTGTTTCTCTGTTCCACGAGTTCATATTCCATCTTTTCCGTGGCAACTTTCTCCAATTAAGTCTCCTTCCTTCTTTAAATTCCTCTACCAGCAATAGTTTCACTCAGTCCTCCAGGCGCACATTTCTCCCTCAAATGAACAGTCATAGCCAGTTGATTTTGTTTTGACAAATTAAATTGGGGAGCAATGATCAAATAACATCATGTCTCATTGCTTCCTTAAAAACTGTTTCTTCCACGTTTTTGACCTCTTCTCTGGTTTCATAGACCATACATACGTTTTCTTGCTTTTAATATGTATGAACTTTGTGATTTACATCCTTGTATGAGACAGAATGTTTCTCAAATCTGTCTGGGTTCTCAGAGTCTGAACCACTAAACAAAGTACATAAAGGAGCTAGACCTAGGCCACCATCCACATATGTAGCAAATGAGTAGATTATTCTTCATGTGTGCTTTAAACAACTATTACAGGGGCTATCCAAAAAATGTTGCCTATATTTGGGAAATGTTCTTCTTCCTGGGTTGCCTTATCCAGACTCAGTGGGACAGGAAGTACCTCGCCTTGCTGAGATGTAGATAGCCAGGATAGAGCATGACTTCAGGGTTTCCTTCTCAGAGGAGAAGAGGACAAGGGATAGAAGAAGTATTTTGGAAGAGGTTGACTGGGGGGAGCAATGAGCTGGATGTAAACTGAATAAGTAAAAGACAAAGTAGAAAAAAATTGAAAAAAATTGATACACACATACACACAAATCCTTTTAAGTCCATCTGGTTACTGTAAATTTGAATAATTTATTTTCCGTCACAGACTGACAATATTCGACTGTGTATTGATACCATACTTTTTGTAGTGGCCATTCCTGTTACCAACTTGACTTCATCTGTAATGGACTATAATCCAGAATTGGAAGACTCACCTGTGATCCTAATTTGGAGGCTGAGAGATATGAGTTTCTGACTTGGATCTTGACATGGAGATCTTCAGACATAGTGGCTATGAATTCCAGAATGATTAAGATATCTGAGTTCAAGGTCATCTGGGATTTAGCAAGTACCTGATCCAGGCATGGGGGTACACACCTTTAATCTGGGTCACACTTTCTGCTGGGGACCTACATAAACACATTTGAAGAAGGAAGATTCCCTCTCCTCTTCCTTTCCTGATTGCTTTGTAGGACCGAGCAACTGCTAGATCATTGGAATTCCATTCACATCTGCTGCTGACCATTGTTTGGAGTTGGACTACAGACTGTAAATCACCAATGGATACCCTCTACTATATAGAACTACTATATAGATACTACCTATAAGTTCTGTGACTTTGGAGAATCCTGACTAAAAGAGAATTTGCTACCAGGAGTGGTACTAGAGGAGGAGAAGTATATGGATTTATCTTTTAAAACTTTGTATATTAGATCTCTATCAGTTGTAGGATTGATAAAGGGTTTTGCCCAATCTGTTGGTTGCCATTGTGATCTATTAACACTGTCCTTTGCCTTACAGAAGCTTTGCAATTTATGAGGTCCCGTTTGCTGATTCTTCATCTTAGAGCATAAACTGTTGGTGTTGTATTCAGGAAAATTTCCTGTGTGCCCAGATTCTTCTCCAATTTCTCTTCTATTAGATTCAGTGTGTCTGGTTTTATGTGGAGGTCCTTGGTCCACTTGGACTTGAGCTTTGTACAGGAAGATGAGAATGGATCAATTTGCATCCTTCTACATGTTGACTGCCACTTGATATATACAAAGAACTCTAGAAGTTAGACTCCAGAGAACCAAATAACCCTATTAAAAATAGGGTAGAGACCTAAACAAAGAATTCTCAACTGAGGTCTACTGGATGCCTGATTATCACCTAAAGAAATGCTCAACATCTTTAATCAATGGGGAAATGCATATCAAAACAACCTTGAGATTCTACCTCATACCAGTCAGAATGGCCAAGATCAAAAACTCAAGGGACAGCAAATGCTGGAGAGAATGTGGAGAAAGAGTAACACTCTTTCATAGCTGGTGGGTTTGCAAGCTGGTAAAACCACTCTGCAAATCAGTTTGTCAGATCATCAGAAAACTGGTCATAGCACTAACTGAGGACCAAGTTATACCACTCCTGGGCATATATCCAAAAGATGCTCCAACTTGTAATAAGAACACATGCTCCACTATGCTCATAGAAGCCTTACTTATATTAGCCAGAAGCTGGCAAGAACCTAGATGTCCCTCAACATAGGAACGGGTAGAGAAAATGTGGTACGTTTATACAATGGAATACTACTCAGCTATTAAAAACAATGAATCCATGAACTTTTCTTTTTTTCTTTTTCTTTTCATTTTTTCTCTGTAGAACAGGCTGGATTTGAACTCAGAAATCCACCTGCCTCTGCCTCCAAAGTTCTGGGATTAAAGTAGTGTACCACCATTGCCTGGCTGAATTCATGAAATTTTTAGGCAAATGGATGGAGCTAGAAACTATCATCCTGAATGAGGTAACCAACTCAAAAAAAGGACACACATAGTATGCATTCACTGATAAGTGGATATTAGCTTAAGAGCTCAGAATAGCCAAGATACAATTCAGGGATCACATGAAGCTCACGATGATGGAAGATCAAAGTGTGGATATTTTGTTCCTTATTGGTAAATGGGTCAAAACACCCATGGCTCACAGACAACCAATAGCATAAGAATTTCCCCCAATGGAGCAGTTAGAGAGAGGACCCAAGGAGCTGAAGAGGTTTGCTGACCCGCAGGAGTAACAATAATATGTATCTACTTGTACCCCCAGAGATCCCAGGTATTAAACCACCAACAAAAGAATATACACAGAGGGACCCATGGCTCCAGCTACATATGTAGTAGAAGATGACCATTTTTGAGAGAAGAGGCCATTGTTTCTGTAAAGGCTTGATTCCCCAGAATAAGGGAAGGCAAGTCAGGAAATTCAGAGTAACAATAACATGTATCTACTTGTACCCCCATAGATCCCAGGTATTAAACCACCAACAAAAAGATATACACAGAGGGACCCATGGCTCCAGCTACATATGTAGTAGAAGATGACCATTTCTGAGAGGAGAGGCCATTGTTCCTGTAAAGGCTTGATTTCCCCCCAGAATAAGGGAATGCAAGTCAGGAAATTCGAGGGAGGTGGGGAGAAGGAAGGGGATGAGTTCAGGGTAATCTGTGGGGTAACATAGAAAGGTGTTAACATTTGAAAAGTAAAAAAGCAAATATCTAATAAAAATTAAAAATCTGAGGCTTCACCTTCCAAATTCAGGATGGAGCTCTTGTGACCTTTAAATTCTAATGTACAGACAAGGCACACAGTTGTTAGTTATGTGCTGTATTCTGTGTTCTCATAAATCTGTCCTAATATGTCTCTAAAAAGAAGTTTTTTTTAAAGGTTTTTCAAGACAAGGTTTCTCTGTGTAGCCCTGGCTGTCCTGGAACTCACTCTGTAGTCCAGGCTGGCGGTGAACTCAGAAATCTGCCTTCTTCTGCCTGCCAAGTTCTGGGATTAAAGGCAAGTGCTACCACTGCCTGGCAAAAGAACTAATTTTAAATGTGGTTTGTTATTGTACCACTTTTTACAGTGAAACAATTCTTGAACAGTTATAAACTGTGCATACTCTATGAAGTTGTCCTCTGAGTTTATTCCTATGTGGAATTTCAGACCTTATCATGTCCTATAAATGAAGATTAAGTTCCATTCTTCTTAAAAAAGATCTGGAGTTGGTTTGATAATTCATCAGCACCTTCAACTATTGAAACCTCTCCAGATTTGCTGGCTCCTTAGAGCTCGGAGAATATTGAGAACTTGTAATGTTTGAAACTATATTTAAAGCTTAAACAAGCTAATGCCTTTGATTATCTTAATGAATTAGGTCAATTGGTGTATAAAACTTTCTACAAGTTATAAAAAATATCAGAAAATGATTTTGCTGGCTGGTTGCTCTTAGCATCTCCAGAAAAAAAAAAAACAATATAGAAAAAGAAGGAGTTCTATGTTATAATTTAAAAGCTTCAGATGCAAGTAACCCATCTAAAAGTTGATAACTTTGTCTTTGAAGAGAATCTTCTCTTCAGCAACGATAGGGCTCAAGTTGTAGAAAATCAAACTGAAGACCCCATTATAAGGTTGACTGATTTACAGTGCAAATTTAAGCCTCAGTCTCAGAGGGTAGCATCAGTTAATGTAAAAATATGAATTGGCCAATAATTGGATCCTAAACATGGGGTGGTGATGTGTGGCATGAGCCTGTTGAAGTTGAGAATTTTGACTTTTCAGATTTTCAAGCAGTTGCTCCACCTGAGGAAGTAGTATCCTCAGCCCCATCCCTTAAAATAATGTCTTATTCTTACAAGAGGAAATGAATTCCTTAGAGTCTGATAAATCAATGAGTTTCACCCAAAACAAATGCCACACAAGACAATACTGATGTTTTTCAAGGCCCAGCAATAGTTTATTCTAGAGCTATAACAAGACTCAAGGCAAAACAGACCCCTACAGGGGAGGTAGAAAGTGTAGTCCATGAGGAAATACACTACACTACTAAGGAGCTTAATGAGTTTGCTAATTCATTCAAGCAGAAGTCTGAGAAATAAGCATGGGAATGGATTTTAAGGGTGTGGAATAATGGTAGAAGGAATATAAAATGAGAGCAGTCTAAGTTTATTGACATGAGCCCTCTGATTGGAAATTTTAGGCTTAATATGGAAGCACACACAGTTACTAAAAAGGGTCAAAAGTTTGTTTGAATGCTTCCCTGAATTGTTTATCAAAAGATCCCTGCTAAAAAAGAGTTGGAGATGCCTAATATACCTTGGCTTAATGTTGAGGAGGGGATTTTAAGGCATAGGGAAATTACAATGCTAGAGTGGATACATTGTGTATAACCTAATCCTCTACAATGGTAAGGCTCAGAAGATATGCCCTTCAACAATCTCATGAGAAGCAAACTGGTGAGAGGAGTTCCAGCACATGTGAAACGTTTGTCTTTGCCATTTTCCTTCTGCCAGACTTTAGGGTTGGAGATGCTGCTGCTCAATTAGATGAATCAAATTCGATGGCTTTAATTGAGCCCAGAGGTAACAAGGGCCAGGCGGCAGCATTAAATTACCAGAGACAAGGTGATAGCAGTTATCATAATGGACAACACAGACAAAACAATGCTTACAATGACATACTCCATAATGGTCAGCACAAGAGAGGTGAAATTTACACTGGCATGTCTCCTTAGAAACTTTGGTACTTGCTAATCAATCACGGAATTTCCAGGAATGAAATACATAACAAGCCTACTCCGTGTCTGTTTGATCTGTATAAGCAGAAAACTTCTCAAATGAAAAAAAGGCTACATTGTATCCTGGCAACAGGCATTCTCAGCCAGTGAATCAATTTCCAGACTTGAGCCAGTCGGAAGATTCAGAACCACTTGAATGAAGGGGTCGCAAAGTTCCCCTGAGGAAGGATCTTGATAAGATACATAAAAGTTTCACTGTTAAACTTTCTCCAATATTTCCCCAGAGGGACCTACAGCCTTTTACATGGATAAATGTACACTGGGGCAAAGGAAAATTTCAAACTTTCCGGGGTCTATTGGATGCTGATTCTGAATTAACACTGATACCAGGAGATCCCAAGAAACATTGTGGCCCTCCAATTTGAGTAGGGGCTTATGGAGCACAGGTGATTAATGGAATTTGAATAATGTCCAACTCTCATGTAGGTGCAATAGGTTCCTGAGAACATCCTGTGTTCATTTCCCCAGTTCCAGAATGTAAAATTGGGATAGATGCACTCAGAAATTGGCAGAATTCTCACACAGCTTCCATGACCTGTGAAATGATGGCTATTATGGTTGAAAAGGCTAAATGGAAGCCATTAGAGTTGCCTCTGCAAAAGAACAGAATGAATAAAAAGAGTATGGTATTCTTGAATGAATTGCAGAAATTTCTACCACCACCAGATACTTGAAAGGTGCAGGGGTGGTAGTTCCCACCATATCTCCCTTTAACTCTCTTACGTGCCCAGTGCAAAAGACAGATGGGAAGCCGGACATGGTGGCACATGCCTATAATCCCAGCACTTGGGAGGCAGAGGCAGGCAGATTTCAGAGTTCAAGACCAGCCTGGTCTACAGCCAGATCTCCACAGAGAAACCCTGTCTCAAAAAAGAAAAAAAAAAAGACAGATGGATCATGGAGAACGACAGTTGACTATAGAAAACTAAATCAGGTAGTAACTCTGATGGCAGCTGCTGTACCAGATGCAGTTTCATTACTTGAGCAAATGAACACAAATCATGGTACCTGTTATAAAGCTATTGATCTCAAAAATGCCTTTTTCTCAGTACCTGACCATAAAGACCACCAATATCATTTTGCTTTCAGTCACCAAGGCCAGCAGTATGCAATTTTACCTTTACAATTTTGCCTTTAGGATATATTAACTCTTCTGCCCTGTGTTATAACTTAGTAAGAAGGGATCTTGATCATTTGTCTCTTCCACAAAATATCACATTGGTGCACTATATAGATGACATTATGCAGATTGGACCACGTGAGCAGGATGTAGCAACCACTTTAGACTCATTGGTAACATATATTGGTATCAGAAGATGAGAAATAAATCCAATGAAAATTCAACGACCCTCTACCTCAGTTAAATTCTTAGGAGTCCAGTCATGTGGGGCATGTAGAGATATTCCTTATAATGTGAAAAATACGTTATTCCACCTTGGCCCACCCACCACCTGGAAATAAGCACAATATTTATTGTGTCTATTCGGCTTTGAGACAGCACATTCCTCGCTTGGGTGTGTTATTGGGCTCTATTTGCCAAAAGACTCAGAAAGCTGCTAGCTTTGTGTGGGTCCTGGAGCAGGAGCAGTTTCTTCAACAGGTCCAGGCAGCTGTGCAGGCTTCTCTACCACTTGGATCATGTGATCCAGCAGACCTGATATTACTTGAGGTGAAAGGCAGATAGAGATGCTGTTCAGAGCCTCTGGCAGGCCACTGTAGGTAAATCACAGAAGAGACCTTTGAGATTTTGGAGAAAAGTTTGAAAAACAGATCTTGTCCTGCTATTAGGCCTTCATGGATACTGAATGTTTGAAAATATGACACCAAGTTACTATGTGACTTGAACTACCCATCATGAGTGGGGGCTCTCAGACCCTCCAAGTCATAAAGTGGGAGGTACTCAGCAGCAGTATATTATCAAATGGAAGTGGTATATATGTGATTATGCCAGAGCAAAGCAGGTCCTGAAGGAACAAGCAACTTACATGAAGTACTTACTCGAATGCCTATGGTTTCTATACCAGTTACAATGCCATCTGCTGGCAAGCATGCACCTATAGACTCATGGGGTGTTCCCTCTGATCAGGTGACTGAAGAAGAAAAGACTAATCTGGTTTACTCATGGCTTTGCATGTTATGTAGGCAGCATCTAGAAGTGCACTGCTTCAGCACTACAACCCCTCAGAGTGACAACCCTGAATGATACAGGTGAAGGAAAATTTTCACATTGGGCAGAAATTCAGGCTTCACTAAGGTAAAGAGCAGCATCAAAAGGACAAAGTCAAAGCCAACAGAATGGGAAAGATATTCACTAAGCACACATCTGGCAGAAGACTGATATCTAAAATATATAAATAACTCAAGAAAGTAGATAACCAACACACCAAAAAGTCTAATTTAATATGTATTACATGTAATAACATGTAATACATATCTAGGGAGAATTTTCAACAGAAGACTATTAAATAGCTGTTAAGAACTGAAAGGAATGTACCATATTCTTAGCCATTAGAAAAAAGCAACTCAAAATGACTCTGGAATTCTATCTTAAAAGTTGAAGAATGACTAAGATCAATATGATGAGTATCCATTCATGCTGCTGAGGATATGGATCAAGGGAATAGTTCCCCATTGCTGGTGTGAGTATAAATCTGTACAATGAAAATGGAAATCAATATGGTGGTTCTACAGAAAATTAGGATTCAATTTGCCTCGTGACACAGCTATACTAGTCCAAAGTATAGACACAAAGGATGTTTCACTGTAACACAAGAACTCTTGCTCAATCAACTATGTTCTTAACAGCTTTATTCATAATAGTCACACACTGGAAAATGATTATGTATCCCTGAACTGAAGAATGAGAATAGAAAATGTGGACTATTTACAAAATATAGTATTAAACATCTGACATAAATGTTGAAAAATTTTTGAACACTGAACAGCAAAGAAAAAATGTTCATAAAAATTTCAGGGAAATGGATGAAGCTAAAAAAGATCAGCGTGTATGAGGCAAGTTAGTCCTAGAAACACAAACATAATATTTACTCACATATGCATGGAAATTAGCCTTAAAATAAAGGACAACATTTTTACATTTCACAGACCAAGAGAAGCTATGAAAGAAAAGAACTCAAGGGTGGGTCACATGACTCTAGTGGGAAAAAATAAACATTTACAAAGGATGAGGAGATGAGTCTGAATGGAGGGGTGGAGATTGGAAGTTGGAGTAAACTACATATAGTTCTTAAAGAATGAATGACCATTGCATAGTCACAATCTGTTAATAAATGCAGTTTGAACAAAGGGAAACAAAGATCATTCACAGCTTGGAGAAAGTCATTCATAATGGATAACATCTTTATTTATAGTAATCAGGTGTTAGCCATAAATGTGTTTGAGTTTAAGTTCAACTTGCTCGACATATGAGCTTATTTATAGACAGGATCATATAGGAATACAGTGTCTCAGAAAACAAAATGAAACAAAGCTAAAGACAGACAAAAAAAAGACGATGCTTAAAGTAGTGATGCAGCTGTGGAACCTTAGCACAGAGGAATTGGAAGCAATGGGATTGTAGTGAAATATCATTCTGACAAAATTAGTGAGGTTGTGAGCAGACTAAGCTATAAGACAGTTGTTTGAATATACAAGTGTGATGGCTATTCCGGGTTGTTTACTTGGCTTCATCTGGAATGAACTACAGTTCAGAAATGGCAGACACACTTGTGATCCAGATCTTGAGGCTGGAAGACACAAGCTTCTGACCCAGATCGATCTTGACATGGAGATCTTGAGATATAATAGCCTTGAAAAGCTTAGGCCCAGCCAGGGTTGTACACATCTTTAATCTAAGGAGACAGAGGCAAAGAGACCTGAGTTCAAGATCATACTGAGACAAAGCAATTATCAGATAAAGGCATGGTAAAACACACTTTTAACCTTCAGCTGGAGGCGTGCAAAAGGACGTTGGAAGAAGGAAAAATTCACTCTTCTTTGCCTCCTTGCACTTACTTGCCAGCATATCTGTTGAAACCTAAGCCTTAAGGAAGTACAGAAGAGCAGGTGATATAACTGTCCTCATGGGACTGAGAATCTTCAAGGTATTATTCTTGATCCCAGTAGCTTTTAGGATGAACAGAGTCACTTGAGCCATGAAATACTTCATATGTAAGGCAAGAAGGACCCATATGTTTCCAAAGTATCTGCACTTTTTCACATTCCAACATCCTTTTCTGTTTACTTTTACCATTCTCTCTCTCTCTCTCTCCCTCTCTCTCTCTCTCTCTCTCTCTCTCTCTCTCTCTCTCTCTCTCTCTCTCTCTCTCTCTCTCTCTCTCCCCCTCTCTCCCTCTCTCCCCCTCTCTCTGTCTCTTGCTCTGTCTCTCTGTCTCTCTCTACCTCTTGCTCCCTCTTGCTCTGTGTTTGTGTTTGTGTGTGTGTGTATGTGTGTGTGTGTAAGCTCTCTTAACTGCTGAGCAATTTCTCCATCCCGTTAATCATATTAATATACACCTTTCTTCATAATACACAGCAGAAATTTTTGCTGGTCTTTGTTGCGTGAGAATCATAAAGCATGTGTTTTCAGCTGATTCAATTTTTCTCACATTAAAAAAATGTATTGGAGCTTGGGGGTGGACACCTTCTTAGGAGGCATATCAGATTAGAACTCAGAATCAGTGGGGGCTGGTAAACTGTTGTGATAGCTCAGTGGTCTAGAGTATAACTTCTCCTAGAAGACCTAAATTCAGTTACCAGCACCCATATCAAGCAGTTAACAATACCCTGTAATTCCAGCTTCCTGGAATCCCATACTTTCTACTGACCAAAAACTCCCATAGGCATTTTTCTGTATGCACAGACACACAGAGGTACAATTTTAAAATAAAAAAAAATGAGTATTTTCCAAGTCAAGTAAAGTAGATAATAATGGCTCTGCCATGGGTAGCTGTGTAGTTCTACAACAATTATTTTCTTTCCTTTCTTCTCCTTTCATAGACAAGACTGAGATTTGTCTATATAACCATATGGCTGAGGTAGCATAGTGTTAAGAGCAGTGGTTGGTCTTGCAGAGTGCTAGGTCTGGTTCCAGGCATCTTCTTGACGGCTAGCAGCTGTCCATAACTCCCTTTGCAACTGACTTCTTTGGGCTCTTAGTGTACAGGGAGTGTACATACAAACATGCAGACCAAACAGTCACACACACACACACACACACACACACACACACACACACACACACACTATTTACTAATAGAAACCAAATGCAAGTCTGGGCGTGATGGTACAAGCCTTTACGAACACTCAATAAACAGAACCAGGTGCACCTATGAGATCTGCTGGGACTACAGAGACTGTGTTTCCAGAGAAAAAGAAGAAAGAGAAACCACCAAGTTTAGTGGGGAATGCCTATAAGTGGCTGAGGCAGGAGGATTATATAATATAAAAGTGTAAGTATGGTCTTTCTTGTGTGCACTCCCATATAATGACACAGAGATTACATTTATTAATAAGCATCAAGAATTATAGCTAGGCAGATATTCATCTCTTTTGATCCAACTACAAGAGCCTGGCCATTTTCCAGCCCCATGTCCAGTTACCTGCCACCTTAGTCTTGCCCTGGCTGCTCCTGCTCCATTCATCTCATGGAGACTTTCTCATCACACCATTCTAGATCCCTGCCCCCACCTTCACCCCTCCCTGGGATGCCCCATCCTGTCCACCTATTGGATGATTAGATCTTTATCAACTGACCACACCAGCTCAGTCAATAGGTTCTCCAGGGAGGGAGCAAGGAAAGAAAAAAGGCAGTTAGACAACACTGTAATATGACCCCAGCCAGTTCTGAAGCTGAAGGCAGGTTTCCTTTTTCCAGTCTGCCTTTACATCATTCTAAGTACATAGAAAGAATATGACCAATCCTAAGACATAAACAAAGTACTTAAGGAACAAACAATGCATAAACAAAGTAGTCAAACCAAAAAATAATGAAACAGGCAATAAACCAAGTCTGGTGGTCACTGGGTCTAGGGGTTTATCAGGATGACCCTCCTAGAAGGGGCCTCAAATGCCCTCCACAATTAGCCAATCAGAGGTGATGGGGAACATTTTTTACACAACATTGAGACAGGAGATGCTTCAATAATTATAACGCTGCCAACATCCAATAGCAATTAGGTGTCCTTGCACAGATATTAACATTTGAATACACATGTGTAAAACCATCTAACAATGATGTAATGCTTGATCCCAACCTACTTTGCACAGTCCAAAGTGTCTATGGGGTACATGGCAAGACACAGGCTACAGTGAAACACTCTCTCAAAAAAAGCAAAAACAGAAAAACAACAATGAAATCTAAAGAAAATCAAACCTTTAGCAATAAAAACTAAAACTAGCTGACTAGAGATTTTGTCTTTAGCATAGTGACATCTCTTAATATCTCTTAGTTAGATGGCTGCATAAGGCATGCCTTTAATCCCAGCAATAGGAAGGCAGAGGTGTGTGTATTGTTGGGGGTGGGGTGGGGTGGGGGGAGCGTCTCTGAGTTCAAGTTTCTGCAAAGAGAATCCAGTGGGAGACATGTGTATTTGCTTTCTTTTCTGGTGAAAGTTTGTTTTTTCCTCAAAGCTGGGGTTAGTTTTCACAATTTTACTCATATTGTCTGTCTGGAAAGAACTGGAAAGAGTCACGGATGTATGTCATCAAATTCCTTTAAAAAAGAATTGATCCTTTGTGATCTTTACTGCTTAGAGTGTTAAATGCTTGGACTGGCTTTGTATTATGGAAGCACAGACATTTGATTCCAGCTCTCTGGAGCCAGAGTCAAGCTAATCTCTGTTTGAATTCCAGGCCAACCTGGTTTACATAAAGAATTTCAAAACATCTAGTGCTACACAAGGAACCCTGTGAGGTGGGGAGGTGGCTGAGGGTGAGGCTTGGCAAACAAACAAGAATGCTTAGTCTCACAAGGTAGGTGGGAATTTCTAAAATTTTGTCTTGTAAGAAGGAAGCAAACTGAAGCCTTTTGAACAGGACTTCAATTTTGAATCGGGGCCAGATAAAGTTTAAGTTCCCAAAGACCAACCTGGGTGCCATCCTGTTTGGCAGAAAGAGACAAGTAAGTGTGAACTGACATCCTAATTTGGCAAGTTGAGATGTGAATGCTAGGCAAGTGGTCCCACCATAGTTCAGTAACCAAGTCTATGGGAACACACAGGATAAGTGAAATCCAAAGGCATGTTCCTAAGGAAGTCCCCCATCTCTAAATCTCCCTCTGCTCTGCTTGAGACAGCTCTTTCTAATTTCTGCTTTATACAGTTCTCCATGCAATTCTCTCTTGTATTCGATAAAAAAAAATTCTCTGGATAGGACCTGTCTTGCCGATCATAAACCCACTCTTAATTCATATATCAATCCAGACGTTTACTCCAGTTTTCCTTTTGATTATCCTATGAATCAGTATCTCATGGCCCTAGTGTTTTGATTCTTAGAAGACAGTGTAGTGGCTATTCTTCATTGTCAACTTGACTATATCTGGAATGAATTGCAATCCCGAATTGGAAGGCTCACCTTTCATCCTAATCTGCTGGGTGAGAAATACAAGTTTCTGACCTGGATCTTGGCATGGAGATCGTGAACATGGTGTCTATGAATTCCAGAATATTAAGACAAGGAGATCTCTGAGTTCAAGGTCATCTGGGATTAAAGGCTCTGTAGCACAGGAGTTTAATCTGGGCCACACCCTCTGCTGGTGACATACATAAGTGTGTCCCCTCCCCCCCCCATGCAGCTCTAATCACTAGTTCTCAGCCTTTGAAATTCCTGGCTCATTATTCTCCTTAGAACAATACAGCCCTGTGTTAATTTTACCTGTTAGTCACTAGCTACACCTGAGTTAGCACAGGGCAGACCTTTGAAGTCCTTTTGATCTGCTAGACCTACTGTTTCCTGAATTATTAAGGTTACCTGCTGAGCAGTGTGAAACATTGAAGCCAACCCCCACCAAGTTTTGGGGAAAGGACTTGCCCTTAATAGCCATATATATATATAGTGGGAACTACATATATATATATATATATATATATATATATATATATATATATATATATATATATATATATGCCCTTAATAGCCATATATATATAGTGGAACCCCAATTGACCATTACATCTCGAACAGCAATGTTGTCCTGATGTCATGTCTTTCTCACTCCACACCCCCCCACTTATTACTAGCTTCTCTTTCAGGGACCCACAGTAGCTGCTGGCTGGCAGCAACAAAATGGCCCCTGAATGTGGGACTAAATGCAAGAAGGTCTCCTAAGGTGACCCTGTCTTCACAAAACTTCACAGAAAATGGAAAAAATGGTATCCTGCACAGTGAGCAACTATACATGCTAAAGAACATGGAATAAGTGAGGCAGGGTTGACCTAATGCTAAACCCGCTTAGGAGTTAGACAGTAGAAAATAGAGTGGAAAATGTATATACATTTGTCCACAGCCTTTAAGAGCTGATTCAGGTGAAAAGAAAAGGGGTTTGAAAATAGGTGTATGTCTGCAGGCTTCAATAGCTGCTTCAAGAAACTATAAAAAATGAGAGAGAAAGAGAGTAGGAAAATGGATTTTAAAACTCTCCTAGGGAGTAGTCAGTGCTCTTAACCTCTGAGCCATCTCTCCAAATGCTCAACTTCATTAGTCATTAGGGAAATGCAAATCAAATAACCCTAAGATTTCATCTTACACCAGTCAGAATGGCTAAGATTAAAAATTCAGGAGACAGCAGGTGTTGGAGAGGGTGTGGAGAAAGAGGAACACTCCTCCACTGCTGGTGGGGTTGCAAATTGGTACAACCACTCTGGAAATCAGTCTGGCGGTTCCTCTGAAAACTGGGCACCTCACTTCCAGAAGATCCTGCTATACCACTCCTGGACATATACCCAGAAGACTCCCCACCATGTAATAAGGATACATGTTCTACTATGTTCATAGCAGCCCTATTTATAATTGCCAGATGCTGGAAAGAACCCAGGTATCCCTCAACAGAAGAGTGGATGCAAAAAATGTGGTATATCTACACAATGGAGTACTATTCAGCCATTAGAAACAACGAATTCATGAAATTCTTAGGCAAATGGATGGAGCTAGAGAATATCATACTCAGTGAGGTAACCCAGACTCAAAAGGTGAATCATGGTATGCACTCACTAATAAGTGGATATTAACCTAGAAAACTGGAATACCCAAAACATAATCCACACATCAAATGAGGTACAAGAAGAAAGGAGGAGTGGCCCCTGCTTCTGGAAAGACTCAGTGAAACAGTATTCAGCAAAACCAGAACGGGGAAGTGGGAAGGGGTGGATGGGAGGACAGGGGAAGAGAAGGGGGCTTACGGGACTTTCGGGGAGTGGGGGGGCTAGAAAAGGGGAAATCATTTGAAATGTAAATAAATTATATCGAATAAAAAAAATTAAAAAAAAAAACTCTCCTAGGGAAAAGTGGAAATATAGAGAGGTCCTGTTTCCTTTGTGGACCCTACTGGAGATATTCGTAGTACTGTACAGCATGCTTCTCTCTCTGTGTATTATATTGTCCTTGGTACACCAATTGTCCATGTGTCAATTTCTGTCTATCTTTGGTTGTTTTAATGACTGTCATCCTGTGTTTCATGTTGAAAAAAAAAACTTGGTAAAATTTTCATCTTCTGGCATTCTATCTCTTAATCTAGCCGCAGTTCATACAGTGGAGGCTGATTTAAACTGAGTCACACTTGAGTCAAACATGGCTGAAGAAAAAGGCTGCTTCTTAAAGGGACAGCAGCCTCAAATCTGAGGACAAGTGGGCTAATGGTTATTTCTCCTAGAAAAAAAATCCCTTCAATTGTGATTTTGCGTTCAAAGTACTTTTTATTCTCTCAAAATTACAGCTAGAAAAAGGGAAAAAATTGTTGGTTTAAGTGTATGAGATTCCTGTAATCGCGTTATTCTTGTTTGTAATTGGTCCTAAAAGTATAAGTATGTTTTATATGTCTTGCCTATAGCGTATTGGCTTATCAGTTATTGTGAATGAAGAGCTGGTAGCTCAGGGTTGTAGCCATCTTGAACAAGTGGCATGATACAACCCAGGAAATACAGGCCTCTAAGATGCTTCTAAATAGGCATGGTGTTTTGTGTGAATCTTAACCTAGAAATTAGACTTATAAGAAATAAAATTTAAAATGATGTCTCTTTTTTATTCCTTTCTTTTTTTTTCAATTCGATATATTTTTTATTTACATTTCAAATGATTTCCCCTTTTCTAGCCCCCCACTCCCCGAAAGTCCGATAAGCCCCCTTTTCTCCCCCTGTCCTCCCACCCACCCCTTCCCACTTCCCCGTTCTGGTTTTGCCCTATACTTCTTCACTGAGTCTTTCTAGAACAAGGGGCCACTCCTCCTTTCTTCTTGTACCTCATTTGATGTATGGATTATGTTTGGGGTATTCCAGGTTTCTAGGTTAATATCCACTTATTAGTGAGTGCATACCATGAGTCACCTTTTGAGTCTGGGTTACCTCACTTAGTATGATGTTTTCTAGCTCCATCCATTTGCCTAAGAATTTCATGAATTCATTGTTTCTAATGGCTGAATAGTACTCCATTGTGTATATATACCACATTTTTTGCATCCACTCTTCTGTTGAGGGATACCTGGGTTCTTTCCAGCATCTGGCAATTATAAATAGGGCTGCTATGAACATAGTAGAGCATGTATCCTTATTACATGGTGGGGAATCCTCTGGGTATATGCCCAGGAGTGGTATAGCAGGATCTTCTGGAAGTGAGGTGCCCAGTTTTCGGAGGAACCGCCAGACTGATTTCCAGAGTGGTTGTACCAATTTGCAACCCCACCAGCAGTGGAGGAGTGTTCCTCTTTCTTCACATCCTCTCCAACACCTGCTGTCTCCTGAATTTTTAATCTTAGCCATTCTGACTGGTGTAAGGTGAAATCTCAGGGTTGTTTTGATTTGCATTTCCCTAATGACTAATGAAGTTGAGCATTTTTTAAGATGCTTCTCTGCCATCCAAAGTTCTTCAGGTGAGAATTCCCTGTTTAACTCTGCACCCCATTTTTTAATAGGGTTCTTTGGTTTTCTGGAGTCTAACTTCTTAAGTTCTTTATATATATTGGATATTAGCCCTCTATCTGATGTAGGATTGGTGAAGATCTTTTCCCAATTTGTTGGTTGCTGATTTGTCCTTTTGATGGTGTCCTTTGCCGTACAGAAACTTTGTAATTTTATGAGGTCCCATTTGTCAATTCTTGATCTTAGAGCATACGCTACTGGTGTTCTGTTCAGAAATTTTCTCCCTGTACCAATGTCCTCAAGGGTCTTCCCCAGTTTCTTTTCTATTAGCTTCAGAGTGTCTGGCTTTATGTGGAGGTCCTTGATCCATTTGGATTTGAGCTTAGTACAAGGTGATAAAGATGGATCAATTCGCATTCTTCTGCATGCTGACCTCCAGTTGAACCAGCACCATTTGTTGAAAAGGCTATCTTTTTTCCATTGGATGTTTTCAGCCCCTTTGTCGAGGATCAAGTGGCCATAGGTGTGTGGGTTAATTTCTGGATCTTCAATCCTGTTCCATTGATCTGCCTGCCTGTCACTGTACCAATACCATGCAGTTTTTAACCCTATTGCTCTATAGTATTGCTTGAGGTCAGGGATACTGATTCCCCCAGAATTTCTTTTGTTGCTAAGAATAGTTTTAGCTATCCTGAGTTTTTTGTTATTCCAGATGAATTTGTTAATTGCTTTTTCTAACTCTGTGAAGAATTGAGTTGGGATTTTGATGGGTATTGCATTGAATCTGTATAGTGCTTTTGGCAAAATGGCCATTTTAACTATATTGATTCTGGCGATCCATGAGCATGGGAGGTTTTCCCATTTTTTGAGGTCTTCTTCCATTTCCTTCTTCAGAGTCTTGAAGTTCTTGTCGTAAAGATCTTTCACATGTTTGGTAAGAGTCACCCCAAGATACTTTATACTGTCTGTGGCTATTGTGAAGGGGGTCATTTCCCTAATTTCTTTCTCAGCCTGCTTATCCTTTGAGTATAGGAAGGCCACTGATTTGCTTGAGTTGATTTTATAACCTGCCACTTTGCTGAAGTTGTTTATCAGCTGTAGGAGTTCTCTAGTGGAGTTTATTGGGTCACTTAGTTAGACTATCATGTCATCTGCAAATAATGATAGTTGAAATGATGTCTCTTTAATGAGTTACACTGTCATACTTTTGAACATAAGAATTGGAAGACAAACTTTGTGTTGTGAAAGTAATGCACTTACCATTGATTTTAAAGAAAATAGATTGATTGAAATTGGGTTTTGCTCTCCAAAGTTGTATTTATACTCTAATATTGCAAGAGAAAATTAAGAGTCACAATAAAGATTGCCAGTGGGTCATTGGGTGCAGTTTGCCGTCTGGTTGGAGGCATGTCATGATTCTTGACATGTTTTGTAATTGGGATGAGTTTAACAGTGATACAACTGTGGCCATTATAGGCCTGTTTCAAAAATTTCCCAGGTTTGTTGGTTAGGTGGTTGGACCAAAATTTAACGCCCCCCCCAAGACTGTAAAGCAGATCTCAGTGGAAATTTATTTAATAGCAAACAGGCTTCTTTTAACTACTAAGAAAAAATTAGTAGAATTTTTATGAAACCCTATAAGTACAGGTTTCTTTTAACATTTAGGTCTGGCTGTAGGCTACTGCCATTCAGGCTACTGCTGTGCAGGATCAGTGGGTGGGGTCTGGACTTAGAGACAATAGACTCAGATCAAGAGATATTTACATTTGAGCTGTAAGTTCAGAGCTGCCTCAGTAGAGGCTTGTGAGATGCTGCTTTTGTCTTATAGGCCTCGCTTACAGAGTTTCTGGCCAAAAAATATTTTTTAACAGATTCATGGAGGTGTGATTCAAAATACAGTTTAGATATAGACTTAATTTATGTGAGAAAGCATGTTTTATCCCTCTTCAATATAAGAAGCTAGGATCTTAAATTTTTCAGCATATGTTGTTCATTGAATTTTACTATAGGCCTTTGCTTTTTATATTTTCTATATTCTTTGTTTACATTCCAAATGCTTTCCCCTTTCCTGATTCCCCTCTCCCCATAAGTCCCATTAGCCCTCTTCCCTCTACCCATTCCCCAATAAGCCTCCTCCCATTTCTCTATCCTGATACTCCCCTACAATTCTGGATCAAGCTTTTCCAGGACCAGGAACCTCTCTTTCATTCTTCTTGGGAATCATTTGATTTGTTAATTGTGTCTTGAGTATTCAGAGTTTCTGGGCTTATTAATATCCACTTATAGGTGGCTGCATTCCATGTGTATTCTTTTGTGATTGGGTTACCTCACTTAGGATGATATTTTCCAGTTCTAAACATTTGCCTAAAAATTTCATGAATTCATTGTTTTTAATTGCTGAGTAGTATTCCATTGTGTAAATATACCACATTCTCTATATCCTTTCCTCCATTGAGGAACATTTGGGTTCTTTCCAGCTTCTGGCTATTATAAATAAGGCTGCTATAAACATAGTGGAGCATGTGCCCTTATTGCATGCCAGGGAGTCCTCTGGGTATATGCCCATGAGTGGTATTTTCTGAGGAACTGCAGACTGATTTCTTGAGTGTTTGTACCAGCTTGCAATCCCCACCAGCATTGGAGGAGTGTTCCTCTTTCTCCACATCCTCTCCAAAAACTGACTTCTTTGAGCTCTTGATGTACATGGAGTGTATGTACAAACATGCAGGCCAAACATACACACATATGTGCACACATGCACAAAATTTACCAAAAGAATTTGAACATAAGTCTGGGTGTGATGGTACAAGCCTTTACCAACACGCAGGAAATAGAAGCAGGTGCATCTATGAGTTCAGCTGGGGCTACATAGTGAGACTCTCTCTTGGGAGAAGAAGAAGAAAGAGAAACCACCAAGTCTAGTGTGATTTGCTTATAAGTGGTTGAGGCAGAATGATTGCGTAATATAAAAGTATAAGTATCATCTTTATTGTGTGCACTCCAATAGAATGGCACAGAGATTGTATTTATAAATATGCATCAAGAATTATAGCTGAGCAGATATTCATTTATTCTGACCCTACTATGATGGCCTGGTCTATTTTCCAGCCTCATGCCCTAATACCTGCCATCTTATTCTTGCCCTGGATGCTCCTGCTCCATTCATCTCCTCATGGAGACTCCGGCATCACACCATTCTTGATCTCTACTCCCACCTTTACCCCCTCACTGGGATGGAAAAATCCCATGTTATCTCTTCTGCCCAGTTATTGGCTGATTAGATCTTTACCTACTGACCGAGTCAGCTAACTCAATAGGTTCTCCAGGGAGGGACCAAGGATTGAAAAGAAAAAGGACATTAGACAATACTGTAACACGATCCCAGTCAATGCTAAAGCTGAAGGCAGCTTTATTTTTTTCCACTCTGCTTTTATAACATTCTAAGTACAAACAAAGAATATGACTAGTCCTGAGACATATACAAAGTAGTTAAGGAAAAACAAAGCACAAACAATGTAGTCAAGGAACAAACCAATAATTAAAGTAATCAAACAGGCAATAAACAAAGTCTCCATGGTCTCTGGGTACCCAGGTTTATCATGATGACCTTCCTAGAAGGGTCTTCAAAAGCTCCCCACAAATAACCAATGAAAGGTGATGGAGAACAATTTTTACACAACATTGAGACAGGAGATGGTTCACCAATTATAACACTGCAAATATCTTATAGCAATTAGGTATCCTGGCACAGAAATCAGCATTTGAACACAAATGTGCAAAACCATATCTGGATGATGTAATGCTTGACACTAGCCTACTTTGCATAGTCCAGGGTGTCCATGGGGTACATGAAAAGATCAAGGCTACAGTGAGACACTCTCTCAAAACAATCAAAATGATAAAAACAACAATGAAAACTGAAGAAAAATTAAATCTTAAGCATTAAAAACTAAAACTAGAAGTCTATATATTTTGACTTTTGCATAGTGACATCTCTTAATATCTCCTAGTTGGCTGGATGAATAGGGCATGCCTTTAATTTCAGCACTGGAGAGACAGGGGTGTGTGCATATTGTGTCTTTGTGTAAGGGGTGTCTCTGAGTTCAAGTCTGCAAAGAGAATAGAAGGGGGACAAGTGTATTTGCTCTCTTTTCTGGTGGTGGTTTGGTTTTTTCCTTTAGCTGGGGTTGCTCTTCACAATTTTACTCATTTTGTCTAGTCTGAAAAGAACAGGAAAAGATCAATGCTCTAGGCCATCACATTCCTTTAAGAAAGCAGTGAACCTTTGTGGAAACAAAATCAGTACTGCTCAGGGAGGGTTAAATTCTTGGGTAGCCTTGTGTTGTGGAAGCACAGGCCTTTGATCCCAGGTCTCTAGAGCAAGTGGTGGGAGGATCTCTAAGTTCCAGGCCAGTCTAGTTTACATAAGGACTATCAAAACATCCAGTGCTACACAAGTAACCCTGTGAGGTGGAGAGCTGGCTGAGGGTGAGGCATGACAAACAAACAAGAACAATAAATCTCACAAGGTAGGTAGAATTTTTTAAATTTTGTCTTGTAAGAAGGAAGCAAACTGAAGCCTTTTGAATAGATCTTCCATTTTGAATAGGGGTCAGATAAAGTTTAAGTTCTCACAGACCACCTGGGTACCATCATGTTTGGCAGAAACACAAGTAAGTGGCAACTGACAACCTAGTTTGTTGAGTTGAGATGTGAATGCTAGGCAAGTGGGCCCACCATAGTTCAGTAACCAAGCCTATGGGAACAAACAGGATAAGTGAAACCTAAAGACATGCTCCTAAGGAAGTCCCCCATCTCTAAATCTGCCTCTGCTCTGCTTGAAACAGCTCTCTATATTTTCTGTTTATACAGTTCTTCAAGCAGTTCTATCTTGTTATTCTATTAAAAGAATGCTCTGGATAGGACATCTCTTGCAGATCATAATCCCACTCTTATTTCATATTTCAATCCAGATGTTTACATCAGGTTTCCTTTTGATCATCCTATGAATCAGCATCTCATGACACTAGCCTTTGATTCTTAGGAGACAATGTAGTGACTATTCTTCATTGTAAACTTGACTATAACTGGAATGAACTACAATCCAGAATTGGACGGCACACCAATGATTCTAATCTACAGGCTGAGAAATAAAAGTTTATGACATGAATCTTGGCATGGAGATCTTGAACACAGTGGCTGTAAATTCCAGAAGATTATGACTGGGAGATCTCTGAGTTCAAAGTCATCTGGGATTAAAGGCACAGCAGCACAGGCCTTTAATCTGGGCCACACCCTCTGCTGGAGACATACATACAGACATTGGAAGAGTGAATACTCACTCACTCTTCATTCCCTGCTTGCCTTGTGGGACCAAGCAATTGCTAGATCCTTGGGATTCCATCCACAGCTGCTGCTGACCATTTTGGGGCAGTTGGACTACAGACTGTAAGTCATCAACAGATTCCCTAACTACAAAGAGACTACTGATATGTTCTGTGACTCTAGAGAATCATGACTAATACAGACATCAAGTACATTTTCTTTTTTAACATTGCAAAAAGGCTTCAAAGATCTGCTTGCCTCTGTTAAACACAGATAGTAAGCTAGGTGGGTGGGACTCTGCCCTGAAGTCACCCTTTCTACTATGAGTGGGCCTAACCTTGCTCTGTCACAGGCTGAGCCTGAACTCAGGAATCTGTCTTCCTTTGTTCACATGAAAAGCTTAGGAAAGTGGTATCTCCTGCAATCATCACTCCCTGAATCGCTTTATCTCCTTCCTTGTTCTTCTGACAAGTTGGTTCACAGCAATGCTGCTTTTGTTCTTTAGATTTGTGAAGCTACTCATGCAATTCATACTGCATCCTTACATTTTGCCTACTTGAGAAATATACCTTTGAACTAAGGTTTTTATAGTTCTTTTCTGTCAGGAGCCATAATGGAACAAGGTAATATACTAGCAGGTGATCATCCTAAATTGGCCTACTTTGAATTATTATATAATCTGCTGCAGGTGACCCCTCACTAAGCAAGGCTGAGAGGGACTCATTTTAGGAAAGATTCCTGCTATTAATATGCCCTTCTGTTATTATTTAATGTATATAATAATCAATAAGTGATATCACACTCCTTTGGAGCAGATCTCTGCAGATCCACAGTCATATACTTATAGTGATGCCATATAGAAAAATGGATGACGTAAGTTTTAATGATGATCCTAAAAGAATTCCTAAAATGTGCTTATTAAGCTCTTTTATAACAGGACTGCTATTAGGTCCTTTTCTGATAGTCAAATCTGCAATGAGAATCCTGCCCATCTCCCAAGTGTCACCAATTCATTGGTCTTAGATTGTAACCAGACTTTCTCCTACTCAGCACATTCCAAGAGGCTATCAAACAATTAACCAAATGTCTTAAAAAGAGAACTAGGATTTATTATAGGTGCTAAGGACAAAAACAAAATATTGACTGGGCTTATCTACATAAAACTTCTCTAATAACTTAGTTTTTAAATTTTAGTTTTATACTTTCTTTTTTATTTTCTATATTCTTTGTTTACATTCAAAGTGATTTTCCCTTTCCCAGTTACCCCTCCTCATAAGTCCCATAAGCACTCTTCCCTCTGCCCATTTCCCAATCAACCACTTCCCACTTCTCTGTCCTGGTAATCAACTATAATGCTGCATCAAGCCTTTCTAGGACCAGGGTCCTCTTCTTCCTTCTTCTTCTTAGGAATAATTTGATATGTGAGTTTTGCCTTGGGTACTCGGTGCTTCTAGGCTAATATCCACTTATCTTTGACTGAATTCCATGTGTGTTTTTTTTTTTTTTTTTTTTTTTTTTTTTTTTTTTTTTTTTTTTGTGAATGCGTCACTCCACTTAGGATGATATTTTCCAGTTCCAACCATTTGCCTAATAATTTCATGAATTCATTGTTTTTAATTGCTGATTAGTATTCCATTGTATAAATATACCATATTGTCTGTATCCATTCCTCCATTGAGGGAAATCTGGGTTCTTTCCAGCTTCTGATTATTATAAATAAGGAGCATGTGTCCTTATTACATGCCAGGGAATACTCTGGGTATATGCCCAGGAGTGGTATAACACGGTACTCCGAAAGTGTTATACCCAGTTTTCTGAGGAACCGTCAGACTGATTTACAGAGTGGTTGTACCAGCTTGCAATCCTAGCCATGCAGGAGTGTTCCTCTTTCTCCATATCCTCACCAATACCTGCTGTCTCCTGAGTTTTTAATCTTAGCCATTCTGACTGGTATGAGGTGAAATATCAGGGTTGTTTTGATTTGCATTTCACTAACGACTAATAATGTTGAACATTTCTTAAGGTGCTTCTCAGCCATTCACAATTCTTCAGGTAAAAATTCTTTGCTGAGCTCTGTACCCGATTTTTAATAGGGTTATTTGGCTCTCTGGAGTCTAACTTCTTGATTTTTTTTATATACTGGATATTAGCCTTCTGTCAGATGTAGGATTGTTCAAGATCTTTTCCCAATTTGTTAGATGCTGTTTTGTCACTTTCACAGTGTCCTTTGCCTTACAGAAACTTTGTAATTTTATGAGGTCACATTTGTCAATTCTTGATCTTAGAGCATAAGCTATTGGTGTTCTGTTCAGGAAAATTTCCCCTGTGCCCATGTGCTCAAGGCTCTTTCCCAGTTTCTTTTCTATTAGTTTCAGTATGTGTGGTTTTATGTGCAGGTTCTTGATCTATTTGGAGCTGATCTTAGCAGGAGATAAGAATGGATTGATGTGCATTCTTCTGCATGCTGACCTCCAGTTTGAACCAGCACCATTTGTTGAAAAGGCTATCTTTTCTCCACTGCATGGTTTTAGCTCCTTTGTCGAAGATCAAGTGACCATAGGTGTTCGGGTTCATTTCTGGGTCTTCAATTTTATTCCATTGACCTACTTGCCTGTCACAGTACCAATACCATGGAGTTTTTTTTAACACTATTGCTCTGTAATACTTCTTGAGGTCCAGGATACTAATTCCCCCAGAAGTTCTTTTACTGTTGAGAATAGTTTTACCTCTACTGGCTTTTTGTTATTCCAGATGAATTTGAGAATTACTCTTTCTAACTCTATGAAGAACTGAGTTGGGATTTTGATGGGAATGGCACTGAATCTGTATTTTCCTTTTGGTAACAAGGCCATTTTTACTTTATTAATCCTGCCAACAGACAAGCATGGAAGATTTTTCCATTTTCTGAGGTCTTCCTTGTTTTCCTTCTTCAGAGACCTGAAGTTCTTGTCATATAGATCTTTCACTTGTTTGGTGAGATTCACACCAAGATATTTTATATTGTTTGTGGCTATTTTGAAGGGTGTCATTTTCCTAATTTCTTTGGCAACCTACATATCCTTTGAGTATAGGAAGGATTGTGATTTGCTTGAGTTGATTTTATAACAAGCCACTTTGCTGAAGTTGTTTATCACCTGTAGGAGTTCTCTGGTGGAGTTTTTGGGGTCACTTAAGTATACTATCATTTCTTCTTCAAATAGTTATAGATTAACTTCTTCTTTTACAATTTGTATCCCTTTGACCTCCTCATGTTCTTTAATTGCTCTTGTTAGAACTTCAAGGACTATATTGAAAAGTTATGGAGAGAGGGTGCATCCTTGTCTAGTCCCTGATTTTAGTGGGATTGCTTCAAGTTTCTCTCAGTTTAGTTTGACTTTGGCTAACAGTTTGCTTTATATTGCTTTTACTCTGTTTAGGTGTGAGCCTTGAATTCCTGTTCTTTCTAAGACTTTTACATGAAAGGATGCTGAATTTTGTCAAATGCTTTTTAGGCATCTAATGAAATGAAGATGCATTTTTTCTTTGACTTTGTTTATGTATAGGATTCCACTGATGGCTTTCTGCATATTGAACCATCCCTGCATCCCTGGGATGAAGCCTACTTGATCATGGTGAATGATCGTTTTGATGTGTTCTTGGATTTGATTGGTAAGAATTTTCTTGAGTATTTTTGCATCAATATTCATAAGGGAAATTAGCTTGAATTTCTCTTTCTTTATGGGATCTTTGTGTGGTTTTTGTATCAGTGCAATTGTGACCTCATAGAACGAGTTGGGTAGTGTTCTTTCTGTTTCTATTTTGTGGAATAGTTTTAAGAGTATTAATGTTAGGTCTTCTTTGAGGGTCTGATAGAATTCTGCACTAAAGCCATCTGGCCCTGTGCTTTTCTTCTTTTTTGTTAGAATACATTCACTGACCACTTCAATTACTTGAGGGGTTATGGGACTGTTTAGATGATCTATTTTATCCTGATATAATTTTGGTATTTGGTATCTGTCTAGGAAGTTGTCCATTTCCTCCAGATTTTCCAGTTCTATTGAGTATAGGCTTTTGTAGTAGGATATAATGACTTTTTGAATTTCTCAGTTTTTCTTGTTATATCTCCTTTTTCCTTTCTGTTTTGTTAATTTGGATACTGCCTCTGTGCCTTCTGGTTAGTCTATCTTGTTTTCTCAAAGAACCAGTTCCTGGTTTTGTTGATTCTTTGTATAGTTCTTTCTGTTTCTACTTGATTGATTTCACCCTTGAGTTTCATGATTTCCTGTCTTCTACTCCTCTTGGGTGTATTATCTTCTTTCTGTTCCAGGGCTTTCAGGTCTGCCATTAAGCTGCTAGTGTATGCTCTCTCCAGTTTCTTTTTGGAGACACTCAGTGCTATGAGTTTTCCTCTTCGCACTGCTTTCATTGTGTCCCATAAATTTGGGTACATTTTGTTTTCATTTTCATTAAATTCTAAAAGTCTTTGATTTGTTTATTTATTCCTCGACGAAGGTGTCATTGAGTAGACTATTGTTCACCCTCCATATGTATGTGTGCTTTCTGTTACCCCATAGTGATCTGATAGGAGGCATGGCATTAGCTCGATTTTTTTTTTTTTTTTTTTTTTGGGATTTGGTTTTTTGGAGACAGGATTCTCTCTATAGCCCCGGCTGTCCTGGAACTCACTCTGTAGACTAGGCTGGTCTTAAACTCAGAAATCTGCCTGTTTCTGCCTCCCAGATGCTGGGGTTACAGGTGTGTGTCACCACCGCCTGGCTAGTCCGAACTTCTCATATCTGTTTTGGTCTGTCTTGTGACCAATTATATGGTCGATTTTAGAGAAGGTACCATGAGGTGCTGAGAAAAAGATGTATCCTTTTGCTTTAGGGGGAAAGAAATTTTCTCTCTCTCTCTCTCTCTCTCTCTCTCTATATATATATATATATATATATATATGTTAAATCCAATTGGTCCAAAGCTTCGATAAGTTTCCCTATATCGCTGTTTAGTTTCTGTTTTCCTTATCTGTCCATTGAGGAGAGTGAAGTGTTGAAGTCACCTACAATTATTGTGTTAGGTATAATGTGTGCTTTGAACTTCAGTAAAATTTCTTTTACGAATAAAGGTGCCCTTGCATTTGGACCATAGATGTTCAGAATTGAGATTTCTGCTGGTGGATTTTTCCTTTGACCAGTAAGAAGTGTCATTCTGTTGATGACTTTAGGTTGAAAGTCAATTTTATCTGATATTAGACTGGCTACTCCAGCTTGTTTCCTGAGACCATTTTCTTGTAAAATTGTTTTCTAGGCTTTTACACTTATGTAGTGTTTTTCTTTAACACTGAGGTCTGTTTCATGTATGCAGCAAAATGTGGAGTCCTATTTATGAATCCAGTCTGTTAGCCTATGTCTTTTTATTGTGGAGTTGAGTCCATTGATGTTAAGAGATATTAATGAATAGTGATTATTTCTTCTTGTTATTTTTGATGTTATTTTTATGTTTGCGTGGTTATTTACTTTTGGGTTTGATGAAAGAAGGTTACTATCTTGTTTTTTCCAGGGTGCAGTTTCCCCCCTTGTATTGGTGTTTTCTACCTACTATCCTTTGTAGGACTGTGTTTGTGGAAAGACATTGTGCAAATTTGGTTTTATATTGGAATATCTTGGTTTCTCCACCTATGGTGATTGAGAGATTTGCTGGGTATGGGAGTCATGGTTGGCAATTGTGTTTTCTTAGAGTCTGTATGATATATGCCCAGGATCTTCCAGCTTTTATGGTCTCTGGTGAAAAGTCTGGTGTAATTCTGATAGGTATTCCTTTGTATGTTTCTTGGCCCTTTTCACTGCTTTTAATATTCTTTCTTTGTTTAGTATATTTGCGGTTTTGATTATTATGTGACAGGAGGTTTTTCTGTTCTGTCCCAGTCTGTTTGGAGTTCTGTAGGTTTCTTGGATTTTCATTGGCATCTCTCTCTTTAGGTTAGGGAAGTTTTCTTCCATAATTTTTTGAAGATTTTGCTAGCCCTTTAAGCTGTAATCTTCACTATCATCTATGCCTATAATTCTAGATTTCCTTGATGTTTTGGCTTACAAGATTTTTGCATTTTGCATTTTCTTTGACTGTTGAGTCAATTCTTTCTATGGTATCTTTGGCATCAGAGATTCTTTCTTCTATCTCTTGTATTCTGTTGTTGATATTTGCATCTATGACCCCTGATTTCTTCCCAAGGTTTTCTATCTCCAAAGTTGTCTCGCTTTGTGATTGCTTAGTTGTTTCTACTCTGTTTTTAGATCCTGGATGGTTTTGCTCAGTTCCTTCACTTCTTCCTTTGTGTTTTCCTGTAATTCTTTAAGAGATTTTTGTGTTTCCTCTTTCATGACTTCTGCCTGTTGACCGAAGTTCTCCTGTATTTCTTTAAGTGATTTTTTGCATTTCCTCTTTATTGACTTCTGTTGACACATATTCTCCTGCATTTCATTGATTTCTACTTTGTTCATGTTCTCCTGTATATCTTTAAGAGAGTCATGTATGAACTTCATGTAATCCTCCAATAGCATCATGAGATGTAATTTTAAATCTAAATCCTGTTTGTCTGGTGTGTTGCAGTATCCAGGACTTGCTTTAGTCAGAGAATTGGGCTCAGATGCTGCTATATTGCCTTGATTTCTTTTAGTAACGTTCCTACGATTGCCTTTTTTTCATCTGGTGATCTCAGGTGTTAGGTGGTTCTGTTGTCACTGGCTGGTGCTTGAACCTGTAAGGCTATTTCTGCACCACTGGATGACTGGGTTTCCCTTGATACAGATTGCTGATGGCCTGCCCTACTCTTGGGTTTTGTTGGAGCCATGGTGTGCCTTGCCCTAAGCAATGTTATACGTTGGTTGTCTTTGTGTACCTGGTGTTGCTTGCCTGGTACTTCTGGGAGCAAAGATGGTGGATGCTGCAGGGCCCCTTTCCAAGTGCTGATCACTGCAGGGCAGATGTCCCAGGACAGGTCTGGCACACAGACAACCTGCAAAACTGCCCAAGTCTTGGGCATAGGCAGAAGCCTGTGCCCTGGACAATGTTAAAATCGGGACATCTCTGTGTACCTGGTGTTACCTGCTGTAACAACATTTTTTATTTAAAGAAGTAATACTGTTTTGATATGTGTAGAGATTTAGGGAAACATTTTAAATAAAATATATCATATTAAGTATGATGACATTAATCTGTAATCCTGGCAATTGAGAAAAGCTGACGAAGACAGCCTGTCTACATGAGAAAAATCTGCCTAAATAACAAATCAAAGCAAAACAAACAAAACCTGAATAACTTATAAGTATTAGTCTGTTCTTTCTGCTGTGAAAAAAGATATAGTAAACTGGTTGGTGGTGGCACACAACTTTGATCCCAGTACTCACTAGGCAAAGGAAGGTGGATCTCAAACTCCTGAGAGTAGTCTGGTCTATGAAGCAAGTCCTAGGACAGTCAAGGTCTAGACACAAAGAAGCCCCTTTTCAAAAAACCAAAACCAAAACCACAGAAGGCATAATTTAACGAGCAATGTAGTAAGATCACTTTTGAAGACTGATAGTCTACTTTGGATTCCTCCAATGATGGTGGATAGAAAGATAGGAATAATCACACCCTTTTAGAGCTGCCTACTCTCTTAGGCTCTAGCTGGGGTATCATAAGAACAACAGTGGAGGGAAGAAGATATCAATCAGTAGTGTGTTTGTTAGCTTTGTTAACTTTATTACCTAGGGTTACTTGGGAAGAGAATCTCAATGAGGTACTATCTATCTACACTGGGTTGGCCTATGGGCATGTTTGCTAGAGGCCTAGCTTAATTATGTTAACTGATAATGGAAAGACTCAGCTCAGAGTGGGGCAATTGCTCCCTAGACAGCAGTCCTGAAACATAAGGAATTGCATTCTATTCCTAAACCAAACTTCTCAAAAGCCCCCCACCCCCACCCCCGCCCATGGCAGCACCCTGACCCTGAAGAAAAATCCAGCCCTCACAAAGGCCTGGGAGACAAAGTCACTATACCCTTGTATGCCTCTGTACTGAAGCTTTTAGTTACATATAATGCAAAGTTTTGAGATGTACATGTAAACCCAGCACCTGGAAGGGTGAGGAAGGAAGAACACTTAGTAATGAGGGCTAGCCTGGGCCACCTAAAAAAGGAAAGACAAAACAATAAATTTAACCAAAGTTTCATGGTGTTCTTCTTGTAAGTCTGTAAGTCAAAGACTCAATAAGTGTTCTATTTTGGAATTTCCTCACGGCATTACCAGATACAAAATCCATAGCCATGATCAGGACCATTTTATACATGGACAAACCAAAGCTCAGATTTCATCACTGTGTGTGTATGTCTGTGTGTGTGTGTGTGTGTGTGTGTGTGTGTGTGTGTGAAAGAGAGATAGGGAGAAAGAGAGAGATAGAGAAAGAGAGAGAGAGAGAGAGAGAGAGAGAGAGAGAGAGAGAGAGAGAGAGAGAGAGAGAGAGAATGAGGGGAACAAAGTTAAAGAGACCTATATGCTTTCTAATCACAAAGCCCAGAATGTGTGGCATGGAGGTACAACTGGATGCCTGTCATGGACTTCCTAGTCACATTATCTGGTGTTCCAATGGCTGATATACAGGGACTGCAGTGCAAGATTGCCTTGGAAAATGAGGTCAATGTGGGCTCCATGTGATTCCAGGTTGGCTTAGGGTTTCCATTGCTATGAACAGACACAACAAAGAAGGCAACTCTTATAAAGGACAATATTTAAATGGGCTGGATTACAAATCCTGAGATTCAGTCCATTAATATCAAGGAACAAACCATGGCAGTGTCCAGGCTGTCAATGTGCTGGAAGAGGTGTGAGTTCTACATCCTAATCCAAAGGAAGCCAGGAGCATACTGATTTCCAGGGAGTTAGAAGAAGGGTCTCAAAGCCCATACTCAAAGTGACACACTTCCTCCAACAAGGCCACACTTCTGGACAGTGCTACTCCCTAGGCCAAGCATATTCAAACCACCACACAGATTACCGAATTTCAGAATGAGAGACCTGCTTTTTAAAAAAGGAGAAAATGGATGTCAAGATGCCTCGGTTTATAGAGTTGCTTGCCACTATACCTAATAACCAGAATTTATTACTAGGACTCATATGGTTGAAGAAGAGAACCGAGTTACTACAAGTTGCCTTTTGACCTCCATACAAAACACGTGTGTATCCACACATGTTTACAAAATAAAGAAAATATATTTAAAAATACATTTAATGTAGAATAAAAAAATTACCCACAGAAATCAGAAGCCCAGAGATTTCCAGCAACACCCCCTGGCACAGACGTTTTTCAAGCATAGTCAAGCTGTCTCTACTTGTCTTGGGTGAAAGCCACAGCCACATCTTCAAAGATCAGAGACACCTTGCAAAGTCAAACAGAGGAATCAGTAGTAGCTTTGGGGATCAATGAGAAGAGATGGCCCATGCTTTATTGAAAGAGATTAAAAAAAAAAACAAAGACCCAATCTAAATAATATGTCTTCAGGCTCAGGTTTCATTCTGGGATTCAGCATTACTTGGATGACACTAGAGGTGTACAAAGAAAAGTCTCCTGATCAAGCATCACCAGAGTCTGGTAGCTCATGCCTATAGTCACAGAACTTCATCAGTATAGGCTGGTATTATGCTCAAGTTGAAAATAGGGACTTGTGACTCTTATACTTCATTTTCAATATCACTGTGAGTGTTTCAGAGAGATTCAACTGAGGGAAGTCTTTTCCTTGAAGTACCCAATGATAAGAAACTTCTTCAAAAATATCGGAGAAATCAAGAACTTTTTGTTCTGGTTTCCATCTACAACCATAAGGAAAAATTCTTTGAGAGTGTTTAGAGCCCCATCTTTGCCCAGCAGCCATTGTTGCTTGGGGAAAAGTTGGACTGAGCACTTGGTGATTTCTAGATGTCTTATCTCCACTGCACAGCAGAATCATGGGTTAGAACAAGCTTAAGATAATCTATCTGAAGGTTATTTTATGGTGACTCTATATTATTTGATTATCAGAGGTGTAGAGTCATTGTGGTGGCAATGCTAAAGAGATTCAGCTATGGAAGTTTGGTGTCTGTTGTGTGATGTTAGTACCAGTGCCAACAATGGGTGAATGTATTGTGAGGCTTTTGAATGGAAAAGGGGGAGAAGGAGGAGAAGGAAGAAGAGGAAGAGAAAAGAAGAAAGAAGAAGAAGAAGAAGAAGAAGAAGAAGAAGAAGAAGAAGAAGAAGAAGAAGAAGAAGAAGAAGAAGAAGAAGAAGAAGAAGAAGAAGAAGAGGAAGAGGAAGAGGAAGAGGAAGAGGAAGAGGAAGAGGAAGAGGAAGAGGAAGAGGAAGAGGAAGAGGAAGAGGAAGAGGAAGAGGAAGAGGAAGAGGAAGAGGAAGAGGAAGAGGAAGAGGAAGAAGAAGGAGGAGGAGGAGGAGGAGGAGGAGGAGGATTCTATCATATATGGTTTCAGAGTCTTCTGACAGGAATTATATCATAGTAGTCCTGCACATTGCCATGTGAGAGAAAATACCAAACAGCACATATAACAAAGAACTAATTTGACTCATCAGTGAAATAAATCCTGTTTCACATATGAGAAGTTCATAAGAACACAGCAAAATGTGTAGTAGATCACAACAATCTGTACCCCCCCACACATTCAACAAAATAGTTATTTTTTATTTTTGCTCTTCCTCAAATTTCAAGTACCATATTTTCATAAGAAAATATTGAAAAATCAATGAACAGCAACATCAAATTCAAATTGAGGCAAAGATTTACCTAAATACATAAACAGATGGTTCCCATAGTACATTTGCATTCAGAGTTTAGAAAATTAAACACCTTGATCATAAATGTTGTTCAGTGAAAACTACTCCACCCATGCTATCTCCCCTTAATTGTGGTGAAGATCCTCACAAGCTCCCCCTCCCTCCCTCCTCTTCTCTATTTCTCTTCCTCTTCTCTCTCTCTCTCTCTCTCTCTCTCTCTCTCTCTCTCTCTCTCTCACACACACACACACACACACACACACACACACACACGCACACGCACACACACACACACACACACTTCCATACTCGAGAGCATAAAGGGGGACCTTATCTATTCTCCAACCATGCCTCTTTCTTCAGTGAATTTCAAGGGTGTTTCCTGGAAGCACTGGGATGTAGTAGGTGTGTGGGCCTCTGATTCATCTGAAGTTCTTTCTGAAATAGCTTCTTCTCAGAGTTCCTGGATTCAATGAGACATGTACAGAAACTAATATATATCAGAATGGGATTCGTTCAGATCTCCTGTGTCTCATTAGAGCAGCCCAATTTTTTTTAAAGCCCAGGACAGCCTGGTAGCCTAAGAGGATCAAGGTCAGCCTGGTTTATGAGAACAAATGATGCTGAACTAGAGCAACAAATGCAGTCAAGCACTTAGAATAGAGGAAAGACACCTTTACCTGCTAATTTTGTCAGAGATGAAAAAAAAACTCAGCCCCAGCTCTGCATCTCTAATACAATGTTTGATTGCATAATTCTTCCCTAGAAGGAAATGCTTCCTAGACAAGTACTGAAAGGCATTGTAGTGAAATGGCAGAGTGCCACATTGAAAAGGAATGTAATATTAACATATATCTCCCACGACTTCTGATTTTTTGTTCTCCAAATTGTTCTTTCCAAACTTGTTAAACATTCCTAGTTTCCACAGGGTTGTACATCATATTTGTTTCAGTGAACACTGTCAAAGCCTTGGAAGTGGAATCAGACAGAGGTCAGGAGGAGGCAACCAAGATGTGGCAGTAGCAGTATACAGAAAAGTGAGAGGCTGAATGAATAAATCTCATCTCTGCCAGTAAAGGAGAGCATGATTTAATTTAGGGAAATCATACTTGATGGACATCACTTGAGGACTGTAGTATTAGTAAAAATAGGGTAGACTTGGTTGTATCTCTTTGTTTTCCTTCTCTCTCTCTCTCTCTCTCTCTCTCTCTCTCTGTGTGTGTGTGTGTGTGTGTGTGTGTGTGTGTCTATGTCTATGAGTCCATGTGTCTGCGTGTGTTGGTTGTTTTAGTAAGGGTTCTCTAGAGTCACATAACTTATGTAATGTCTCTATATATCATGGTGATTTATTGTAATGACTTACAGTCTTTAATTCAACTAACACAACAAGGAGAAGTTGTGAATGGGAAGTCCAAGAATATAGTAGTTTCTCAGTCCCATGAGGGCAGTTATTTCACCTGCTCTTCTGTACTTCCTTTAGACTTAGGTTACAGTAGATATTCTGGCAAGTAAATGCAAGGAGGGAAAGAAGTGTGAGTGTACCTTCTTCCAATGTCATTTTTCAGGACTCCAGCAGAAGGTTAAGGGTGTATATTACCATGCCTGAATCTAATAATTGTTTTGTCTGATGATGGTCTTGAACACAGATATGTTTGCCTCAGTCTCCTTGGATTAAAGATGTGTACCACCATGGCTGGGCCTAAGCTTTTCAAAGCCACTATACCACTAGATATCCATGTCAAGATCAGATCTGTGTCATAAGCCTGTGTCTTGCAGCCTCAAGATCAGGATCACGAGTGTGCCTGCCATTTCTGAACTGTAGTTCATTCCAGATGAGGCCAATTAACACCAAACTGAAACTTAAAATTTGGGGAAGAGCAAAATAACTCCACATTTTCCAAAAGGGGAACGGATATCATTGCTGTGTTCTTATGATCTCATGACAGGACTATCCATCTTGACACAGGACTTCTTGCTATCGACTCACATTTTTTCTACTTCTTTTCAGGAATTTTATTCATTTCCACTTTCCTGCTAGCATGTTTATAGAGGTATAATGAAACATTTACTATCTCGAACCCATAAAACCATCAGTAACACAAATCTCAGTTGGATTTATGTTCCTTTTTCAAAACATTAATTATGTGTTTCTTCTTTCTTAAAATTCAGAGCTTTTACAGTACATCCATCAACTGTCAGCATTGTTTCTAAAGTCACAGAACTGATACTAAACTGCCATAGTTGAATCTTTGTGACCATTTTCACCACAATGGCTTCACAGTTTAGAGGATTCTTTCAGCACAGGACACCAACAAAGGACCTTAAAATAGACAATTTAGAGTTTCTTCTAACTCACAGTTCTGGTGTGCAGTGCACAAAAGGCATCTATAACTCACCAAGTGCTCCACTCAAATTTTCCCCAAACAACAATCAATGTTGGGCAAAGCAGGAGCTACAATGTCTCTGGGAGATGGTTGCAGCCAGAAAAGCAGAGCAAGGAGCAGATGATTCCTCAACTGGTCTTGAAGCAGTTTCTCCTTACTGGGCTCTACAAGAACGAGTTTGCTTTGAAAGAGAAGTGGAAATCCAGTGGCAGAGGCATGAGATGATTCATGGAGAGCCAGACATATGAGTGCTTGAAGACTCCTGTTATGGTTAGTACCTGGGTGTCTTATCTGGATGGAAAGGCAAGATTGTTTAGGTTTGGTGAAGATGAGGTGTTCTCGTTCTGTTTTGTTTTTTCTTGGAATACTTGTGTATGTTGTTTTTTTTAGAAACGAGTTTATAGTTCCAAACAAAAATATACTAAAGAAATATTATCACCTCAAAATATAGCAGAAAGGAGCCAATCAATTAGGTTTGATTGGCATAACTAAATAGAGTTTATTTACATATCAGCAGACAGACTGAAGAATTCACCTGGAGAAGACATTAAGGATGTAGAGGAGATAAATTGTGTTTGGGTCACAGTTTGTTCATGGAAGTACTTACTGTGTATTCATGAGGATTGTGTTTGATTCTGCCACACACACCTTAAAAGTACATTCAGAGCACTAATCTGTGATCCCTGGAAATGTGTGGCAGAAATTTGGGATCAACTTGACTAGATGGATTCCCAAATTGGCCACTATATATCAAATGATTCACTGTCTAGAAAACTGAGTTTTCAGAATGGTATAGATTGAATATTGAAATATGGATGTTACATAAATACAAAACAATGCCATACCCATAAGAATTCCCTTGATGCATAATGGTGCTTCAGTCCAAAATTCAAATTTGGATAGAATTAGTATAGGTTTAATTATGTTGGATGTTTTCTCAAAGCTGTGATTTGCTTAACAGAAATGGTGAAGTACCTGAAAAATTTAAACCACACTGTAGACATATTCCTCCACATAAATTAAAAAATGCGTCCTATTATTTCATATATGTTGTTTGGATTTTTATTGGTGCAGTGATTTGGTTCATTTCTTGGTATCTTGCTTGCCTGTATTTGTGATTTGCAATAAGCTTTACTTATGTAGTCCAACTTGGCCTTGGAATCAGAAGAATTACCCTCCCAATGCTTCTCAAGTCCTCTGATAAATATTTTGACCATACCTTGCAAGTTACTAATTATACTGCATATACCCTTTGAATTTTATTTTACCTTTAAAATTTCATGATTGAAAATACTTACTAAGTACACTACTCCCATAATATCCAGTCATGTTTCCAAGAGCATGCCTTCTGATTCTTTGAGACAAAACACTATAAAAAGTTCAGGTAAAAGTTAGGCCAATCTGAATACACTGATGGCCACGTTAAGGAAGGCTTATCCTCCTTCAATGTGGTGATCAGTTAAAGAATCTATGGTTGGCAGAGCTCACAGTAACATAACTTTGTGTTTCTCTAGGCACAATGACTCAACATTTGAAAGGACAGTATCTATAGTAACTTTAGAAATCAGAATTTGTGAGTGCCAGGAAAAGATCATTACACATCGGGTAGAAAAAAACGAGCTAATTTTTAGCCTAGTCTTTCAACGCTAGCAAGTTTTGGGTAGGAGAATGCAATCCACAAACTCATGGATAAGGGGAACCTGGCATTGTTTACAGGTCCATGCCTCCATGCAAGGACAGGAAACTCTCTTTTCTGAAAACATGCCATTAAAAGAAGTCACCAAGCTTTTAAAACTGCAATAATCATCAACAAGGCCAACACCAAAGGTTGCAAGGATGACAGTTGGCATTACACAAGATACATTATTGACAACAGGTTAGTAGGTAAACTGGACAGAAGAGGCATGTTCTGAGGGGATCTGTTTTGGTTTTCTTTTATTTTTGTTTTTTGTTTTTGGATACATTTTCATAGATTGTCATCTCTCCAAAGGACAAGAAAACAGTGAAAGTGAATGTGTTACTTCTTGGAATTGTACTGAACAAAACACTGGCAATAACTGTACTGGAGATGAGATGAACTCCCTTCTTAGAATCCAGAAAGAACAGGATTATGATTATGAAGAGGGGAAGTGTGGTTTGTCAATTTTCTCAGAGTACCAGAAGAACAAGTCAAGGCAACTCCAGTCATCAAGTAATGTTCCTGAGTGCTCCTACTACTGTAGATGTCTCCATGGAGGCACAACCAATGGATTCATCCAGAACAAGCATCTCTGTAGACAGTAAAGATTGGAATAATACTTCCAGGAATGCTAATCAAGTAAATAGTGGTGATAACATTCCCAGGATCAAGATGGACTCCCTATTCATCAACCAGAGAATGTATCATCCTGCGCCTGAGGTGGGAGATGTTTCTCATGAATTTCCTCAGGATTCTACAAGAGCAAGTCAAGGAATATCCACATGCCTGCAAGAGTCACTTGAAGAATATTTTCCTGAAGAAGACCCTAGATTGGTAACAGGGTTCCTCTCTAGGCCAGAGCCTCCTACTTCAGATCCTGTCCTTTGTCAGAATCATGAGGCAAACTCAACATGTGAAAGTCATCAAGAAAGTTACCATAGAGATCCCAAACCATACAAGTGTGAAGAATGTCCTAGGAGGTTCAAATATGACTCTCACCTTTCATCCCACCTGAGAACTCACCTGAATAAGAGGGCATTGTCCTATGGCACCTGTGGGAAAATATTCAAACGAGTCTCTAACCTTTGAATTCATGAGGTCATACACAAGCCAGAGAAGCCTTTCATATGCAGCACATGCGAAAGGTCCTTCAGCCACAAGACGAACCTGAAGGCTCATGAGAAGATTCACACAGGAGAAAAGCCTTATGCCTGTTTTCTGTGTAGCTCTAGCTTCCGCCAATCATCCACATATCACTGTCACATGAGGAATTACCACAAATCTGACTGAACTATGGACCATCCTCACCAGAAGTTGATAGAGCTTCAACCTCAGTATGTCATCTGTGAACAGAAAAGAATGTAGGAACTACATTGTATTCACCCAATGAAGATATAACATGCAACTTATGGATTGCCACTATGTATATGTATAGGTATAGGTATAGGTATAGGTATAGGTATAGGTATAGGTATAGGTATAGGTATAGGTATAGGTATGTGTATGTGTATGTGTATGTGTATGTGTATGTGTATGTGTTTGTGTATGTGTATGTGTATGTGTATGTATATGTGGATGTGGATGTAGATGTAGATGTAGATAGATAGATATAGAGATAGAGATAGAGATAGAGATAGAGATAGTGATAGATTAGATATAGAGATAGATATATAGATATAGAGATAGATATAGAGATAGATATAGAGATAGAGATAGATATAGAGATAGAAATAGAGATAGATATAGATAGATATAGATATAGATATAGATAGATAGATATAGAGATAGATATAGAGATAGATAGATATAGATATAGATATAGATATAGATATAGAGAGATAGATAGATATAGATATAGATAGATAGATATAGATATAGATATAGATATAGATATAGATATAGATATAGATATAGATATAGATATAGATATAGATATAGATATAGATAGATAGATAGATAGATAGATAGATAGATAGATAGATAGATTAGTTTATGTGTGTATGCATGTGTGTGTGTGTGTTTGTGCTAGAGACAGAGAGACAGAGAGAAAGAGACAGAAAGAGATTAATGAGATTTTGGACTCATAAACATTGAAGATTCATGGAAACTAGAGGACAAGTTTGTCTGATCATTTTTGGTCATCGTTGTATTGTAATCAAGGTCATGTTATAGACCTTGCACATAAAAGCATTTCCCACTGGGCTACCTCAATGGTGTTCAAATCATATTAGTTGATACATTACATATGTTAACTGTTGTCTCTTTTTCAGATTGTAAACATATTTTCATCCAAGGATAGTGGAAATATGCACATGTTAAATAATAAATTTTATTGTCAAGTGAAAATGACATACTACTATTTTTTTTCATTTTTAGATTACTGTAGTTTATTCCAAGCACCAAATATTTGTTCCTAACACTTCCTCAGAACTACTAATGAATGGCAGAAATTTCTTTTAGTGAAGAAATAGTATTGTTTCTAAACCTCATTACCTGAGTTCTTTCTCTGGGCATCCTACATTCTTCAAGCTAGCGTTTCTTTTTTTCTGATTATTGCACCTGGTAATTTTGCATATTTATACTAAAACACTAGCATATGCACAGATATTTTTTAAACCCAAATAAGGAGCAGTGAAGGCACTTGCAGCTGATCTTGATTATGGGTTCATCTCTGGAACTCACAAAGAGGAACGAATCAATAAACCCCAGTGAGGTGTCCTCTTAATGCAACATGCATACCACAGTGCAAGTATACACACATTGTAATACATGCAATGCAAGCTTATCAGATACACTCTTACTGACATTTGTGTTCTCTTAGAGTCTACATGAGATCTGCCCAGGATCTTCTAGCTTTCATGGTCTCTGGTGAGAAGTCTGGTGTGATTCTGATAGGTCTTCCTTTATATGTTACTTGGCCTTTTTCTCTTGCTGCCCTTAATATTCTTTCTTTGTTTAGTCAATTTGGGGGTTTGATTATTATGTGACAAGAGGTATTTCTGCTCAGGTCCAGTCTGTTTGGAGTTCTGTAGGCTTCTTGTATATTCATGGGCATCTCTCTCTTTAGGTTAGGGAAGTTTTCTTCCATAATTTTATTGAAGATATTTGCTGGTCCTTTAAGTTGTAAAAATTCACTCTCATCTATGCCTATAATCCTTAGGTTTGGCCTTCTCATTGTGTTCTGGATTTCCTGGATATTTTGGGTTACAAGCTTTTTGCATTTTCCATTTTCTTTGACTGTTGAGTCAATGGTTTCTATGGTATCTTGGGCATCTGAGATTCCTTTCCATCTCTTGTATTCTGTTGTTGATATTTGCATCTATGGCCCCTGATTTCTTCTCAAGGTTTTCTATCTCCAAACTTGTCTCCCTATGTGATTTCTTAGTTGTTTCTACTTCTGATTTTAGATCCTGGATGGTTTTGCTTAGCTCCTTCACTTGCTTGTTTGTGTTTCCCTGTAATTCTTTAAGAGATTTTTGTGTTTCCTCTTTCACGACTTCTGCTGTTTCACTCACTTTCTCTTGCATTTCTTTAAGATTTTTGTGTGTGTGTGTGTTTCTTCTCTATTGGCTTCCATCTCTTGAGCCTTATTCTCCTGAATTTCTTTAAGTGTTTTTTGTGATTTTATTATATGGGTTTCTAGCTTATTCATGTTTCCCATGTTTCTTTAAGATATTCATTTATGTCCTTTTTGTGTTCTTCTAGCAGCATCATGAACAGTAATTTTAAATCCAAATCTTGTTTTTCTGTTGTATTTGTGTAATCAGGACTTACTGATGTTGGAGAGTTTGGTTCAGATACTGCCATATTGCCTAGGTTTCTGTTAGTAGTGTTCCTGGGTTTGCCCTTTGCCATCTTGTTATTTCTGGCGTTAGTTGGACTTTTCTCTGGTTGGTATTTGTGCCTCCTGTGAGGCTATATGGCTATTTCTGCAACACTGGCTGGCTGGGTTTCCCCTGTTACAGACTGCTAATGCGCTGCCCTTCTCTTGGTTGCCCTTGCAGCTGTAGTGTGCCTTGCTCCAGGTTGTCTGTGTGAACCAGGCAGTGCCCATTTGCTCCTTCAGTGAGTGCTGATGGTCTATGCTGCTGTGGGACCTTTTCTGAGTGCTGGTCTCTCTGCTGGGCAGCCTATCTCCCAACCGGGTTTGTGCACACAAGACTAGCCTAGCTTCTGAGGCCCTGAGTCTAGGCAAAAGTCTGGCAGGCTAAGGCCTGAGCAAAGTTCCCCTCAGGCTATGACTGTTAATTGGTTCTGTCAGGTGGCCAAGCATGGCAGCATGCTCGCACTCCCTGAAAGTGCCGGGAGAGTCTGCTAGGCTAACAACCTCCTGGCCGGGTTGGCACACAGATGGCCCACTTAGTACCCCAGGGCCTGGGGTCAGTCCAAGGCAAGTCTGTCTTAGATCCTTGCTATGTTAGCCTCTGGCTATGACTCTTAGCTGACTTGGCCTGCTAGAACTCTCTGGCGTCCCATAGTCAAAATGGTGGAGTGCGCCCCAGGCCAGGCAAACAACCTCCTGGCCAGGTTTGCACACTGATGGCTCCCCGAACAGCCCTGGGTGCAGGCCAACACCTGTCGGGCTTAGACCCCCTCGATGTCGGCCTTGGGTTATATTTGCATACCTCAGTCTGTCTGATTTCTGTGGTGCCTGAGATCTAAGATGGCGGAGGGTCTCTCGTAACTGACTGGTGGGAGGCAGAGTTCTGATGTGGCTTCTGTGCAGTGAAAGGCGCTGTAAATCTGCCACAGCTTGCAGCCTGGCTGTCCAGTGAAGGTCAGTGGTAGGGGGCACAAGGCCTGCCTGGACCCTGTCACCTTGGTTCTACTGCTGATAGCCCTTCCGCTGGATCAGCTGCCTCTGCTGCTGCTGCTGCCACTGCCACCTATCTTACAAATAAATGACACTGAGGATATTGCTAGTTTATTTGACTTTGACAATCATTGAGGGTAAACCCTAACCTATCCTTTTAACTTCTGGGTTGGCTGCCTCTCAGGTGTTGTAAGCCAGTAACTTGCTGTTTCTCCTGATCCCGTGCTTATGGTTCCTCTCCCCTCATAGATGCTTTCTCTCTTATTCTTCTTCCTTCTTCTCCCTCTGATTTCTCTTCCTCCAACCAGGTCACTCTAAACCTACCTACATTTAATCCCTCTAGAAATAGGTTCTAACCAATTTTATTTAGTCAGTAGTTTTAAATTAGGGAGCATGGTTTGCACAGCAAAAGTTTGTAAACATGACCAGTCACTGGCAGGTTATGCCTTTGGGCATAGAATTTGATGTTACAGTACATAACTGAAGTCTTGACTGAGCACTTCTGCAATGGTGTGCATGTTGCATTAAGGGAACACTTTACAGTAGTTTATTTTTTTCCTTCTGACATTCCATATGAACCAATGTCACTATGGATTATCATGCACTTCTGAAGTTGTTTTTGAAGCTAGTCTCTGGGGCCAGCATCAGAAAGGAATGATCAGGTAGGGATCTGGAAGAGCAGGTTCTCTCAGCATCCTCAAGGGTGACCCCTGTCAGGGATGCTTTGCTAGTCCTCAATTCAGCACTCTACAAACCTTCATGCAAAACATAATTCTATAAAGACATTTGAATGAAATATGCCACATGCACAAATCAATTAAACGTGATTTTCTAGTCATCTGTCTGAACAGATGAAAGACATTTACTTTCTTTTAAAGTTACTTTGAATTATTTCACATAATATCAAATTTTATTTATACCATCTAAAAGAATGGCATTAAAAGTCTTGATGATACTGTAGCCAACAAAATATTGCCTATGAAAAGACATGTATTTTAATTTCTTAGCCACTCTGAGAGGTGTTTGCATGTTGCAGGATCAGCACATATGTTGCCTGCTTTGTTCTTGCCCATCTTCCTCTTTTTGTTTGTTGCTAAGATCTTCAGGAGGTCTTCCCTGGTCAAGTCTTATTTTGTAATAACTTGGATGGAAGATATAGATTTCTTTTCTTGTTGGAGCAAATGTAAAATCTTCTGCCCAAAATAATATATTTCGTTTCTTCATTTTGAAATTAGGACTTCTTCAGGATGGACCAATTTAGTAGTCCTTTCTAAAATCCAGTCTATCTTAACCCTTGTGCTAACTGTATCAGTAATTTTTTAAAATAGGAAAATTACCAAAACACATTTTAAACTATCTTTTGAGAAACATACAGTAAACAAGTAGCCAAGATCAAACTTGGAGAGTAACTTGAAGCAATCCCACTAAAATCAGATACTAGACAAGGCTTCCCACTCTCTCCCTATCTATTCAAAATAGCACTTCAAGTTCTAGCTAGAGCAAGGAGACAACAAAGGGATGTCAAAGGATACAAATTGGAAAGGATGAAGTCAAAATATCACTATTTGCTTATGATATTATCATACACTTTAGTGACCCCAAACATTCTACCACAGAAATCCTACAGCTGAGAAACAACTTCAGCAATGTATCTAGATTTAAAATTAACTGAAGGAAATCAGAAGCTTTCTTCTACTCAAAGGATTAACAGGTTGAGAAAGAAATTAGGGAGACTACACACTTCACAATAGTCACAAATAGCATTACATAACTTGTTGTGACTCTAACCAAGCAAATAAAAGGTCTGCATGAGAAGAACTTCAAGTCTCTGAAGAAAGAAGTTGACCTAGATCTTATATGGAAGATGGAAAAATCTCCCATGCTCATGGATTGGCTGGATTAATGCAGTAAAAATGGTCGTCTTGCTGAAAGCAATCTACAGATTAAATTCAATCCCCATCAGAATTCCAAATCAATTTTTCATAAAATTAGAAAGAGGAATTTGCAAATTCATTTGGAATAACAAAAAGCACAAGATAGTGAATATGACCCAATGATAAGAGAATTTCTAGGGCCATTTCCATCCCTGAAAAAAAGCTGTATTATTGAGCAATAGGGGTCAAAACTGTATGGTATTGGTACAGGGAAAGTCAGAAAGATTAGTGGAATAGAATTGAAGACCAAGAAATGAACCCACACACATATAGTCTCTTGATTTTTCACAAAGGAGCTAAAACCACCCAGTAGACACCAGACAGCATTTTGATGCTGATTCAACTGAATGTAATTATGTAGAAAAATGCAAATCAACCTATTCCTATCTCCTTGTACAAAGCTCAGTTGGATCAAGGACCTCCACATAACACCAGATACAAAGAAACTAATGAGGAGGAAGTGGGGAAGAGCCTTGAACACATGGGCATGGGAAAATTTCCTGAACAGAACAGCAATGGCTTGTGCTCTAATATCAAGATTTGACAAATGGGACCTCATGAATATATGAACTTCTAGGGGGATCACCATCCCGATAAATGGGATTCAACAAATATAACATTAAACATGTTAACTTTTGCTTTATTTTTTTTCCTTTTTAAAAATATTACATGTTTAATCATCCCATCACCAGAGGGTGGTTTTTCCAGAAACCAAGAAAATAAAAATCAATCAGAATGAATTCCAGAGGGTGGATGGAGAGAAAACTATGAATGGCCAGGCAGGCAGGCCAGCAACCCACCTCCACTTCAGGGCATTCACTGAGATCCCTGCCAACCTCCACAAGGGGAATATCAGGAGGGGACTTTGGAGGGCATTGAAATAACTATGTCTTCATTATGAGAGTGAGAGAGGTGGCAGAAATATGCACCTAGATGGATATATATTTATATTATAAATCCATATGTTAATAAAGTAAATAGCAATTCTCTGGAAGGTTTTAATTTTTATGTTTTGTAAGGGTTTTTTTTTTTCTTTTTAAAAAATGGTTTAACTGTTTGTTTGTTTCTGTTCCTTTCTTTGTGTACTGTTGGTTTTGGTCCTTAAAACATCTGAGATTCATAGGCCATGTGAACCAAGGCCAGGTTGGCAGGGCTGACAGCCCCACCATCCACTCCTGAGGCAGAGAAGGGCTATGGCAGGTCATCTGTTCCTGGTGAACACATAGGGGCTGGGAAGTTGGAGGAGCCACTATAACCTTGTCTTGGGGAGCTGGGTGCTGTCTGCTGGACATCTCAGGGCAGGCAGTTCATGGACAAATCACTTGGAGCTTTGGCCTGAATGGGAGAGGCTTTGAAGCAGTTTCAGGGGTAGGGGGACCTGGGCTTACAAAGGGATCTTTGGGGCACAGGAGTCTGTTTTCCCCTCCATATAGACTAAGAACCCACAACACGACATATATATTTAGAAGACCAGAAAAGCTGATGACCAAGCTTCCCTCCCCTATAAGATTGAGAAAGAGAAGCCTTCCTAGACCATCCCTGCCAGAATCCTGAGAAGGACCACAAAGAGCTATTTGGATAGATATAGAGTCAGGGTGGGGACAGAGCTCCTCAACACATCTGGTAGGCCAAGGTAGTCTGTGTTCCATGTGTCTGAGGGCCTCACTGGACACTCATCCTATAGAGGGCTGTGGAGAAGGATTTGTAGTCAAGGGTGCCAGGAGCATCATAAGGACCCTTGTAGGGTGCCATTGGGGTGATGCAGTACTCGGCCTTGTGGGGAGGGCAGCTCTCTCTCTGCAGGTCCTTAGCAGGGATATAGTTCTTGTCCCCTGTCAGGACGTTGAAGGAGGCAATGACCTGATCAGCTGTGGCTGTGGCTGTGTTTTCCCCTGACATGAAATCAGTGAAGTCTTGGAAGGTCAGGAGGCTGTTATGGTTGGGGTCAACCACACTCATGATCCAGTTGAACTCAGCATCACCCTGCTTGTCATTCTGCACTTAATAGACCAGGCTGTTAAGGCAGGCCTTGAATTCCTCAGGCCCCTGTGCCCCACCATGTCAAACTGGTTGAAGGAACCACAGACCTCCTGCATCTGCTCCTGGCTGATACCCTTGCCATTTCCTGTGAGGATTTGGTTTTACACCTTGTTGATGGTGCAGGAAGTCCTCCAACTTCTTCTGCATCTTCTGGATGGTGTTCTGAAGTTTGTGGTGCTCCAAGCAGGGGATAGTGTGTCAGATCCACTCCAGAAGATCACTGGCTGGCATTCATGCTTTTCCATCAGGTGCTCCTTTTCCTGGTTCAGAGACAGAACCTTTCAGATCACGTTGGCAGCAGTCTCAGCTTTCTGCACTCAAGAAAATGCATAGTAGAAGCTGGACACATATGTCATTATGGCCTTCTCTTTGGGTGGGCTGTGTTCACAATGTCCTCAGCATCCAACATCTTGGGGATATCAAGGTACTTCTCAGCAACTTCAAATGCATTGTTATGTTGGTGACCTCAATCAGTTCAGGTTTGTGCCAGTGGAAGACTGCACTTAAAGTCAGACCATCCTTTCAGCTGATATGGAAGTTCTGCACATTGACAGTTTTGTATGGGGCTGTCTTTCTCTGTCATCAGAGGAGAAGTCGTTCCTTAACAGAGTTCTCTTCCACAGAGATGTCTTGAATGGCATATCTGAGGATGATGGTCTGGATCATTCCCATCTTTGCATTGCCATTCAAAATCTCTTCTGCCCTGATGTACACAAGTTTGACTCCCTTACTGGGGATGAAGTCTACGGCTTTGTTTACATGATTGATCTTATGCACTCACATCTTCCCCCACTCTGGGTTAGTCAATTGCTCCCCAGAAATAACCTCCAGCAGAAGCAAAAATTTGAGACCATGCCTGAAATCCTTCTCAATCTAAGTGCCAGCCTTCTGCTGATGGGAGTTGCATGAGGCTGTGAAGGTCTTTCTCTTCAGCTTCTCCCAGGCCAGGTCAAAAAACAGGCCCCAGTCCCAGTCATCCTCTTGGGCTATGTAGATGCCCATGATTCTGCTGCTGCCCGCACCGTTGTAGCTACTGCATCTGCAGTACTAGTATGCCTGGTTGGCTGCATGGAAGTCCACATTCCTGCTGTCTTTAGCTGTCCTTCCAGCTGGTTTGCTACCACCTCAGGTCCCAACCCCGTGCATGAGGCTCCTACTCCACCACTGATTCAGCTGCTTTCAGTCAGTCCAAGACTGATGCCTGCCTTTTTTTAATTTTATTTTAATTTGTTTATGTTAATCCTCATCCATAAAGTCATTACAATCAGGGTTAGCATTCTTCTTGATGTTTTTTTAATTCAGTTTGCAAGGATGTTATTGAGTATTTTTGGATTTATGTTCATAAGGGAAATTGATTTGTAATACTCTTTTTTTGTTGAGTTTTTATGTATGTTGAGTATGAGGGTTTTGAGCAATGTTCATTCTGTTTCTGTTTTGTAAAATAATTTGAGCAGTAATGACAATAAGTCTTCCTTGAAAGTTTGATTGGAGTCGTCACTAAAACCAACCAGCCCTCGTTTTTTAAATAGGAAGTCTTGTAATGACTTCTATATCACAAGTTGTTATATGTCTATTTAAATTATTTACTTGATCTTTCTTTAACTTTGGTAAGTGGAACTTATCAAAAAATTACTCGTTTCTTTTAGAATCCCCAATCAGGCACAGGTTTTTAAACTATGTCCTTATGATTCTCTGGATTTCCTCAATGTCTCTTGTTCTAACCCCCTTTGCTTCTGATATTCCTAGTCGGCATATTCTTTCCTTTTTAGTTATTTTGGACCAAAGTCGCATATTATGTTGATTTTTCACAAAGAATTTACTGTGTGTTTCTCTGTTTGTTATTGTTGTTGTTGTTGCAGCATCTGAAGCTGGTGCAGGAGCTGCTGCAGCAGTAGTAGTAGTAGCAGCAGTAGCCATAGCAGCAGCAGCAGCAGCAGCAGCAGCAGCAGCAGCAGCAGCAGTAGTAACAGCAGCAGTAGTAGTATTTTTCTCTTTTTCACTTTGACCCTGAATTTGATAGTTGCTTAATATCTACTTCTTTAAGATGTGCTTACGTCTTTTGTTCTAGAGCTCTCAGGTGTTCTGTTAAGTTCTTACTAACACAACCCCTGTCCCAACTTTTTTAAATGCATGCACTTACTGCTGTGAACTGTACTGTTGTCACAACTTTCCTTATGTCCCATGAGTTTGCATATGTTGTGTTTTCATTTTCATTGAATTGTAGAAGTGCTTAATTTCTTTATCACTCTCTGACACATATTTCATTCGGTATAAGAGGTTCTTCATTTTCCATGAGGTTGAACATTTATTCATGTAACTTTTTTGGTTTTACTAATAATGGGAAATTGGTTATTCCTGTGTTTTTGTTTGTAACTAACATCCTTCTTTTGAATTTTTCCTTCTTGCCCCTTCTGTATGGGTATATTTATAGACAGAGAGTGTTCTATATCTTATTTTTTAAATTTATTGTGATTAATGTTTTCTAGTTCTATTAATCAGGGCTGGATTCTGTGTCCAAGCATTTTTGTCTTTAGAGTCTCCTTTAACAAGAAAACTGAACTACTTTAACAAGACAGGGAGATTTCTAGAACACAGAGATATAAGTTATTTGGTTCCTCCCCACAAACACTTCAGTTATTCTCTTAGTTATATATGTTTAGTGTATTGATTACTTCATGACATAGGGACTTTCTTTTGTGATTCAATCTATTTGTATTCTGTATGCTTCTTGACATCTCCTTCATGTTGAAATGTATTTTTTTGGCTTTGTTGAAAATATCTTTTATACATTTGAGCTGGTATCCTTCTGTATTCCTAGTATTCATAGTTTTTGTCTTCTCATAATATCCAAACATTTTGGGATATTTTGTGCTCAAGCATTTTTGTACATAACATTTTCTATGACCAACATAGCCATTTCTTCTATTCTATCTCAAATGTCTATCTCTCTTCCATCTCCATTCTGTGGGTAAACCTTGCCTTTGTAGTTCTTTTTTACAGTCCTAAATGGTTCAGTTCCAAGTTATTCTTCATCTGTGTTTTCTTTATTGTTTCTACTTTCAGTTTAAGGTCTTGAACTGTTTTACTTCATCTGATTTTTCTTGGCTTTGTTTAAAGGATCTACTGGTGTCCTCCAATTATTTGTTTTTCTTTCCCTGGCTGTCTGTAATGGATTTGTTGATTTTCTCCAGTTGGTTTATTTTGCTTTGCTGCATGTCTTTTTCTTTTTTTAAAAAAAAAGATTTATTCGTGTATTTTATGTATGAGAGTACACGGTCAGTGTCTTCAAACACATCAGATTATATCCCATTACACATTAGATACCATTAGAGATGGTTGTGTGCCACCATGCGTTTGCTTTACTTTGAACTCAGGACCTCTGGAAGAACAGTCAGTGCCTTTAATTGCTGAGCTATCTCTCGAGCCCCTTGATTTCTTTAAGGGATTTATTCATTGCCTTCTTAAAGACATGTGTCATCTTCATATACTTTGCTTTAAAGTATATGAAGATACTTTATACTTTTTATTCTGACTTATCCTTTCTGGGAATGTTCAGGACCTGTTGTAATAGGATAGCTTGGCTCTGTTACTTACCTAATTACCGGGCTGTTACTGATTATATGCCTGTACTGGTGTCTAAACATCTGGGTTGGGAAGACTCTGCTAGGCATAATACATAAAGGGACACTCTCAGCCAACCATTGAACTCATTGAGCATAGTGTCCCTAATGGAGGAGCTTAAGAAAGGATCTGTGGAACTGAGGGTTGAGAAGCACCATAGGAGGAACAACAATTTGAACCACCCAGTGTCCCCAGAACTCCTAGGGACTGAACTACCAGTCAAAGAGTGCACATGCAGAGACCCAAGGCTTCAGGTGCATTTGCAGCAGAGGATGGTCTTGTTGGACATCAAGGGGAGGAGGAGCCCTTGGTCCTGAGAGGGCTGGATGACCCAGGGCGGGTGAGTGTGGTCGGAGATGTGTGGGTGGATTGGTGGGAAGCAGGGGGGTATCAGTTAGGGTATTTTCAGGGGGTGACCCAGGAATGGGGAAGAAGTTTGAAATGTGAATAGGGAATATATCTAATAAAAAAAAGCTTCCCAGAGAGGGCATGATCTGAACAGTAGCACAAGGATGAAGTCCCAGCATGGAGACAGTAGAAACAGAAGCACCAGCATTTCATTTGAGGAGCTAGGCAGAAGGCTTTTGTGATATGCCTTCTGGGTTGAGTACAAACCAACCACTCCCTCCAAAAAGAGGTTTTCTTAGTCTTTGTCTAAAATAAGGTCACAGACCTAGGGTCATGGCTTAGACAAACCTATTGTTATTATTACTTGAAATTGTTTTAATTCCAGATAATCTTGCTAAATTGGCCAGGTTGGCCTTGAACTGAACTTATCCTGCCTGAGACTCATGAATACTTAAGGTTGTAGGCATGAATCACTAGACTTGACTTCAGAACCATCAAAAACAACACACACACACACACACACACACACACAGCACAGGGGTTTTGGGGACTGGGTGAGACTGATATCATTTTTTTCTATGTTAAATGTAGACTGGAGTGTGTGTGTGTGTGTGTGTGTGTGAGAGAGAGAGAGCGACATTTGCCAAAAATCAGTGCAAATCTAAAGATGATAAACTGACTGTTCTACAGAGAATTCCTGAGTTCTACACAAATACCATCTCTCCTTATACACCAACATCCTTTAAATTATTGTTTAAATTATTGGTTATTTTGTGTGTGTGTGTGTGTGTGTGTGTGTGTGTGTGTGTATGAGAACATGGGTGTGCCTCTGTCCATATGCAGAAGCATGGGGACTGGGTTTGCTCTAGAGCACCCTGATGCACGCTGGCCATTCTTTACCGAGTCTGTATGTGGCATATTGGATACAGGAGGATCACTCTATTTCATATATCAGCCAGTCAAGCCAATTTGGTAAGTTTCATGCTCAGTTCAGAGACCTACCTTCCCCAAAAATTAGATGGAAAGCAATAGAGGGAGCCACCTGATATAGGCCCCTGGCCTCCACCCCTATCACTCATGTAAGACAAAATTTTCCATGCAATCCACATACTAACTCACTCAAGCAAGAAGGCTGATATTAAATTAATCAGTTTTATTTATTGTCAATTCATAAAAGAGAATAAGCAAACCACATGCAGTAACAAACAGAGTCTGGAGAGCTTCCTGGAGAAACACATAGGAATAGAGATAAACAGGGCTCAAGAAGCCATCTGAAAACAGGAGGGCAGGATCCTTCAAGAGTGTTCCCTGGGGGTCTTCCTGCGGCGGTGGCGGCGGCGGCAGTGCAGCAGTGGCTGGTCCAGCTGAAGGGCCATCAGCAGTGGAACCAAGGCGACACAGGGACCAGTTAGGCCCTGCGCCCACGACCACTGACCTTCGCTGACCAGCCGGGCGGCAACCAGCTGCAGTTGTGCGGCACCTTTCCTGCATGGAAGCCACTTCAGAACTCGGCCTCCCACCAGTCAGAAGAGGTGCATCCATCTTGGTTCTGTACTCCAGGGATCGGACAGACTGAGGTACACAAACATAATCCGAGGCCAACACCGCGGTGGTCTGAGCCTGACGGGCGTTGGCCTGCACCCAGGCCCTGGGCGTGTCGGGGGGCCATCAGGGTGCCAACCAAGCCAGGAGGTTTTTTGCCCAGGCCTGCGTGCGCGCTGCCGCCATTTTGCCTGCAGGATGACAGAGAGCTCTGGCGGGCAGACCTGTAACAGGCATAGCCTGAGGCTAACAAAGCGGGGGGTCTAGGCCCCAAAAGGCACAGGACTGACCCCAAGAACTGGGCGGCTTGGTGGGCCATCTGTGAGTCAACCCGCCCAGGTGATTGTTAGCACAGCAGACTCTCCCGGCGCTTTCAGGGAGTGCGGGCGCGCACGCCCGCCATCCTAGTCACCTGGCGGACCCAATTAACAGTCATAGCCCTAGGGGAACTTTGCTTGGACCTTGGCCTCCCAGGCTTTTGCCTGGACCCAGGGACTGGGCGGCCAAGCTAACCTTGAGTGCGACAGCCCGGTTGGCAGATCAGCTGCCCAGCGGAGTGAGCGGAACACAGGGGAAGTCACAGCAGCATACACCGTCGGCACTCCCTGGGGGTACACACGGGCTCCATCTGGTCCACAGACACAATCTGGGGCAAGGCCTCAGGCGGAAGCCCTCAGCTCTACTCTCTCCACTTCCGGATCCAGATCAGCCTGGGCGGCAGCACCACATCTCCAAGTCCTGCAAGTGACTAGCTGGGCTTCCGGGCGGCCAGCTGGGAGAAGTCAGTGTGCTCCAGTGAATCCAGCGGGCCCCTGCGGGAGCCTTCGGGTGCCTGCTTTGGGATCTGAACAGCCTGGGCAGCAGCACCCTGTCTACAAGCAGTGCAGGAGGTAAGCTGTGCACCAGATGCCAACTGGGAAGGGGCACTGACAAGACAAACTAACACCAGTGAGAACTAGATGGCAAAAGGCAAATGCAGGAACGTCACTAACAGAAATCAAGGCAATATGGCAACATCCAAACCCAATTCTCCTCTACCAACATGTCCTGGATACCCCATCACACCAGTAAAACAAGATTTGGATTTAAAATCACTGGTCATGTTGCTGGTACAGGAACACATGAAGGGCATACTTAAAGAAATTCAGGAGAAAATGGATCAAAAGTTAGAAGCCCTTGCAAGGAAACACAAAAATCATTGAAAGAAATCCAGGAGAATACAAAAGCCAACGAGGAGGATGTGCAAAAAACACTTAAAGAAATACAGGAGAACTTTGGTCAGCAGGCTGAGGTCATGAAAGACGAAACACAAAAATCTCTTAAAGAAATACAGGAGAACTTTGGTCAGCAGGCTGAGGTCATGAAAGAGGAAACACAAAAATCTCTTAAAGAATTACAGGAAACCACAAACATGCAAGTGAAGGAGCTAAGCAAAACCATCCAGGATCTAAAATCAGAAGTAGAAACAACTAAGAAAACTCAAAGGGAGACAACTTTGGAGATAGAAAGCCTTGGGAAGAAATCAGGGGACAGAGATGCAAATATCAACAACAGAATACAAGAGATAGAAGAAAGAATCTCAGATGCTGAAGATTCCAAAGAAACCATGGACTCAACAGTTAAAGAAAATGCAAAATGCAAAAAGCTTGTAACCCAAAATATCCAGGAAATCCAGGACACAATGAGAAGACCAAACCTAAGGATTATAGGCATAGATGAGATTGAAGATTTACAACTTAAAGGGCCAGCAAACAACTTCAATAAAATTATGGAAGAAAACTTCCCTAACCTAAAGAGAGAGATGCCCATGAATATACAAGAAGCCTACAGAACTCCAAACAGACTGGACCAGAACAGAAATACTTCCCGTCACATAATAATCAAAACACCAAATGTTCTAAACAAAGAAAGAATACTAAAGGCAGTAAGAGAAGAAGGCCAAGTAACATATAAAGGAAGACCTATCAGAATCACAGCAGACTTTTCACCTGAGACTATGAAGGCTAGAAGGTCCTGGGCAGATCTCATGCAGACTCTAAGAGAACACAAATGCCAACCAAAACTACTATATCCAGCAAAACTGTCAATCACCATAGATGGAGAAACTAAGATATTTCATGACAAAACCAAGTTTACCCAATATCTATCCACAATCCCGGCCCTAAAAAGGATAATAGGAGGACAACACCAATACAAGGAGGGAAACTTCACCCTGAAAAAAGCAAGATAGTAACCTTTCATCAAACCCAAAAGAAGTTAAGCATTCAAATTTAAAAAATAACGTCAAAAATGATAGGAAGTAAAAATCACTATTCCTTAATATCTCTTAACATCAATGGACTTAATGCCCCAATAAAAAGACACAGACTAACTGAATGGATACATAAACAGGACCCTACATTTTGCTGCTTACAGGAAACACACCTCAGTGTCAAAGACAAACACTACCTTAGAGTAAAAGGCTGGAAGACAATTTTACAAGCAAATGGTCTCAGGAAACAAGCTGGAGTAGCCATTTTAATATCAGATAAAATTGACTTTCAACCCAAAGTCATCAAAAGAGACCCTGAGGGACACTTCTTGCTGGTCAAAGGAAAAATACAAAAAGAAGAACTGTCAATCCTGAACATCTATGCCCCAAATGCAAGGGCACCCTCTTTCCTAAAAGAAACTTTATTAAAACTAAAAGCACACATTGCACCTAACACAATAATTGTGGGTGACTTCAACACTGCACTTTCCTCAATGGACCGATCAGGAAAACAGAAACCAAACAGGGACACAATGAAACTAATTGAAGCTTTGGACCAATTAGATTTAACAGATATATATAGAACATTCTATCCTAAAACAAAAGAATATACTTTTTTCTCAGCACCTCATGGTACCTTCTCCGAAATCGACCATATAATTGGTCACAAGACAGACCTCAACAAATATAAGGAGATAGAACTAATCCCATGCCTCCTATCTGATCACTATGGAGTAAAATTGGTCTTCAATAGCAACAGAAACAACAGAAAACCCACATACACGTGGAAACTGAACAATACTCTACTCAATGATACCTTGGTCAAGGAAGAAATAAAGAAAGAAATTAAAGACTTTTTAGAACACAATGAAAATGAAAGCACAACATACCCAAATCTATGGGACACAATGAAAGCAGTGGTAAGAGGAAAACTCATAGCCCTGAGTGCCTCCAAAAAGAAAATGGAGAGAGCATACATTACCAGCTTAATGACACACCTGAAAGCCCTAGAACAAAAAGAACCTATTTCCCCCAGTAGGAGTAGAAGGCAGGAAATCATCAAACTCAGGGCCGAAATCAATCAAGTAGAAACAAAGAGAACCATACAAAAAATCAACAAAACCAGGAGGTGGTTCTTTGAGAAAATCAACAAGATAGATTAAACCCTTAGCCAGACTGACCAAAGGGCACAGAGAAAGTATCCAAATTAACAAACTTAGAAATGAAAAGGGAGATATAACAACGGAAACTGAGGAAATCCAAAAAATCATCAGATCCTACTACAAGAGCCTGTACTCAACACAACTGGAGAATCTGGAGGAAATGGACAATTTCCTTGACAGATACCAAATACCAAAATTAAATCAGGACCAACTAGACCATCTAAACAGTCCCATAATGCCTAAAGAAATAAAAGGAGTCATAGAAAGTCTTCCAACCAAAAAAAGCACAGGATCAGATGGATTCAGTGCAGAATTCTACCAGACCTTCAAAGAAGAGTTAACACCAATACTCTTCAAACTATTCCACAAAATAGAAACAGAAGGAACACTACCCAATTCCTTCTACGAAGCCACAATTACGCTGATACCAAAGCCACAAAAAGATCCAACAAAGAAAGAGAACTTCAGACCAATTTCCCTTATGAACATCGATGCAAAAATACTCAATAAAATTCTTGCCAACCGAATCCAAGAACACATCAAAACGATCATCCACCATGATCAAGTAGGCTTTATCCCGGGAATGCAGGGTTGGTTCAATATACGGAAATCCATCAATACAATCCACTACATAAACAAACTCAAAGAACAAAACCACATGGTGATTTCATTGGATGCTGAAAAAGCATTTGACAAAATTCAGCATCCCTTCATGCTTAAAGTCTTGGAGAGAACAGGAATTCAAGGCCCATACCTAAACATAGTAAAAGCAATATACAGCAAACTGGTAGCCAGCATCAAACTAAATGGAGAGAAACTTGAAGCAATCCCACTGAAATCAGGGACCAGACAAGGCTGCCCCCTTTCTCCTTATCTTTTCAATATTGTACTTGAGGTACTAGCTCGGGCAATTCGACAACATAAGGAGGTCAAAGGGATACAAATTGGAAAGGAAGAAGTCAAACTATCATCATTTGCAGACGACATGATCGTCTACCTAAGTGACCCAAAAAACTCCACTAGAGAGCTCCTACAGCTGATAAACAACTTCAGCAAAGTGGCAGGTTATAAAATCAACTCAAGCAAATCAGTGGCCTTCCTATACTCAAAGGATAAGCAGGCTGAGAAAGAAATTAGGGAAATGACCCCCTTCACAATAGCCACAAACAGTATAAAGTATCTTGGGGTGACTCTTGCCAAACATGTGAAAGATCTGTATGACAAGAACTTCAAGACTCTGAAGAAGGAAATGGAAGAAGACCTCAAAAAATGGGAAACCTCCCATGCTCATGGATCGGTAGAATCAATATAGTTAAAATGGCCATTTTGCCTAAAGCACTATACAGATTCAATGCAATACCCATCAAAATCCCAACTCAATTCTTCACAGAGTTAGAAAGAGCAATTATAAAATTCATCTGGAACAACAAAAAACCCAGGATAGCTAAAACTATTCTCAGCAACAAAAGAAAATCTGGGGGAATCAGTATCCCTGACCTCAAGCAATACTACAGAGCAATAGTGTTAAAAACTGCATGGTATTGGTACAGTGACAGGCAGGAGGATCAATGGAACAGGATTGAAAATCCAGAAATGAACCCACACACCTATAGCCACTTGATCCTCGACAAAGAGGCTGAAAACATCCAATGGAAAAAAGATAGCCTTTTCAACAAATGGTGCTGGTTCAACTGGAGGTCAGCATGCAGAAGAATGCGAATTGATCCATCATTGTCTCCTTGTACTAAGCTCAAATCCAAATGGATCAAGGACCTCCACATAAAGCCAGACACTCTGAAGATAATAGAAAAGAAACTGGGGAAGACCCTTGAGGACATCGGTACAGGGAGAAAGTTTCTGAACAGAACACCAATAGCGTATGCTCTAAGAGCAAGGATTGGCAAATGGGACCTCATAAAATTACAAAGTTTTTGTAAGGCAAAGGAAACCATCAAGAGGACAAATCGGCAACCAACAAATTGGGAAAAGATCTTCACCAATCCTACATCAGATAGAGGGCTAATATCCAATATATATAAAGAATTCAAGAAATTAGACTCCAGAAAACCAAACAACCCTGTTAAAAAATGGGGTACAGTGTTAAACAAAGAATTCTCACCTGAAGAACTTCGGATGGTGGAGAAGCATCTTAAAAAATGCTCAACTTCATTAGTCATTAGAGAAATGCAAATCAAAACAACCCTAAGATGTCATCTTACACCAGTCAGAATGGCTAAGATTAAAAATTCAGGAGACAGCAGGTGTTGGAAAGGGTGTGGAGAAAGAGGAACACTCCTCCACTGCTGGTGGGGTTGCAAATTGGTACAACCACTCTGGAAATCAGTCTGGCGGTTCCTCCGAAAACTGGGCACTTCACTTCCAGAAGATCCTGCCATACCATTCCTGGGCATATACCCAGAAGACTCCCCACCATGTAATAAGGATACATGTTCTACTATGTTCATAACAGTCCTATTTATAATTGCCAGATGCTGGAAAGAACCCAGGTATCCCTCAACAGAAGAGTGGATGCAAAAAATGTGGTATATCTACACAATGGAGTACTATTCTGCCATTAGAAACAACGAATTCATGAAATTCTTAGGCAAATGGATGGAGCTAGAGAATATCATACTAAGTGAGGTAACCCAGACTCAAAAGGTGAATCATGGTATGCACTCACTAATAATTGGATATTAACCTAGAAAACTGGAATACCCAAAACATAATCAACACATCAAATGAGGTACAAGAAGAAAGGAGGAGTGGCCCCTGGTTCTGGAAAGACTCAGTGCAATAGTATTCAGCAAAACCAGAACAGGGAAGTGGGAAGGGGTGGGTGGGAGGACAGGGGAAGAGAATGGGGCTTGCGGGACTTTCGGGGAGTGGGGGGGGGCTAGAAAAGGGGAAATCATTTGAAATGTAAATAAATTATATCGAATAAAAAAAAAAAGTGTTCCCTGACCCAGGGGTGCTTCAGGACCTGGGCCAGAGTCAGCCACTCTGAGGTCTTGAACCTAATAATCTTGGAGATCAAGTACTGGGCTCCTGCATGCACTGATGAAGGTAACTTGATATCCACCTAATTTACCAGGGGAAGAATAATAGAATCTAGTTATTCCCTTTGGGTAATCTCCTCTGGGTTCTATAAGTCTCCTCATGGCACCCTTTTGGCTATTGGCAGATACTCTGCTGTATGTGTTTCATTTCCCAAAGCCCACCCAGGAGCCATCACTGCCTGGCTTCCTGGTGAATGTCTTGTGTGTCTGTGTGTATGTGTTCATAGTACCTGGCAGATGTTTCTGCATGTCTCACTGGAGGTGTCCGCTCTCAAAGGGTGGCTTTTCCACCAGCAGCTCATATCAAAGCACCCCAATATACCACAGATCAACCAACTCATTGTACCTTCTCCCCTCTATCGTTTCTGGGAGCAAGTAATCCAGAGTTACACACATAGTCTTTATCCTAAACCAGGACAGAAAAAGAAGCCCTGTACATAAGCTCAGGAGGGAAATCTTCCCTGTTCAGTTTCCTAGGACATGGGAGACACAGGGACATCTTGAAGAGTCCCCTCATCTGCATGATTGAGGCAAGGAGAACTTTTCACAAACACCAACTGTTAATATGGTTCAAGATTCAGAGGGGCTATAGAAGGAGAGAAAGGAGGCAAAGCACTTGCAGGGGGTATTTCTGAGAACCCAAGTTCCATGCCCCAGAACCCACATAAAGCCAGGTGCATGACTATAGTCCTAGTACTAATTCGGTGAGATGGGAGGCAGAGGAGAGTCATAGAAACATTTAAGAGCAGCTCCCAACTATGCAACCGCAAACAAAAGAGCCTGTCTCAAATAAGAACTCACCAGGTACCACCAGGCGGGCCTTGAACCCAGTGTTCTACATGCCTCTGCTTCCCAGAGTCTCAGGATAAAGTAATGACTTTCTTAAAAAGATGATGTGTATCACCTGAGCATCAAAACTGGAGGTTAAACTCTGACCTGTACATGAGTATACACTTGAAACTGGGGTTTCGAAAACCAGGAGCAAGAGTCAGGGCAGCAAGAGGGAAGCAAGGTTTGGAAAGGCCAACTCTGAGTTCCACAGAGACAACACTTTCTTTAGGTGTGCCTGGATCTCCACTTCCCTGCGAAGTTGCTACTCCAATTCCTCCTTCAGGGGCACAATGAAATGATTTTCCTTGAGCCAAGCCAGGTTCACATGGCTAAATTTCTCCATTCCCAGGGAACATCTGATTTCAAATTCATTGATAGTGAAATGCTTCCTGAACAGATGGAAGAGATGACCTCATCTCAGAGGCTAGAAAGATTTAGGGGTCCACAACCACTCCTCTTACTCATTTACTAAGCAGTGGTATTCCATAGGAAAAGCAGCATTTTGGATGCATTAGCCAATGCTCCTCTTGACCAGGTTGCTCTTCACCTGAGTCCCATTTTCTTTCCTCTAGAAACTTTGTCAAAACACTCACTGGTTGAGGTGCTGGGCTCCATCTCTCCAGTGGCTAAGGAAAGAGAGAGGAAAAATGGGCATGGTGATGCTCAGTAGTAGACACAGGTGACAGGAGTTCAAAGTCACCCTGCACTCCATAGCAACTATGAGGCCCACTTAGTCCAAAAGAGACCCATCTTATCAGAGACTGGGGGAGGATGGGAAGAGTATGGGTATAGGAGGAGGGGGAGCAGATTAAAGAATGTTGTAGGGGAGGACATGGAATGGAAAGGAAAAAAGGAGAAAGTGAAAAAGAACTGCAGGAAAGGGAAAGATGGAGAGAGAGACCAGGAAGAGAGAGGGTTTGAGAGACAGGAGGGGAGAGGGGAGGGGAGGGGAGGGGAGGGGAGGGGAGGGGAGAGAGGAGAGGAGAGGGGAGGGGAGGGGAGGAGATAGAAGGAGAAGGAAGGTTGGGCACAGAGAGAAGGCTGAAGTCTTCAGTACTTGAGTGGGCACACACACACACACACACACACACACACACACACCAGCTTGGAACCCAGTGGCCTCTAACTTTCCTCATCCTGCTGCCTTGTCCTCCAGTGCTTGCAAGGATATCACATACATGCCACCACCTTGGGGTCAGACCTGGTCCTCTTATCTCTAACTTGTGTGTGAAGCCCAGACCAAAGGTGGTGACTCTCTTCCCTGAATTCTAAAGAGGTGAGGGCAAGTTGAAGTCCTGCTAGGTTATTAGATCCTGGAAAAGGGAAGGCAGGTAACTCTCTGATTGTGGGCTCTGCAACCACCGGAAATGTCCAACCTACCCCAGGACACTTGTGACCCATGCTATGGTAATCCACTAGCACAACCACACTCATGCAGTTTTCAGATCTCACATTGGTGGAGTCTAGTAGATCCCAGCTAATAACCAATGATTATCTTTCTGAAGTCATAGGCATGCCCAATAGGCATGCCTGGTGGGGGTGGGGCCAGATAGAAGACACTGGAAGACTAAAATCACTGGCAAGATGAGCACCATTTGCTGAGGTCAGCAGGAGGAGCACTAGGTGTTCCTGCAGGTACAAATGTCAACCTGGAGTACCCTGGTGTAAGAGACAGTAAATATGTGTCTCCTCTATCAAATATGATAAAATCTATATTCATTAGAACAAGGAATTAAAAGCTTTTAAAATTGTGCACATGACTTTAATCTCAGTACTCAGGAAGCAAGGGGTATCTCTGAGTTTGAGGCCAGCCTGATCTAAAAGAGAAGGTTACAGCACAGCCAAAGCTACACTGAGAAATCCTGTCTTGTAAGGTGGAGTCTAAGTGTGGTTTTGATTTGCATTTCAATGATGACTAAGGCGGATATCTTTAAGTTCTTCTCTGCCATTGCACAGTCTCTGTAGAGAATTCTCTGTTTAGTTTTGTAACCTGTTTTTCAGCTGGGTTATTTATGTTTTTGGAGTCTGACTTCTTGAGTCATATCTATATCTATATCTATATCTATATATATATATATATATATATATGTGTGTGTGTGTGTGTGTGTGTGTGTGTGTGTATGTGTATATGTGTATATGTGTATATACGTATATATGTGTATATGTATATATGTATTTATGTATATATGTATGTATGTATATATGTATGTATGTATATATATATATGTATTTATTTATGTATATATGTATATATGTATACATATGTATATATATGTATGTATATATATATATCTTTAGTATATATACTAAAGATTTATTTGTTTATTAGATGTTAGTATACTGTAGCTATTTTCACAAACTCCAGAAGAAAGAGTCGCACCTGGTTACCCATGGTTGTGAGCCATCATGTGGTTGCTGTAACTTGAACTTATGACCTTCGGAAGAGTACTTGGTGCTCATAACTGCTGAGCCATATCTCCATCCCAGGTTTATATATTTTTGATATTAAACATCTATCAGATGTATGGTTAGTGAAAGAAGATCTCTTTTCAGTCTATAGGGTGTTAATTTGTCCTAATGACATTGTTTTTTGCCTTGCAAAAGCTTCGTAGATTCATGAGGTCTTATTTATCAATTCATGATCTTAGTGCCTGAACCATTGTTTCCATACCAATGTGTTCACGGGTATTTCCCACTTTCTCTTCTATGAAATTTAATGTTTCTATTTTTAGGTTGAGGTCCTTCATGCATTTGTACTTGAGTTTTGTGCAGGGTGATAGATATGGCTCTATTTTCACTCTTCTATATGTAGACATCCAGTGAGGCCAGCACCATTTTTTGAAGATTCTTTTTTTTCCCCATTGTATACTTTTGGCTTGTTTATCAAAAATCAAGTTTCCAAAGTGTCACAGGGTTGATTTCTTTCTTTCTTTCTTTTTTTATGGAAATAGTTTGTTATAATTTCATTTGTAATCTTATATTATTTTATTTATTCAATATATTTTTTTATTTATACTTCAAATGATTTCCCGTTTTCTGGCTCCCCTCTTCCCAAAAGCCCCCAAAACCCTCTTCTCTCCCCCTATTCCCCGATCCACCCCTTCCCACTTCCCTGTTCAGGTACTACTGTACTGCTGCACTGAGTCTTTCCAGAACCATGGACCACTCCTCCGTTCTTCTTTGACATCATTTAATATGTGGATTATGTCTTGGGTATTCCAAGTTTCTAGGCAAATATCCACTTATCAGTGAGTGCATAACATGATTGATCTTTTGAGACTGGGTTTCCTCACTTAGTATGATGTTCTCCATCTCCATCCATTTGTCTAAGAATTTCATGAATTTGTTGTTTCTAATGGCTGAATAGTAATCCATTGTGTAAATATACCACATTTTTTGTATTTATTCCTCCGTTGAGGGACACCTGGGTTCTTTCCAGCTTCGGGCTATTACAAACAGGAATGCAATGAACATAGTGGAGCATGTATCCTTATTGCATGCTGGGGAATCCTCTGGGTATATTCCCAGGAGTGGCATAGCAGGGTCCTCCAAAATTATTATGCCCAGATTTCTGAGGAACCGCCAGACTGATTTCCAAAGTGGTTGACCATCTTGCAATACCACCAGTAATGGAGGGGTGTTCCCTTAGGGTTTCTTTCTTTGGCTTCTATTTGATTCCCTTGATCAAAGTGTGTGCTTTTGTATCAATCCAATAGAGTTGTTTTAATCACTATGGCTATGTTGTGCAGCTTCAGCGATGGAGTATGTTGGCTTTGAGGCCTTCTATGCCCCCTTGACTGCCTGCAGAAAACAGTCTTCTCACTTCCTTTGGTCTAAGATGTAGAACTGTTGGCTCCTCGAACACCAAATCTGACAGGACACTACCTTGCTTCTCCCATGAAGATAATTGAGTGAACCTCTGAAAATATAAGTCAATTACAATTAAATCTTGTTATTTTAAAAGATTATATTCATCATTGTGTCCCTTCACTGCAATGGAAACCCTAAATAATACAACTTCTAACTAGATCAACATTGAATGACTTCTAGGGTCTATGCTTTGTAGAAGACTCACAGAATTAATGGTGCTCCAAAGGCACAGGATAAAATATATACTGCTATCTGTTACAGATTCAATATGTGCTTTACATTATAGTTTACTTAATTGATCAAGGAAATCTGGATTTTTCTCAATGAGACCCAATAAGGGAAATTATACTTCTTAAAGGATTGTTGACACTTTTAATGTCTTTTCCTGTTAAAACTAATAAATTTCTATCTATCCATAGATAGTTCACTATGGCATTTTTCATTACTTGTGTTCCAAGTTAAACGTCAACCATAATAAACTTGTTTTTTTCTCAGTAATCTTGTTATTTACACATCATACTTTGTTTCCATTGTTTCATGGTATGTTCTATGAACTAGTTTATAGTTAACTTGATTGTTAAGTGCAACAATGTCTGCTTTTGTAATCATTTGTTATGTCCATTAACCTTGAATTTGAGTATAAACAGAGTCCCTTTTGTTTAATCAGAAGTGCTTCTCTCTTGAAATTCAGAGGAGATTGCCAATTAGGCCTAGTTGTAAAATAAAATTTGACAGTACATTTCAATAGTTGCTCCTGGTTTTAGATACCAGAACAATATTTACTTACATAGCTTAATTCCATTTGAGATAGGTTGTACTATGGAAGTGAGAATATATGCCAGCATGACCTCAAATTCACGTATCTGAATTTGCTGCCAAAGTCCTTGAGCTAATAGCATGTTCTACCATCTTGGCAATATTCATTTTCTGAAATTGTTTTTCTGGGCATGAATGGCAACACCTGGAATGATCTTAAGAGGGAAAGTGTTGTTGTAGTTCTACAATGCTCCTTTTTACCTATGTGGTTTAAGTTTGTTCTTCTTTTCCACTGTGTGTGTGTGTGTGTGTGTGTGTGTGTGTGTTTGTGTGGACAATGTAGGACAGACCTTTCTCAAACTCACAGTCACTACTCTATCTCTTTGTTCTCAGTACCAGAACAGAAGAAATGCTCTACCGTATCCAGCTTGAAATATAAGTTTTATGGTGTATTCTGTCTCTATTTTTTTAAAGATACATATTTTATGTATGTATGTATGTATGTATGTATGTATGTATGTATTTATGTATTTATGTATTTGTTTGTTTGTTTATACATTTATTTAATGTATATATGAGTACACTGTAGTTTTATAGATAGTTGTGAGCCACCATATGGTTGCTAAGATTTGAACTCAGGACATTCAGAACAACAGTAAGAGTTCTTAATTGCTGAGATATCTCACCAGCCCCCAGCAATCCACTCTCACAATATAATTTCCTTGATTATCTGCTAAGATCTTTCTGTATGAGGTGAACATTCCAGAGGTATTTCTTTCCATCATTTTTATCATTGCCATATTTTTTTGAATGATTTTGAATTAAGAATACTCTTTGGATTCTTATAGGTAAGTGAACCTGTATGTGAACATATCCAGACTCCCTAAGTAGAATGCTAATGCTTCCTTTATTAATAACAAATAAAAGCATTGCTTTGAAAATGACTCCCAGGTTCTCATTTCTTGTGACAGGACAGAAATCTTCCTCAGTACTATCTTGGCTCTTGTGATGGTTGTGCTTGGTTGTCAAATTTGCTCTACATGGAATCCACTAAAATTGTGATAGTTTGAAATTATGAGGGACTCTTCTTAGTTATAGTTTATTTAGTTGTTTACATCTGGATCTTTTGAATGAGAAATACCTTTAATGCAGGCCACAGCTTCTAGTGGCAGCCTACATTTATAAAGGTGATTTAAAGGTGATAGTTCTTTACCCTAGTCTTCATATCCTACCACTGGCTAGCAAGTTCATTTTTTAAACCCCCATTAGAGCTTCTTTCTTCATAATATGGGTATCTACTGAAGACCAGCCAAGACATCCATCCACATGGACTGAACCACTACTGTATTCTTCATTTGTCCATTTGTAGACAGTCATTGTTGTACTATTTGGACCACAACTTGGAAGTTGTTCTAATAAATCCACTTTTTACAGATACAGAGAGATCCATTCTATGAGTTATGTTCATTAAGTTGCTTTTATTGATACCGCGATGTTTTTTGCCCTTCCAAACTGAGGAAGAAGTGCTGGCTTACAATAGTGCTCCACAGTGTTTATCATCTGTTTCCTGCTTTTCTCCCAGGTTTGTTTGTAGTCTTATATCTACCTGGGGAAAATAGTTGCAATTTACATGACCCAAACATGAAACCATAGAAAAAGATCTTAGTGTTTTCAAAAACTCTTTTTATAAAAGATTTATTTATTATTATATGTAGGTACACTGTAGCTGTCATCTGATACACCTGAAAAAAGCATCAGATCTCTTTATGGATGGTTTTGACCCACCATGTGGTTGCTGGGATTTGTATTCAGGACCTTTGGAAGAGCTGTTAGTGCTCTTAACTGCTGAGCCATCTCTCCAACTCTAAAACTCTCTCTTTAATTGTTAAGACTCTTAGTACCCTTCACCGATAGGCCAGATTGTTTAGTTTACTGCAAGTTTAATAACAGTCCCTACAAGCTATCAGCCTTGATTCCAGGAGTTAGAAGTATTGGAAGAGAGAAGACTAGGGTGTGAGAGGACAGGCACAAGTGCTTCTGAAATGCAAATCTCTCCAGATCTGGAAAAGGTCTAGCTCTTGAAAGGAAGCATGGTACAGGAACCACCTTGTCTTGTCACTTCAGTGCACTCTCACCCTACTTATCTGGAAAAGGGATGACCCTGGACCAGAAGGATGGGCCAGGAATCACTGTGCTGTGTCCCTTGATCACTTTCTAAGTTAAGGGAGGTGCTTATGTTACTAAAGTTGTACGTGCCACTCAAAATCTCTAGTCTGATCTGCCAGTCAGAAGTGGAGGCAGTTGCTTCTGTGTTCATTGTTGTAGCTGGTAAGGCTTGAGTGGTTCATGTGTCTTGCTCTGTGTGCCTCGGTGTGCTGTGAGGAGAGTTCAGGCATGCTCTGAACTCATGATATGGTGAGTATATGGCAGCTGCTTCCAATGGGAAGGGACAGATGATTGAATAGCAGGAGCAAATGTGACCAGTCCTCCCTGGGGCCGGGTGCAAACCGCAGCTATACATGAGCACCTGTGAGGTTGTTTGTAGTATTAACCTCTCTGTGAGCCTGGAAGTGGCCTCTGAATAACTTTGCTCTGGGGCTGCATATGCTCAAGGATTTGGAACATGGGCTTGCATGTTGAAACATTCTTGGCAAGATGGCAAACACAGAAATTTCTAGTTTCTACCAATCTTCTACAATTTTTGTACTTTTTTTAACATTTTGATGTAAGACATATTTGGAGTTAATATGAGAAAGTTGTAAATGTCACCTCTTGCAGTGGGTAGGAGTCCAGTATTAAGCTTTGCAGCACTGCTTTAGACTCCTCTGAGTTTATCCCATTGTGTAATACTTTCTGCCTTCTTCATACATGTTGTACTCTTCCCCTCCAGGAAGTAGTATAAAAGATGATATACTTAAGAAGCTTACTTGGCATGAGATATATCTGTTGTGGCAACTCCCCACCACAACTTTTGTCCTTTCTACTTTTCTGGTCCTTTTCATCCTTTGGGATCTTCCCATAAGAGTATGTCACTGTTTCAGGTCTCTAGTGTATTTAAGAAACACTTCTGTGAATATCCTTGCTGTGTAAATCTCCCCTCTGTCTAAGTGGCTACACTTTCAGTCTTCTGCCCCTATTTAAATGGTTCAAAGTGTAACCTGGAGGCTGAACATAAGAGATAATTAAAGATGATGGCAGCTGTGGATTGCAAGGTGTGTTCTAGGCTGGCTCCTCTTTGAGCATTACTAAAGAGGTATTTCTCTTCCTTTTTGAATTGTTTTATTTACTTACATTCCAAATGTCTCCATTCCCACTCTCCTTTCTAAACTTCTTCACTGCATCCCTCTCGTTTGCCTCTGAGATGGTGCTCCCACTCCCCTACCCACCCCCAACTCCTGCCTAGACTCCCCTAATCCTATCCCTCTTCCTTGGGGCATCAAGTCTCTCCAGGATTAGGCTCATCCTCTCCCAGTGAGAATAGACAAGGTAGTCCACTCCTAATCATGTGCAGGGTTCCAGACCAGTCCATGTGCTCTTAAAAGATGTTTCTTAATTAATGTTTTCCTTATGTGTAGAGGGTTCTCCCTGGGAAGGCCTGTGAATTCTAGAACAGCTGCATCCTTGGCCTTTTAGGAAAAGGTTTCTGAGGCATGCAATGTTGACTCAGATGGCCTTGATTCCAGTCTTGCTCCCCAATTCAATGGTCTTTCTTTCCTCTTCATTAAACTTTCTAATTTACTACATTATAGGAAACACAACAGGGTTTCAAAATAAACTGATTTGCTTCCAGTTTCTGGTTATTATGAGTAAGGCTGGTCTGAACACTGTGGAGCATGTGTCTTTGTGATATGGTAGTACATCTTTTGGTTACACGCCCAGGTGTGGTATAACTGGGCCTTGAGATAGAACTACTACTCCCAGTTTTCTAAGGAACCTCCAGATTGAATTCCATAGTGGTTGTACAAGTAAGCTGTCTTACCAGAGAAGGAGTGTTCACCTTCTCAGTGTCATTAGCAGCATGTTCTGTCTCTTAAGTTTTCTATTTTAGCCATTCATATAATTTAGAGATTCAAGTAATGTGTACTCTCACAGTCGTTGTCATTTGCATTTACTTGATGACTAATGATGTTGAACATTTGTTTAAGTGCTACTTGTCATTCAAGATTTCTATGTTGAGAATTCTGTTTGGCTCTATATCCCACTTTTAATTTTTTTTTGGCATCTATCTTGCATTCTTTATAAATTTTAGATATTACCCCCTTCTTGACTGTAGTGTTAGTGAAGATCTTTTTCTCAATTTGTAGCCTGCTGTTTTTTGCTAGTGACAGTGTCGTTTCCCTTCTAGAAGATTTTCATTTTCAAAAGATCCTGTTTATCAACAGTTGATCCTAGAGCCTGAGTTAGAGGTGTTCTATTCAAGAAATTCTTTCCCATGCCAATTTGTTCAAGGGTTTTACCTGATTTGTTTCTATTTGATTCAGTATATCTGGTTTTATGTTGAGGTCCTTGATCCATCATGTTGAGGGTGATAAATACAATCAATTTCATTCTTCTATATGCACATTGCCAGTTAGACAAGTACCATTTGTTGAAGATGCTTTCTTTTTCTACTATATGGTTTTTGTATCATTAAAAAAATTTACATTTATTTTATGTTCATATTACACTGTCACTCTCTCTTCAGAAACACTAAAAGAGGGCATCAGATTCCATTGCAGATGGTTATGAGCCACCTCGTGGTTGCTAGGAATTTAACTCAAGACTTCTGGAATAACAGTCAGCTTTTAAGCAGTGTCATCTCTCCAGCCCTGGTTTTTGCTTCTTTGTCAAAGATCAAGTCTGCATACATGTGTGGGTTCCTTTTAGCATCTCTGATTGCATTCAATTGATCTGCTTGTCTGTCTCTGTTCCAATAACGTTAGGTTTTTATCACTATTGCTATGTAGTACAGCTTGAGGTAAGGGATCATGATTCCTCCAGAGGTTCTTTTAATGTTCAGGATTGCTTTGAATTTCCTGGGAGTTTTTCTTCTTTCATATGAAGTTAAGAATTGCACATTCAATGTCTGTAGAAAGTTGTGTTGGAATTTTTCAGGAAAATGGCATTGAATTTGTAGATTGGTTTTGGTTTCTTAGCCATATTGACCATTTTTTCTTTTGGTTGTCTATTTTTCCAAAACTGGTTTTCTTTGTGAGGATATGGTGGTCTTGCAACTTATTCCATCTACCAGGCTGCCCTTGAATTCAGAGGGTTCTGCCCATCTCTGCCTTCCAACTAATGATATTAAAAGCATGAGTCATCATCACCTGGCTGATACTTTTTAAATTTCATGTTCTTTAATGTTTCACTGCCCCAATATCATATTTATCTATTCTGGAATTTTTCCAAGACTTTAGTAATTGCATTTCTTCTTTAAAGTTCTTTAATATTAGATTCTCATTAGAATAATGCTTTCTGAACCTTAGGCTTTCCTCTTGCTTGTAATCATGAATTGCTTTGTATACCTCGTCCTGCCTCTGTGGCCCAAGGACTTGAAAACTGTCCTGCAACTCTTTCAGGCTTGGCAATGAAAAGTCAGTGAGATGAGACCAGTGCATGAGTGTCCCCTAACATCCATGGCTTTTAACAGACACTTAAAATGAAATGGGACTGGAGTTAGAATTGAGTTTACTGACCAACTCTGATGCACAGAAAGGGATGAGGAGGGGTGAGGAGAGCATTCATATTTGACAATAATTGGTTGTCATTAGCAAGGAGTAGTCAGGTAATCAGTTATTTGATGATCAGTAAAAGGCCTAAGTGGCAATTTTTTTTTTTTTTGATTTCGTAGACCAAGACAATCAGAAATGGAGCTGGATATGGAGCTGAACTTTTCTCTAGAAACCAAAATTCTGTAGTTGCACTAAGTTAACTAATAGAGAAGATATGAACAGAGTGGTGTGGCTTTTCCCAACAGGAATGTTATTATTCCTGTGTGAAAAAGCACAATCAGGGAGAATAAATGTGAAGATTACCTAGTGTACTCTAGGTTTTTATGTCTAGTCCCTCGAAAACATTGAACCACAAGGTCTGTCTCACCTTTAAAATGATGTTTGAGATTTTAATTAAATCATTTCTACTTTGTCATTCCTCCTTACTTTTAAGCAAAACCCTGGGACTAATTACCTACTTAACAAGTCAAAGTGGACCTGGCTGTCAGGTTCTCCCAGCATCTCTCAGGGTCTTCCTGTTAGAAGATATGGGTGTCATTCCCCAACCCCCAACAGAGTGATTGGGATGCCCTTCCCTGTGCAGCTCTTCCTGATGAAATTGAGCCATTTTGGTTACCTGGTCCTTTTCCTCTGCCATTTCCCTCCTTTCCCTTTGGTCTGTTTCTCTTCTCTCCCAGCCCATTGAAGTAGCTGCAGGGAGCCATGAGTAAGACCAGAAGTGATGCCATGTTCAGTTGTGTTGACCCTGTCCCCACACCAGGAAGAACAGGTTGCTGACCTGTCCTAGTCCAATATGCTAATGGGTGGAGTATGCTGTGAGCTAGGTTGTGGTTCTGTTGGTACATGTGGTAACCTGGCAAAGGCTCCTGGCCCCTGAGCCTCACTGAGTGTGTATTCTCTAGGGAGGAGGAACTTTAACACTGGAAAGGTGTGGTGCTTATAATATCACTGTTCAGTGTACACAGACATTGGTTTTGGTATGCAGTGGGAAGACAGACTAGAAACATTTAAGGTCTAGTTTCTAGAAGTTCTGAACATTGCCTTCCACACTCAGTTTGGTGTGATAAATTTTCCAAATAGTCAAGAAACTGGTAGAGAGAAGATGATGGAGATTCTCCTTCAGCAATATTTAATAAGAATCCTTTTAACTTTTCATGACCACCAACCACAGTGATGTGATTCACTACAATTCAACTCTAAGGCACAAAAGGAGTTTACGTTTACAGAGTTCTTTCAGGAGTCCCTGGTGTTGTGAAGGTGGACATGCCAGACTCCACATCCATGTGGTAGGAAGTAGATATTGAATTGCTCTGCAACATAATTTTTTGTGTGGGCCTCAGTGGGACTGGGGCTTCCCTGAATCCAAATACAGGCATGAGGGTCTCTAGAGGCAATCACAGCTTCCCTTTCTGATCATTTTCATTTCCAAAGATCACAGAATCACCAATCAGGAATAACTTGTGAACAAGGCCACTTAGCACCACTTGCTATGGACTCTGACTCTTCTCTGAGGCAACCAGGGCTCAGGGGACAGTATTTAGTGTTACAGTACAAACAGTTTGCTATGGAGTGTTGAATTAGTCTTTAAGTGTTTCTTCCCTATTTGAGATTCCCCTGTAGAGAATTCCATGTTTAGATCTGTACCCCATTTTTAATTGGAGTTTTTTTGTGTTTATTTAAAAATCTAGTTTCTTGAGGTTTTTATATATTTAGTATACTAGGCCTCTATCAGTTGTGGAGTTGGTAAAAGTCTTTCCTCATTCCTTAGCCTGTCTCTTGTCCAGAGGACAGTGTTTGGGTTTTTTTGTTTGTTTTGTTTTGTTTTGCATTACAGAGGCTCTTTATCCCTGTTTATTAGTTGTTGATATTAGCACCTGTAATATTTGTGTTATGTTCAGAATGTTGTCTCCCATTCCAGTGAATTCAGAGCTGTTCACTGCTTTCTGATCTACCAGTTTCAGTGTGTCTGCTTTTATTTTGAGGTCTTTGATACACTAAAACTTCAGTGATAAATATGGATCCATTTCTATTTTCTACCTGGAGACATTCTTTTACAGGAACACCATTGTTTGAAGGTACTGTCTTCTTTCCATTGTGTATTTCTAGATTCCTTAACAAAAATCAGGTTTCCAGATGTTCTTGGAATTGTGTCTGGTTCATGCATTTGATATATTTGATCTAAATGTCTCTTTTTATGTCAGTACCATGCAATTATTTTAATGTGCAGGATTGTTTAACTATCATGGATAGTTTAATATTCCACAAGTCACTGGGAATTATTTCCACGTTTGAAAAGAATTTTTTTGGAAAATGGATCGGGATTTTACTGAATGTATGCATTGGTTTTATGAAGATGACCATGTTTATCTGTGGTATAATCCTCGTGATCCATGAAAATGACAGATCTTTTTTGTAAGATTTATTTTATTTATCTCAGTACACTGTAGCTGTTTCCAGACACACATACTATCATACCATCAACCAATTAGGATACTTTGATTTCTTCCTTTCCAAATTATATCCTGTTGATATTTTTCATTTGTCTTCTTGCTCTAGTTAGAACCTCAAGTACTATATTGAATAGATATGGAGAGATTGGACAGTCTTGTCTCATTCCTGAGTATAGTGAAATTTCTTTGAGAGTCTCTCAATTTCATTTATGTTAGCTAAAGGCTTATTATAATTTCTGTTCATTATATTTAGATGTCTCTTGCATCCCTATTCTCACCAGGACTTTTCTCATCGATTACTATTGGATTTTATTAAAGCCTAGTTCAGTGTGTAATGGGTTTTTTAGTAACTTTATTTATGTAGGCGATTTCATTTTGTATTTTTATGTGGAACCATTTCCCCATCACTCCAGTGATGTCTTCACAATCATGGTTAGGTCCCCACACAAAACAACATTCAGAGGCTGCTCAAACAGAAAAGATGAACTGAAGGGTGTGGTTGTTCACACCTTTAATCCCAGTACTTAGAAGGTAGGCAAAATCAAGCAGGTCACTGGCAGTTTGCTGACAATGTGATAACATAGGGAGTTCCAGGAAATCCTGGAGCTTGAAACACCCTGTGTCAAAAATAGGAAACAAAACTGCAGACATCAAGGTCACATCTGAGAAGTGTGGCTGCAGAGTTGTAGGTGAGGGTTATGTAAAGAAAACAGAGTGTTGCCAAGACAACAGGGCAAGATTTGGAATGGGTGGGAAGGGAGGGCCCAATAATCAGAGGTGATTTAAGTCCAGGTCCTGGGATCAAAATCCTCAAACACCAGAACAGAGTATGCCAAGATGCAGGAGCCTACTGACTTTCCAGGTGAGTTGTACTGGGGAAGCTGAATGGATACTGTAGGTGGTATGGGGCATTTTATCCTTTACTTAGGGATGAAGGGAGCTAAGAGAGGACCAGCAAGCTCTCAGAAGCTGCATAACAGATCCATAGTGAGGTCCTTCTCCAGCCCCAGTCACTCTGGGTTGGGGGTCCTGTACTAACACAGTAGTTGTCTATTTATTTATTTATTTTTAGTGTTTCCACACAGGCTTTATCTCTACAGCCTTGGTTGTCCTGGAACTCATTCTGTAGACCTGGTTATCTTCGAAATCAGAGATTCACCTGCCTCTGCCTCCCAAGTACTGGGATTAAAGCATAGGCCATCACTGCCTGGAGGTCTTATTCTTTTTTTTTTTTTAATGGCAATCTTGAGGGCAAGATGCATGCTAGAACTGGCAGGCAGGTAGAAGTAAGGGTGCCTGCTTGGGTGTTGGTTTTAGGCTAAACATCTGTGCTTTGTTCTTCTGCCTCTCCAACCAAGATAGCCTTCAGCCCTCTGTAAAGTATGCCTTGAGGGGCAGCGACTTAGGGCTATGGGATCTCTTTGACCTCTTTTATTCTTTATTCTAGACTTTCCAATGCAGAATACTTCCCCAACAATTCTACCTAAACATTAGATCTCTAAACCTCCATTTTCTCCAGATCTCCAAATGCCTCCATGCCCACTAGTCCCTCATAATCACCAAATGCCCCAAAGACCTCTTTTACCTGAAGGTCTCCAAATGACTCCAGGTCCCCTAATGCCTCACGATCTTCAAAGCCCACAAATCCACCCCTTACTTGAAGGTCCACAAATGTCTCCAGAATCTCCAGGAAACCCAGGCTTTTAGATTTTTCCTGGTCTGTTAGCTCCACTTGTGGCTCCTCGAGTCCTGCCAAGGCTAAATGTCCCCTGCGAGGCGCCTATCAGGTAATGGAGAGGGAGTACCAGATACAACCCTGAACAAAAGAAGAAGCTTGAAAAATTCTTCCTTGAAAAGTCCATGTATCCTTCTGACCAACAATGCCAGGAGCTGGCACAAAATCATTTGTGTGATAGAACACCAGATCTGGGTCGATCCCCTCTCTTGTCCTTCTCCCATCTCTTCAGTATAGCCACTCCCCAGTTAGCCATCTGAACAAGCCCCTCCCCCCCATCCCAGACTCCCATCATTTCTGGTGTTATTTTATTGTTAGGGGCTGCCTGCTTCCTGGTTACAGAAAGTTGGCCAAACATTTCACTAGCATGGACCATGTGTTAAATACTGTATCCCTCTTTGACGTCTCAGAAACTCTTTGGCAATCTAGAGCTATACTGGTGCCCCTTAGGGCTTCCAGTTATTTAAAGATCAGGATTTCTTTGAATCCTCTGATTTTGTAGATCAGAAATTTTGATTGGCTCCATAGATTTATGTCCTACCCATAGTGCCTTCCTCCTTCCTTTTGGGCCTTCAAGTCCCAGTGGTATGTCAATGGGAGCTCACCTAGAGAGGAAAAAAATACCTTGTCTTTCCACACAGCAGCTTCAGATCTCGGGCCTAGACTAGTGTGTTCCCCCCCTCTATTTATTCTTTGTTTGACTCTCCAGGTATGGTTTAAGAACCAGAGGTCTAGATACTTTTGGAAGCATCCCCAAGAACTTCTAAAATCACCTAGGAATCAAGGTACAAGAGCCCATACTCACCGCACCAGCACAGGAGATCATTCCCCCATTAATGCTGGGGCCACTGCTGATCCCGTGTCCCCAAACTTACCAGGTGTTGACTCCCTTAATGCTTGGGCCACTGGTGATCCCATGTCCCCAAACCTAGCAGAGGTTGACTCCCTTTTTTAACCCAGCTCCTCTGGGATCTTCCCATCCCTTCTCCAGTCTTGATCACACCTGGGGATCATCGTGGATGTGATTCTGTCTCCCCATTCCCAGACAATAGCAAACACTGGCCCATTTCTATCAACAAAGGCCATGTACCCAGTTCAATCTGCAGAAATTGAAGAAACATCAGACTCTATTCCAGGGATAAGACTCAGCCCTGGTCAAAGCTCTAGTTCTCTGCCACCTTCATAGAGCCAGTCACAAATAAAGCTCCATCAAAAGCTTGAGATTTGAAGATCCATGTAGACTACAATGTTTGTATCCAAGGACTAGTTCTGGGTTCTAGGCCTCTACAGATTTGACATTACCCTAGATACTGTGTTGTTTGCAAAATCTGTTGTCCCTGACTTTGCCAAAATACAACTTGATAAAGAATGAATTCCATTAAGGTTATTCATAAGGATATGAATGAGTGGTTACTTACAAGAGAATTGCTCAAAATTCAAAAAATATTTATGCCACCAGAGCATGCTCCAGCAAGAATAATTGCTCATGAAAGCTAGAAACCTGGACTGCACTGCCCAACCTACAGGCACTTCTCCACAGTTCAGAGAATGTCTTTCTGTTGAGTCAGGTAATTTGGGCCTCTTTCAGATAGCTTGGCTGGTCTGTGGGTGTCTGAGCAGTTTTTATATATCCTTGGAGTTTGGGAGATATAGTGAATCTGGTCAGATTCAGTGATTTGTATTGAGAAGTTAACTTCATGATCTCCAGGAATTTTTTTTTATGGGTTTGCAGCTTCCACTTTTTCAAACATCCTCTGGTTTTGTCCACATCCCATTTTATTGTTTTTGTTTTTGGATGGGGATGTGGGACAAGGTCTCACTTTATAACTTTGTCTGACCTGCAACTGGACATGCAAACCAGGCTAGCCTCAAACTCACAGAATTCGGTCTTGTGTTCTGGGATTAAAGGCTTATGTTCTGGGATTAAAGGCTTGTGTTCTGGGATTAAAGGCTTGGGCCATTCCTCCTGTTGCTTTCCTTATTAATGCCCTGTGAAAATCCTCCTGTCTCCCCTCCCCTCCCCTTAACATCCCCTGTCCTAAGCCAGGCTTGGGGGCACATGCCTGTAATTCCAGAACTTGGGAGGCAGAGGCAGGCAGATTTCTGAGTTTGAGGTCAGCCTGGTATACAGAGTGTGTTCCAGGACAGCCAGGACCACACAGAGAAACCCTGTCTTGAAAAACCAAACCAAACCTAACCAAACAAACAAACAAAAAATCCTCTGTCCTGTACTTCTCTCCAAGATGGAAGAACTGTTAATCATTGTTGCATTCCATAGGCTTCACAGGTGGGTAAAAGTGGTGAATGCTTTTCTCTCTTGGCAGCTTGCGTAGTAATTTTAAAGAGTTTTTTGAGACCGGGTTTCTTTTTGTAGCCTTGTAGTCGAGGTGGACTTGAACTCCTACATCTGCTTTTTCAGAACTGAGATTAAAGGTGTATGTCAGCACTTTTTAAAACTATGAGACCCAGATGTTACAGAGGAAGGTTCCAGGCTAGGTATGGCATCACATGCTTTAATCCCAATATTCAGGAAGAACAGATGGATCTCTGAGTTCAATGCCTGTCTGGGCTACATAGTTGCCCTCATGCCAGCCAGGTCTACATATATAGTAAGATACTTTTTTATTTTTTCCATTAATATATGTACTCACTTTACATACTGAACACAGCCCTCCCAATCCCTGTCTTCAAAGTCCCACAGACACACAGGCCCTCCTTTCTGAGAAGAGAGAGAGGTCCCCCCCCCCAGTCCCCATACTAAACCACTCTGGAACATCAAGTCACTGCAGGACCAGGCACATCTTCTCCCATGGAAGCCAGTAAAGTCACCCCAGTTAGACCAACAGGTGTGCAACAAATTCAGGGACAGACACCTCCCACTCCAGTTGTTTGGGGACCCACATGAAAACCAAGCTTCACAACTGCTACACATGTCAGGGAGAGGAGCTTGATCCAACCCATGTATGCTTTTTAGTTGGTGGTTCAGTAATAGCTTGTTTTAATACAATAAAACCAAACAATACAAATCTGTAATTATTATTATTATGTTTTCATATTGTCGCTACTTCCTTCTCCCCTGTGTTCTTATCTTTTTCTTACTCTCTTCCTCCCCATAGGCATCTTCCCACTTAGCTTGCATTCATCCATTTATATTCATTTCTAATGCTTCACTATCATTATGTTCAACCTTTGGATATATTTCTGTTGGTTTATTTCATGTGATTGAGGACTAAACCTATGATTTATGCACTTGGTACAAATGCCTTATCACCATTGGATAGACCTTATCCTGAATTTTTTCTTTTATTTTTGATTATAATATAATCACATCATTTATCCCTTCCTTTTCTTCCCTGAAACCCTTCAAACCCTCCCATATATCCATCTTTGCTATCTGTCAAACTTATAGCTTTTCCATTATCTTTCATTACACACACACACAAACCACACATATATGTATATATGTATAAATACATATATATGTGGAAATATTAAAAATTACAAATATATATTCTTAAATATACATCACTCATTCTTTATACTGTTACTTATATGTATATTTGTAAGGAGACTTTTTGCTATTGGAAAACACCAATTTGAACTTGAGGATGACTATGTCTCTCACCCGTAGCATTCCTTTACTAGACATTTTAAATTTTTTTCTGAGGCAGGGTCTAACACAGCCCATGTTGGCCTTGAACTGCCAGGAGACAGAAGATGACCTTGAACTACAGCTCTCCTCCCTACAACCCAGATCATCATTTGAGCTCCACCTTCTCAGAGGGGAAAGGGAGGAGAGGTGCAGGAGGACTGAAGAAAAGGGGATGGAGTGACAGCACCTGTGCCACCACAGTACCAAGTATTGGGCATAAGCCTTGGGGATTAACAGAAAATACAGACATAGATCATTCTGTAAGGAGAATGCCAAAGCTTTACTGAGAGACCAGAAATATATATATATATATATACTAGAGGCCAGGGAAGGGAACAGGAAAAAATAATTATAGCCATAGGTCAGGCACCTGGGAAGTCCCTACCACACCAGGTGAGAAGGCAGGAATCAAGCTAAGCTGAGGGATGGTTTTCTCTCAGGAAATCTGTGAAAACAGCTCATCTGGGGGTGTTGAGCCAAGCTCACTGGTTCCCAACAATGGAGGACAGTGACCAGGATATAAAGTGAATAAATTAAATTTAAAGAAAAAAACCCGAAAATTTATAGCCTCTTTTCATTGTTATTATATATTTGTTTAGACAGACAGATAGATAGATAGATAGATACATAGATAGATACATAGATAGACAGATATTCTCAATTATATGAGTAAAATCTGTTCCATCTATATAATGTTACTTGTATGTTTTCACAGCTCACTATTTGGTATTGTATAATCAATTGGTTATCTTTTCCCCAGTGAAGATTATTACTCATGATCTCAGTATTCATTAGCTGCCTATAGAGTTGAGGTATCATGAGTTTTTCCTTATAAATGCTTGCATGTCTATTGGGTAGCTGTTTTGGTGATACTTTAAAGTACCCAAAGGTATATAAGGCTCACATAAAAAATGAGGTGCTGGACATCATTATCCCCTGCTCTTCCAGGGGATGTGGGTTGAGTTTTCACCTTGTACAAGATGGCTCATTATCGTTCAGTTCCAGGTACCTCTGTGCCTACAAACCACATACATGATGCATAGGCATATATCCGGGCCATACCCATGTACATATAAAATAATTAGGTCTAATTAAAAAATATATAGGGGTTGGAGGAATGAACCAGTATTAAGATTCTTTACTACCCTAGCCAAAGATACAATAGGTTTGACTTTTGGAATCTATATAGTGGCTCATAACCCCGTGTTCAAGGGAATATTGTGCCTTCTTCTGATCTCTGAGGGCACAAATCACACACAAAGAGTACAAATATATCACACAGACAGAGAGACAGGCAGGTAGGCAGGCAGGCAGACAGGCAGACAGACAGACAGGCAGGCAGGCAGACATCAGAAAACAAGGGGAGGTCCACTTAGAGCTGATCCCAGTACTGAAGCCTCAGGACTTCCACCAGGAAGAAGCACCACTTCAGTGTTCAGCCCCAGAATATAGCCTTTGTGTGCATGATATTGTTGAAGGCCAGAAGAGAGCATTAGTTCACCCAGGACTGGTGTGCAGATGGTTGTGTGCTACCCACTGGGTGCTGGGAATGAAATTCGTGTACTCTGGAAGAACAACCAGTGCTATTAGTTGATAATGTGTCACTGCAGTGCCTCAAAATAATAATATTATTTTAAGGCAGGGTCTCATTATATATTCGTGGGTAGCCTCTACACCAGACTTGTCTCAGACTGATGGAAATCTGCTTAAATCTGCCTCCTAAGATGGAAGGCATGTGCCATCTTGTCCTGTGTTTATTGGTTAATTATTTGTTCATTTCAGCCAGTATTTTATGTAACTCCAGCTGAATAGACTTATTTGTTTGCTCATTCATTCATTTTTTTATGTGTGTGGTGGGTGGATATGTTCACACAGGTGAGGAGAATGTTGGGTTGTATGGATTTAGAGTTAGAGTTAGAGGCAGTTTCGAATCACCTGACATGGGTACTGGAAACTAGACTTGGGTCCCTTAGTGTCCCCAAAGACTGGTTTTCGTTGTTACTTCATAGTCCAGTAGGGTCACAAGAAAGAGCAAACCACTTCATCTGACAGCTCAAATGAGGCTCCAGGGTGCATAGATCTTGTGATGGTAAATGGCCACTAGAGGGGAGCAACACACCAGCCTTCCAGACCAAGGAAGCAGCCCCTCCATGGGTGCTTGGTCCAGTGGTGCTTCCTATTTGCCATCTATGTTTGCAAGGGGCCCTCGAAGGTGAGAAAGGAAGGGATACCCAAATATTATGTAGGAGGAAAACATGTGGAATCAGCAGAATGTTTGTAATTTAAGCTAAAACATAAAATGTGAAATTGATAAACGTTTGTAGGCATTTAAGTAACAAACGCTTTGACCTGAAGTTTGGCCATGTGATTAAAATTTGTAAGAGATGTTGTCTTTGATTTTCCTTTCTAATGCTAGAGATTGAACCCAGGGTGTGTAAATTTTATGCTAGTGAAATATGGCTGAGACATGTCATCGGTCTTACTACTGAATTTCAAACAGGTGTCCTATCTATCTCTGAGCTTCTTCCCATTCTTCTCTGGGGGAAATCTGGTAGCTGCTCTTCTGCTTAGCCATGTTCCTCAGGACCTCATTATTATATCCAAGGCAGGTGGTTTTTAACCCTGAGCCATTTGCATTTACTATATCTTAACATACACATATTTGTTTTTTGTTTGTTTATATTGATTATTTTAGTTTTTTAAATTTTAGATAAGTTTTATTTTTCACTTTTGAGAACAAAACTATATCACATTTTTCTCCCTTTTCTTCACTCCACACAATTGATGTACTGGTCTTAAACTCTTTCAAATTCATAGTTTCTTTTTCTTTGGTTGTTGATGCATATATATTATCTTCAACTTCCTCAGTCTGTACCATGTTACTTTTAATTTATATTTTTTCCAGACTGACAATATGGAAGTAGATAGCCTACTGTTGTGCTCATCTCCTGGAGAAATCTGTTTCTCCCACTCTCACAATTCCTTTGTTGTTTGTATTTCTAAGTTTGAGGTCTCATGAGTTTTTATTCACATGTTAGCATGCCTATTGGAATTGCTTTTTTTTTAGTTGTGTTAGCAAGACATTTTCATGGGTGTAGCAACTCTGACATCTCTAGGAGACAAAATCTAACAGCAAGTTTCCTGTCCCTCTGGACTTTGCTGGCTTTTTTCCTCTCTTACCACAATGATGCCTGAGCCTTAGGTGCAGGAGTTGTTTGAGGATATATGTATTGGGACAGGGCCCGGCAAGTCTGCTGTTTGATTGGTTGTGACTTTCCATAATGGTATCAGTCTGAGGCAAGAAGTTTCCTTGATGAGGAATGAAGACTGCACTTATTGGAACATATAAATACATATTTATAAGGTAGGTGAAGATTATGTTCGTTTAGAAAACACAAAGGTATAAGTTCTCCAAGTTCTATGACTTCAGGACCCCTGGGTATCTGGCTAACTTCCCAGCATTATGCATGATTTTGCCCTTAAGCAAGTTAACCTAATTAGAGGTTTGCTGATTAACACCAAGTTATACATGATACTGCACCCATAATGTTACCAGGCCAGGCTGATCATTGTTGTAGTTTATAAGTGTCAAGGCTGGTTACTTATTTCCATTGGAAGCTTATATAGCTACTTCTGATATAATGGAAGCTACTCATTATGGAAGAAGCTTTTCAATTAGCTTGGTTCCTCTTGACCTATGTCTGAAATGTATGATGTCTTCAGAAATGAGGCTTTCCCTTCGAACATGAGCAGAGTGGTGTCACTAAAGGTAAACAGCTATAGTAGTTTTGGAAATCTCTTGGAAAACTCTGATGAACAATTAAAAGAACATTTTTCATGCATGGTGTTGGGAATTTCATAAGACTTTCTATGACTATTTAGGGGAGAATTGTTGACCAAGATAGTACATTTTCATTTAAATTATATACATATATGTGTTATAGGCTGAAAGTTTGCATTTTGGGTACATAAGATATTTAGATATACTATTAGTTTCTCTTCCTTTCCCCATACACACATACACACACACACACACACACACACACACACACACACACACACATCCACATCAAATCCCCGTTAATTAGAACTTACCATTGCTTTCACAATTTTGACTTCTGATTAGTCATACCCTGGCAATTTTATTAGCTTTAATTTAAAAGAAGTTTATTTGCTTATCAAATAATGGAATATTTTAGAATATTTACAATATAGGAAAACGTTTCTTTATATTTTTAAATTCCTCTTCTGAGACAACACATCAGTATTTCTGGGGATTCTCACAAAATTTAAAAGTATGAATATTTTAAACATACTTTCAACAGATTTCATGCTCTATTGTTTCTCTAGATAAAATTTTCTAAGGAATAAAATATACTAAGACTGAACAAATGGCTTAGAGGTTAGTAGTGTTTATTGTTACTCCAAAGGACCCAAGTACGATACCTAGCTCCCGAATTGAGCAGTTCATAAGAATCTGTATCAATTGTTAGAGTTGTTTTGAGGACTTCTGCGATCTTTGTGATCCTTCCTTCACTCATGTATACACATTAATTTCCCACTCTTCTTTCACTGTGTAGTGAAATTTCAGGAATATCCAGGCCTTGTGGCACATTCCATTAACCCCAGTATTCAGAAGGCTGAAGCAGGAGGAGCTCTATGAGTCCCAGGCCAACCTTAATTTCTTGTACATTTACAGCCCATCCATGGTGTCATAGTAGGGCCCTGTCTCACAAACTTTTTCCCAAGCACAAAATAATGTATATATATATATGAAATAGAGTAAGGGTGAAAAGGTGATATAATGATCAGACCTTAGAAAAGAAAATATTATGGATGCTTAACAAAGAAGAAGTTAAGAGACAGAGGTAATATGCAATGTGAAGAGAATCCATTTGCTGAACACTTAATTTATAAAAGTGTTCATAGTGTATATCAAATTGCTCACCATGATATGGCAAACATGAATTCATAGCAGCTGTGGTCAAGCCCAAAAATGTATGGCACTGATGGGGCATATGGTCTCCTGGTTCCAGAGCATACAGCAGAGCTATTACTGCTGGAGTAGGAAAATTTTATTATTTTGGAGGATGTGATGGCTGTTAGGACATTTATGATAGAGTAAATGGCCCCATTCTCATGCACACATGAGCAGCACTCATTGAAATTACTGGGTTATCAAAAAAAAAGATATGAAGTTGCGAGGGGTGTGGATGTTAAGTACCATTACCCTCCCTGCTAACATCACCCACCTGAACCAGTTCAACTGTGCTTGTTTGCTAAAAGCACATCTCATGTGGGCTTGTTGCCTGTTGATAATTCCTCACTCAAGGAAAGGGTGAGTCCCTCATGTAGATATCCAGTCACTCCTCCCAGTCATTTTTACACAATTCTGCCCTAATTGGATACAGCTATGGGGTCTCAAGGAGGTGCTAGAGAATAGGTTGTGGAAGATGAGGGAAAGGTTTCATCATCTGAGCAGCCATGGGAGGCCATATTCCACTTTCGATGAAGAATTTCCTTTGAGCATGCTATTTTTTGACCCAATGTTCTGTTGGCAGTACATCACCAGGACCCAATGAGAAATCAGCTTGGTTTGTTGGTGGTGGAGAAATAGTGCAGCAGTTAAGAATACTAGCTGCTCTTTCAGAGGACCTGGCATCAATTCCTAACACCCACATAGCAGCTCAAAAGAATTTGTTATTCCAGTCCCAGAGGATCTGATATCCTCCTCTGGCCTCTTTGGGCACTGACTTTATGTGAAGCACAGACATACATTTACAATCATGCTCATACAATAAAAATGAAATAAAATCTTGACTCCCTACACTAACCTTGGAATGGGTAGATGTTGCTTATGTCTCGCCTTCTCTGGTGAAAATTATTGTAAAAGGCAAGCACAGAGGGGTAATTTGGAAAGTGAAAATATGGGGTAGTGTTTTAGGGTTTTATTCATGTGAAAAAAAACCACCATAACCAAGATAACTCAGCCAGGAGAAGACTGACATCCATAGGAGGCTAGCAGGACGCAATGGAGGAGTGTCCCTCTTTCTTCACAGACCTCCCCCACAGTGACATACTGCCTCCAACAGACAACACCTACTCCAACAAGGCCATACCTCCTAACACTGCCATCCCGTGGACCAAGAATTTTCAAACCATCAAAAGTAGATATTTTTTGTATACATATATGAATCTATTTTATTATGTATCTCTATGCAAATTTCAAGATTAAAGAAACATTAAAAATAGTGCTCACTATATATTGAAATAGAAGTATTCAGAATAAGGAGCAAGTTCTATCTAATTCTGTGAAGAGAGCTGACTTTGCAGTCTGCTTTCTCTTCTCAGTACTCAAGAGGTCCCCAGCACCACACTCCGAGTGAGATCAGTGTCCTGAGTCGTGTTTTTTTTTTTTTTTTGAGATATATGCATATGTGTTTGTTTGTTTGTGTGTACATAATATATATATTATATTATATATCTCAAGTACATATGCAAAACTTATACAAAGCTTCAATTGATTTATGGTAAAATATATAGAATTTAAGCTTTACAAGGCTAGTACTTTATTGAACACACCTACTCCTTTATTTTTTTTTTTTTTGTATTTTTATTAGATATTTGCTTTTTTTACATTTCAAATGGTATCCACTTTCTGAGTTACCCCTCCAAAATCCCACTATGCCATTCCCTCTCCCCTGCTCATCCTCACCCCCAATTTCCTGATTCACATTCCCCTATTCTGGAGAATCGAGCCTTCACAGGACCAATGGCCTGGCCTTTCACTGATGTCTGAAATAGTCATCTTCTGCTACATATGTAGCTGGAGCCGTGGGTCCCTCTATGTGTACTCTTGGGTTGGTGGTTTAGTCCCTGGGAGCTCTGGGAGTACAGGTTGGTACATATTATTGTTCCTCCTACAGGGCTCTAACCCTCTTCAGCTTCTTGGGTCCACTCTCTAGCTGTTCCATAGGGACCCTATGTTCATTCTATTGGTTGGCTGTGAGCCATGGGTGTATTTATCCACTTTCCAATGAGGATCAAAGTATCCACATTTTGGTATTGCTTCATCTTGAGCTTCACAAAGTCTGTGAGTTGTATCTTGGGTATTCTGAGATTCTGAACTATTATCTATTTACCAGCAAGTGCATAACACGTATGTTCATTTGTGATTGGGTTACCTTACTCAGGATATTTTCTCGCTCCATCCATTTTCCTAAGAACTTCATGAATTCATTTTTTAATACCTGAGTAGTACTTTTTAAAAGATATTTGTATATCTTGCTTGGTTAGAGTCACACCAAGGTATTTTATATTATTTGTGACTATTGTGAAGGGTGTCATTTACCTAATTATTTCTTATCCTCTTTATTCTTTGAGTATAGGAAGGCTGCTGAATTGATTGAGTTAATTTTACATCCAGCTACTTTGCTGAGGTTTTTTATCAGTTTTAGGAGTTCTCTGGTGGAATTTTTGTGATCACTTACGTATATCATATCATCTGTGTTTCTATTTTACATGATTGTTTAACTGTACCACGATTTCTGTATACATTTCTCTGTTGTGGGACACCTCCATTCTTTCCAGGTTCTGGCTATTATACATAATTCTGCTATGAACCTAGTGGAGCATGTGTCCTTAATTTATTTTGGAACACCTTCTGGGTATATGCTCAGGTGTGGTATAGCTGGGTACTGAGGTAGTGCTATGCCCAGTTCTCCAAGGAACACCAAAACTGATTTCCAGAGTGGTTTCACCAGCTTGCAATCCCATCAGCAATGGAGGAGTGTCCCTCTTTCTCCACATCCTCTCCAGAATTTGTTGTCCCCTGAGGTTTTTGCGGTTTTTTGTTTTGTTTTCTTTTGTTTTGTTTTTATTTTTTTTTCTGAGACAGGATTTCTCAGTGTAGCCCTGGCTGTCCTGGAACTCACTCTGTAGACCAGGCTGGCCTGGAACTCAGAAATCCGCCCGACTCTGCCTCCCAAGTGCTGGGGTTAAAGGTGTGTGCCACCACCACCTGGCATCCCCTGAGTTTTTGATCTTGGTCATTCTGATTAGTGTGATGTGGAATCTCAGGGTTGTTTTGATTTGAATTTCTCTGATGATTAAAGATGTTTAACTTTTTTTTTTCTTTTAGCCATCCGGTGTTCCTCAGTTGACAATTCTTTGTTTAGCTCTGTACCCCACTTTTAATAGTGTTATTTGGTTCTCTGGATTTTAACTTCTTGAGTTTTTTGTATATGTTGGATGTTAGTCCTCTATTGTATGTAGGGTTGGTAAAGATCTTTTCCCAATCTGTTGGTTACTGTTTTGTCCTATTGACGGTGTCCTTTGCCTTACAGAAACTTTGTAATTTTATGAGGTCCCATTAGTCAATTCTTGATCATAGAGAACAAGCTATTGGTGTTCTATTCAGAAATATTTTCACTATGCCCATGTGCTCCATGTTCTTCACTACTTTCTCTTCTATTAGATTCAGTGTATCTGGTATTATGTGGAAGTCCATGATCCACTTGAACTTGAGCGTTGTACAGGGACATGAGAATGGATCAATTTGCATCCTTCTACATGTTGACTGCCAGTTGATCTAGCACCATTTGTTAAAAATGCACTGGATAGTTTTAGCTTTTTCGTCAAAGATCAAGTTACATTAGTTGTGAGAGTACATTTCTTGGTCCTTTTATTGGTTTATTTTTTCTAAACAGGGTTTCTCTGTATAGCCCTGGCTGTCCTGGAGCTCACTCTATAGACCAGGCAGGCCTCGAACTCAGAAATCTTCCTGCCTCTTTCTCCCAAGTGCTGGGATTAAAGGCATGCACCACTACTGCCCAGCCATTTCTGGGTCTTCAATTCTATTCCAATGATTTACCTGCCAGTCATTGTACCAATACCATGCAGTTTTGTATCACTATTGTTCTGTAGTATAGCTTGATGTCAGGGATGGTGATTCCACCAGAAGTTCTTTTATTGTTGAGAATACTTTTCACTATCCTGTTTTTTTTTTTTATTCCAGATAAAATTGGAGATTGCTCTTTCTGAATCTATGAGAAACTGAATTGGAATTTTGATGGGGATTGCCTTGAATCTGTAGATTGCTTTAAACAAGATAGCCATTTTTACTATATTAGCCCTGCCAGTACACTAGGATGATAGATCTTTCCATCTTATGAGATCTTCAATTTCTTTCTTCAGAGACTTGAAATTCTTGTCAAAGCGATCTTTCACTTGCTTGGTTAGAGTCACACCAAGGTGTTTTATATTATTTGTGGCTATTGTGAAGTGTGTCATTTCCCTATTTATTTCTCATCTTTATCCTTTGATTATGGGATGGCTGCTTACTTATTTGAGTTAATTTTATATCTAGCCACTTTGCTTAAGTTTATATCATGTTTAGGAGTTCTCTGGTGGAATTTTTGGGATCACTTAAGTATAATATTATATTATCTGCAAATAGTGGTACTTTGACTTCTTTCCAATTCGAAGTTCTTTGACTTCCTTTTGTTGTCAAATTGCTCTGGCTAGGACTTCAAGTACTATATTGATCAGGAGAGAGTGGACAGCCATAACTAGTCCCCTATTTTAGTGGTATTGCTTCAAAGTTTCTCTCCATTTAGTTTGATGTTGGCTACTGGTTTGCTATATATTGCTTTTACTATGTTAGGATATGGGTCTTGAATTACTGATCTTTCCACGACTTTTATCATGAAGAGATATTGGATTTTCTCAAATGTTTTTCAGCATCTAATGAATGATCATGTAGATTTTTCTTTGAGTTGGTTTATATAGAGTATTACTCTGGTGGATTTCTGTATATTGAACCATCTCTGCTTCCCTGGGATGAAGTCTACTTGATCATGGTGGATGATGAAGATCATTTCTATGTGTTCTTGGATTCAGCTGGCAAGAATTTTATTGAATATATTTGCATCAATATTCATAACAGAAATCGGTCTAAAGTTTTCTTTCTTTGTTGGGTTTTTGTGTGGTTTAGGTATCAGAGTAATTGTGGCTTCATAAAACGAATTGGGTAGTGTTACATCTGTTTCTCTTTTGTGGGATAGCTTGAAGAGTATTGGTATCAGGTCTTCTTTGAAGGTCTAATAGGACTCTGAATTGAACCCATCTGGTTCTGCGATATGGTTGGTTGGAAGACTATTAATGACTGCTTCTATTTCTTTAGGGGTTATTGGATTGTTTAGATTATTTATCTGATCCTGATTTAACTTTGTTACCTGGTATCAGTCTAGAAAATTGTCCATTTCATCTAGATTTTCCACTGTTATTGAGTATAGGCTTTTGTAGTAGGATCTGATGACTTATTGGATTTCCTTCAATATGTTTCCATTTTCATTTCTGATTTTGCTGATTTAAATACTGTCTCTGTGCCCTTTGGTTAGTTTGGCTAAGGGTTTATTTGTCTTGTTGATTTTCTCAAAGAACCAGTTCCTGGCATGGTTGATTCTTTGTATCGTTCTTTTTGTTTCTACTTGGTTGATTTCAGCCCTGAGTTTGATTATGTCCTGCTGTTTTCTTGAGTATATTTGCTTCTTTTTGTTTTAGAGTCTTCGGCTGTACTGTTAAGCTGTTAGTGTATGCTCTTACTATTTTCTTCTTGGAGGCACTCAGAGCTATGAGTTTTCCTTTTCGCACTACTTTCATTGTGTACCATAAGTTTGGGTATGCTGTACCTTCATTTTAATTAAATTCTAAAAGCCATTAATTTCTTTCTTTGTTTCTTCCTTGACCAAATTATCATTGAGTAGAATGTTATGGAGTTTCCATATTATTTGGCTTTTCTGTGGTTTTTTGTTGTTATTGAAGACCAGCCTTGGTCTGTGGTGATCTGAAAGGGTACATGGAATTATTTCAATCTTCTTATATCTGCTGAGATCTGTTTTGTGACCGAGTATATGGTCAGTTTTAGAGAAGGTACTGTGAGATGCTGACATTAAGGCACATCATTTTGTTTTAGGATAAAATGTTCTATAGATATCTGTTAAATCCATTTGGCTCAAAACTTCTGATAGTTTCCCTAATTCTCTGTTTAATTTGTGTTTCCCTGATCTGTCCATTGATGAGAATGGGGTGTTGAAGTCTTCCACTATTATTGTGGAATGTGTGCTTTGTGTTTTAGTAAAGTTTCATTTATGAATGTGGATGGCTTGTATTTGGAGCATATATTTTCAGAATTGAGAGGTCATCTTGGTAGATTTTTCCTTTGATGAATATGAAATATCATTCCTTTTCTTTTTTTGATTATTTTACATTGGAAGCCTTTTTTTTTTCATTATTGGAATGGCTACACCAGCTTGCTTCTTGGGACGTTTGCTTGGAAAATTGTTTTTCCTCCTTTTTCTCTGAGATAGGGTCTGTCTTTGCCACTGATGTAGATTTCTGGTATGCAGAAAAATGTTGAATCCTGTTTACATATCCTGTCTGTTAGTCTATGTTTTTAATTGGGGAATTGAATCAATTGATATCAAGAGATATTAACGAAAAGTGATTGTTGTTTCCTGTTATTTTGTTATTATAGGTGGAATTATGTTTATGTGTCCATCTTCTTTTCTGTTTGTTAAAAGATTTTCTTGCTTTTTCTATGGTATAATTTCCCTCCTTGTGTTGGAGTTTTCCATTTATTATCCTCTGTAGGGCTGGATTTGTGGAAAGTTACTGTGTAAATTTATTTTCGTCATGCAAAACCTTGTTTTGCCAAGTTATGATAATTGAGAGTTTTGCTGGGTATTGTCGCCTGGGCTGGCATATTTGTTCTCTTAAGATCTTTACAGCATCTGCCCAGGATTTTGGCTTTTATAATCTCTGGCAAGCAGTCTGACCTAATCCTGATAGTTATGACCTTATATGTTACTTGAACTTTTCACCTTACTGCTTTTAATATTTTTCTTTTTTTGTGCATTTGTTGTTTTGATTATTATGTGAAGGAAGGAATTTCTTTTCTTGTCCAATCTATTGGGAATTCTGTATGCTTCTTGGATGTCTGTGGGTATCTCTTTCTATAGGTTGGGGAAGTTTACTTATATAATTCTATTGATGATATTTACTGGCACATTATATTAAGAATCATCACTCACTTCTACACCTATTATCCTTAGATTTGGGCTTCTAATTGTGTCATGGATTTCCTGGATGGTTGGAGTTAGGAGCTTTTTGCATTTGACATTTTCTTTTACAATTGTGTCAATGTTTTCTATGGCATCTTCTGCACCTGGGATTCTCTCTTCTATTTCTTGTATACTCTTGATGATGCTTGCATGTGTGATTCATGATATCTTTCTTAGGTTTTCTATCTCCAGAGTTGTCGCCCTTTGTGATTTCTTTATTGTTTCTACTTCCATTTTTAGATCAAAATCCTAGAAGCTTTTGTTCAATTTCTGTACCTGTTTGGTTGTGTATTCCTGTGATTCTTTAAAGGATTTTTGCATTTACTCTTTAAGATTTTTGTGTCTACCTGTTTTTCTGTGTTCTGCTGTATTTCTTTAAGAGAGTTATTTATATCGTCCTTAAATCTTCCCTCAGCATCATGAGATATGATTTTTAATCCAAATATTGCTTTTCTGGTGTGCTTAATAAAAAGCAGTTAAGGTACACAGTTTATATGCAATGTGAAGGGAATGCACTTGCTGAACAAGTAATTTCTAAAAGTGTTCCCTGACAGCACTACCTGCTTGAACCAGTTCAACTGTGGTTGTTTAAAAACACATCCCAGATGGGCTCGTTGCCTGCTAATAATCCCTCACTCAAGGAAAGGTTGAGTACCTCATTTAGATATACAGTCACTCCCCCTGCCAGTTTTACACAATTCTGTCCTAATTGGATATGGCTTTGTGGTCCCAAGGAGGGGCTAGAGAATAGGATGTGGAAGACTAGGAATAGGGTTCATCATCTGAGCAGCCATGGGAGGTCATATTCCATTTAGGATGAAGACTTTCCTTTGAGCATGCTATGTTTTGACCCAGTGTTCTATTGGCATCACATCACACAGACTCTCTATGTACACCCAATAAGATTGAGAGAAAAAATTAAGGAATCAAACTTGTTTTTTTTGGGGGGGTGTGGAGAAATAGTGAAGCAGTAAGAATATTAGTGACTCTTATTGAGTAGCTGGGATCAATTCTGAACACCCACATGGCTGCCCAAAAATATGTATGACTTTACTCCCATGGGATCTGATTTCCTCCTCTGGCCTCTGTGGGCACTGAATTTATGTGAAGCATACACATAGATTTAGGCAAATACTCATATTCATATAATAAAAATGAAATAAAATCTTGACTCCATGCACTAATCTTGGAAGAAGTAGATGTTGCTTATCTGCCCTCCCCTGGTGAAAATTATTTCAAAAGAGGAACATGGAGGGGTACATTAGAAGGTTAGTATTTTAGGGTCTTATTGCTGTGGAAAGACACCATGACCAAGACAATTCTTATAATGAAAAACATTTAATTGGGGCTGGCTTACAATCTCAGTGGTTCAGTTTATTATCATCATGGTGCAAAGAAGGGCAGCATCCTGGTAGATGTAGGGTCAGAGGAGCCAAAAGTTCCACATCATAATCTGAAGGCATCCAGGAAACTCAGGAGATTATCAAGAAGAGTTTTGTGGCTCCCCACCATCCCCACAGTTTCATACTTCCTCCAACAAGACAACACCTACTCCATCAACGCCACACCTCCTAATAGTGCCACTTCCTAGGCCAAGCATATTCAAACCAGAAAGGTTTTATTGTACACATATATGAATCAATTTCATTGTATATCTTTATGCAATTTTCAAGGTTACATAAACATGAAAAACAGTATTCATCGTATTGTGAAATAGAAATATTCAGAATAAGGAGCAAGTTCTATCTAATTCTGTGTGGAGAGCTGAATTTGGAGTCTCTTTTCTTTTCTTAGGACTCAAGAGATCCCCAGCACTTCACACCCAGTGAGATCAGTGTACTGTGTAAAGTCTTAAGATGCTTTATTTCTTTTACTTTTTTTATGGAATAATACCTCACTACATTATTAATTTTCATATTCTCAGTGACTTATAATACTTTCCCCAAGATGCTTTCCTATATCCAATCAAATTCATCTAGTTTTTACCCCTGTTTGAAAGTAGTGCTTTTGACATGTTGTCAAAGACATGGTTTGAAGAAAACTGAGAAACAGACAACCAATTGCTTGGGGGAGGGGTGTTACTTAAGGCCAAGCCTGGTTTTATGAACTCAGTCCCCAGATAAAAGTGTGGTGGAAGGAGAACCCAAGTCCTAAACACTGTGCTCTGTCTTCCACCTGCACGCTGTAACAAATAT